>NC_079170.1:26282729-26643960 GCF_947568905.1 Ostrea edulis
AATACGATTTGGCAATTTCGACAAATTATAAACGGGTATTAAAAGAGTACTGGTAAGGAGGTATAATAAGGAGAAAATAATGATTTTCTAATGCATATCTATGAAGTAATGACTTTACGCATCTTCGCAAGTCAAGTGTCCGATTCGCTTACTCTCATCTACTGTTAAAGAATGGTGTCATACCAGCAATTATTGTAGTATCATGGCGACAAGTCAACTGATAATTGTTTTGCTCATACAGAAACAGAACATTACAAATAGTGAAATGCGTTTTATTGTGCAGTCAATTGTCGGAAAATGACTTTTTATCTTGGAAGGGCCAGTAAGTACGGCGATATATAATATCCTGCAGACTTTGTTATTGTATCTCATTTGCAGAGGCAGTGCATACTACACTGAAAATGTCAGCGACATTCTCATGAACGTCACTTTGAAGATGCCAAAAATAAACAAAATTCCCGCGCTACCAATGGTCGGCCTGCAAGAAAATCTACCTTTTGTGAACTTGGGTACCATTGGTTTACGAATAGTGATTACATATACCAACAGTAACCACTGGGAGAACTGTAAACGACGCATCATTGTAATGATGGCCATTTCTTCACAAATGCGCTGTAGAATTTGTGAACAAAACGCGTATGAATCTTAATAAATATAGTACGTCTTTTCTAACGGCTGAGAATTCGTACATAGACGAAAGTAGAATGTAAAATCATGAAATATAAATTTCATTTATGAAAACACATGCCGTTATGAACTGCAACTGCATGATAATTTGGTGAATACTTACTTTTGTTCTAAATTGATATCCATGTTTGTCTTTAGAAATGGGAATAGATACATACACACTATAGCCAACCAAGACCCACAGCCTCATGTGCAAGCTGCCGGCATCTCGTTCAATGAGGAAAAGTAATGTATGCAATAGTTAACCGTCATGCAAACTTTTTTTGTAATAAGCAGAGTGTGTTTACGAAATAAAGAGAATCGATCAATTTCACATGATATAATTAGGATCTATACAGCTGTGAATGAATTTTTTCAGACGTTGGCCTTAATGCAGCCATTATTAATAGGGTCTCTTCAACATCTGACAAGGCAATAACCTAGTCGTAAAAGAACACAGACACATATTCAGACAATGTCTGTAATGGACTTTTCTGATATTCTCAAAGATTTGATATCTTTGCCGTTCATTAATGCATTTATTGTATTAAGTATAATGCAATAATTTTAACTAGTATATCGATTCTAAATTCTAATCAATTATCGTTCGACCTCGCTAACTTGAACTGAAAGCAATACAAGCTGTAACTGATGGTAAATAAATTGATATTTTTTTTTTTTTTAAACAGATAGAATGACATATTTGTAATTGAATACAATAATATAGGTTCATTGAATCAGAATGGATCTGAGGCAACAAAAAATCCGTCAAATCGGCAGAAAATGTCGATTCATGAATCATTATCTTCCAGTCAGGAATCCCCTATGTGCATTGAGCTCGGAGGTTGCCAGTTCGTAATACGGAAGAGCGGAGCTGCGCACGTGTCAGATTTGTAAACAATCTAACATGCCAATTTTAAAGAAAATCTGTTACCAATTGTAGTGGCACATTATTACTTTCTTACACTTATAGTACTTCTAGTCATTCAAGAAACGATGTAATATTTGAAAACAAACGTCACGCCCGTTTGAAAGTTTCCATCTTTGTATGACCTTGGTTTCAGTAACCCGATTATGTTCGGCAATCATCGTTCACGTGTGCAAGTATATGACGATTGTGTCTGAGGTTATGGCGGTTTATACGAAACGATCAGTGTAGGTATGCCCTCAAACAATATTCCCTTGCTTATTTTGCTGAATTTTTCATCAGATGTTAAGGATTGTATTAGTTATACCGATAGAAGTTAATTGGTTCATACCTTTATTGCTGAAAAATAACGTCAGTTACAGCTTGGATTGCTTTAACGCATGCAACTAACGAAAATTTAATTACACAAAGCTGGGTAAGTTCTTATAATTTCTTCAATTTCTACGGTGACGACGAGACATAAGTTTGTAAATTAATACAAGATCACCTTTGTCAGTGAAGTTTGCCTATTGTCGGTCTTAAGAACTACATATTTTCTAGTTATATACGGATGGCTAGTGTACCCATTGACTATCAATGTGACCTAGTCAGAAAATATCCAGGATAAACGTGATGTTAAATAGGGATTTCTGTCCAGTGACAGTGATTTAATCTTTCTGAAACAGGAATTTTTTTTTTCGAGAATTAGTCCTTTTAGTATACATGTAACCCGTCATCTCATTTTCGATGAAGATAAACAATCCTGTATAATTCCTTTAGATTTTCTTTTGATCACATATATCAGGGCTGCATTAAAGATCGTAGCAGCGAGTCTAAGGGCTATGTACAGTCGCTGATTTGTGCCATTTTACACTTTATCGACTTTTTGTGATTTGAATCGAAAATACAACACAACAATATTTAACTACTCTTCGTCCCTAAATAACGAAGAGGCGACAAAAAGTATTGTAAAATGGCACAAATCAGCCTTCATACCTAGCTTTGAAAGCAGTCCATTGCAGTGACCACGTGGTCAAATTTTAAGATGACCCGAACCTAGGATAGAACAATGTACAACCTCTTTGATATGATCTAGAATTTTGTCTAGATTATGGAAATTATATAGTTGTAACCTAATAAGATATGTTTAACTTTTTTAAATATGGAATTTCTGTCACAGTCATTTTTTTTTTTTTTCGTGCAAAAAATTAGAATGTACATATTGTCCAATTATGACCGACAATTTTATGCAGGAAATCAAATAAATCTTGTTTTAACCAATACAGGCAGATGGTATGGTTCCTTTTATATAGAAAATATTTCTATTCCATTATTTGTAAACTTCCCGTGGGGATTCGGGTTGGAACACGTCCTCAGTACCCCTTGCTTGTCGTAAAAGGCGACTAAATGGGTAGTCCTTCGGAAGAGACCAAACAAACTGAGACCCCGTGTCACAGTAGGTTTGACACGACAGAGATCCCTCCCATCTCAAAGGCCGTAAGAGCCGAGCTAGAGTCTAAATTTTGCAGTCATTTACCGGTAATGGTGACCTCTCCATATAATTGAAAAAATGTCGTGCGGAACATGAAAGAAAATACATCCAACCATTTGTATACCATAACATTTCTTAATTCTCAACTCTCTATTTTGTATCGCTCATAGTGTTTATGAGATTGATCACTGTTCGTTATTTTCACCTTTCATTTGTGTAACATCCGTTTGAATTCATTCCTGTAATGTTTGATAGATAATTTAATTGGTGTCAGCTTACATTGTAGGTCGGTTGATTGCTACTAGACATTTTTGATTTGTTTTTATCATAATTATTAATATGTGTTTGTTAGATACTATTCATCTTCATGATTCGAGGCAATGCATGTCGATAATATAGTTTTGCATTTGCATTCTTCGTTGGGCGGTTTTTTGTTGTTTTTTTTTTTTTGGGGGTTGTTTTTTTTAAGTTTTTGGTCACATATATTTCAAATATTTTGAAAAAGAGGACTCTCTGAAATGTATGTTTGACATAACCATTATGACGTCAAAATTTCGCAACCATTGAAATCTGTTGGGGTTTTGGGTTTTTTTTTTTTTTTTATACGTTGAATATAATATGTAACTGCAGATCGTTATAATATATAATGGGAAAATATGTTAGGAATTGTTTTATATTGTAGTGCATGTGAGTTGTCGGGCTCGGCATGCAGAAAATATATGTCGTTCTAAAAAAAAACATTAAGTTACCAATCTAATTAAAATTAGACCCTTTGATCCGCTCACGTATATCGCTACACCTTGTGTACGTAAACGTAAACGGATCAAAGATCTAATTTTAATTAAATTGTAAAGTTACTAAGCTTGGACACTGTATCGTCTTTTTGCCTACATTGGAAGTTCCGGGTGTCACTAGGACCCACATGACAGTTGCACCGCAGCACCAAACTGATGTCAGATATGTTTTCATATGCGTTTGGTTAGTTCATAAGACAACCACGTGCATCTCTGAGTTGTGTGAATCCGCTCCTTTATTGTTTGTATAGTTTTGGTCAGGCAAGGCGAAAATGTTCTTGATTTATTAAATTTTTTATCAGACTCTGTGAATCGACATCTGCAAATTGTGCCTACTTATGTATACATGTATATATTTGGACTTGCATAATCCCCACACTGATTAATATTGTCAAATATTTGACTTAAACCACTACAAAACTAGAGAATGGTATAACTCAAGGTCAGGAATATAAGCTTCTCTTGTTTAATAAACTTATTTTTAAAGTACAACAAAATATTTAGAGAACAATCCACTCAAAGTTCCCTCCACCCCCATTAACAAGGTGCCTGTTCTAATATCTGATAGCGTCAGCAATTGTCTCGGGTTAACTCGCAGTACTCCTAGGACCTCATTGCATTTCCTCCCAAATCCAGGAGCACCCTCTGCAATTGATAGGGCAATACCTGAATTGGAAAAATCTCAAGAGGAAGCAAGTCACTTGCAGTGTATGTCAGGTGTGTGTGATTTTACAAAGCAAACCCACAGAGGTTCCAAACACAGAATAAGACAAATTTGTTTTATATTGCTTATAGGAGTTATGAAATTGATCAATGTTCGTTATCTTCACCTTTCATTGATTTGCGATACAGTTATATAGGTACGGCAACGAGCAACATTTTAGAACAGTTTCATAGATTACAGAACTTCATCAAAGCAGTATTCTGCCCTTTGCACAGTTAACCAACACTAACACCAACGTGTGCGTGAGAGTGAGAGTGCAGTAAGAAGCTATAAGTATAAATACAACGTTACACATTTTATAGGCACCATTACATAACAATACAGAAATTACCTTAATTCTATAAAACAGGTTGATGAATTCTAAAAAGTATCGCAATGTTTACACTTTCTCAAAAATGAAAAGTTAGAAAGGTGAGTATATACATGTATACATAACTTACAACATTATATATGTATCAATTCAAACAATTACCATGATCGATTATATAGAAACAAGATTTAACTTACATTGTGGCTTGGCTAGATGTACATGCTTATGTCCGAATGACACTGTCAAAGTGGCGGTAAACT
Organism: Ostrea edulis; assembly: GCF_947568905.1. NCBI lineage: Eukaryota > Metazoa > Mollusca > Bivalvia > Ostreida > Ostreidae > Ostrea > Ostrea edulis. The sequence continues at coordinate 26,287,883 of NC_079170.1, forward strand.
TTTGCACTGACTGAATCTCCAGTTGAAGGAGGTAATGAATAAAACAATATTGAATCCGATCAAATTAAGCACCAATTTGGTTACAGCACAACAAGGATCACTAAAATTCATTACAATTCCTGTGTATTCATTAATAAGATATAATTTATATTTAGGACTCTCTCATGCAGAATCTTTTGAAACTACTGACAAGTCTATAAAATAGGAAATTGTGACCGGTCGACAGGGGATTCTTACTCCCCCTAGGCGCCTGATCCCACCTCTGGTGTGTCCAGGGGTCCGTGTTAGCCTAACTATCTATATTGTATTGCTTATAGGAATTATGAATTATGAGATTGATCACTGTTCGTTATCTTCACCTTTCACTTTTCAACCAACAAATTGTCGATCTCAATCATTAAGCCGTAACACTCTCCAGTTCCACTTTGATATTCTAAAGGTCAGAGGTCGGGGAAGGCAATCTATCCACTCTAATCTTTTAAAGGACTGCATTCACCCAGATAGTCATTTATCTCAGACGTGGTTCGGGCGGTCAGAATTAGACATAGTGATGGAGTGCTGGGTTGATACAACACCTGATTTACTAAAACTGAATGTTGAGCCACAAGGATGGCTAACTTTGTAATAATCATCCAAGCAGAAATGAGTGAAAGTGACAAATTACTTGACAATATAATCACAACAGATACTGATGAATTCCAATCTGATCGTAGCTTAGTACAATCCTCAATAACATCCAGTACAATTATGGTCTTGGAAAAAGTTGGGGGGAAACTTGCCCAATCCTATCTTACATTTAAGACAAACAACAGGTACAATCCTAAGCAAACAAGATTCAACCTTAGACAAACGGGTACAAATAATAATAAATCAGGGGGGGGGGGGGTATCAGCAACTTTAGACAGACATTCAGATATCATTTTAAACCAAGAATGACTTTTGTCGGAATCATTAAAGAGTCGGAGAGAGGTGATGAAAATACAAGTAAAGCTATTTTCAAATATCATGGAAGGCCTCATACAGATCCTGGGTCACAGTACAGGGTTGCTTGACAGCCAAAGGGACAGCCCCAGACTTTACCAGCATGATCAGCATGGAAAGGGATCCCGAAATACTTCAGATTGCCTTGGATATTCCACGACCTTTAGACTAAGACTATCAAAGTGTAGGGTTTTTTTTTCAAGCAAGCGGTTTGGGGGTGGGGGTGGACACTGGATCAGCAAAGAGGGAATTGTACAGAACCAATCAAGGATGTACAAGTCTTTCTAGATGTAACCAATTATCATCGACTTTTTTCTGAAGGAGAGACTAGTGTCTCCACCTATTTTGGTCTATCCATTTATCTGATTTGCCTTGTGGTGGATGCAAACACTGCGCCAAAATAAACAAGACATGGTCCAGATTTCATTCTGATATAGATGATGCTGTACCCCTGGGAGTCACGAGATATTTCAACATAGATTTTGTCGGTAACCCAAACCTCATTCAGATCCCTATGACCCTGATTCTGATATTTACTCTGAAGGACACAGTGTCTAACGGCATGAGGCAGAGACAAGGATTGGTATAGCAAATACGTAGATTGGGGAAATTACACAAATGGAAGACATGCTATATAGAAACATGTGGTCATCTATTACAAAATGCGAAGAGATCGTAAGGGAAAACCTTAAAAGTGCAGCAAGGGGACAAAAGCATCAACATGATTTGCTCGTCTATGAGAGGTCCTACACCCCCGCTGACCTAGTATAAATTATGGATGATGATGAAAGAGTGGCAAGGAATCCAGAACTACAGCCACTATGGAAAGGACCCGCAATAGTGGTCCTGTAATGCAAGAACTCCATCAAAACGAAAGGATCTAAGGTACTCCATCACAACCGTCTTAAGCCTTGTCTTCTCGAGACATTGCCAAGTTGGGTCTCAAAAGCTCAAATACAACTACAGTATTGTGCACATTTTGATGGAGAGGACAGGCGTTCTAATTTTTGGGATGACTATAAGAACAAGGATCCGGAGATTCTTAGTGAAACTGGTGAAGAGAGGACGTCAAATGATCACAAGGAAATCCAGGAGGAACAAAATAATCTGCACTGGGAAAAGAGACTAAATTTGGAGATAACGGATTCCTCTGAGGAAGACCGAATGTAAAGAAACTCCTTGAAGAGGTCTAGATATGGAAGAAATGTTCAATCCCTATCCAGATACACAACCTAGGACTACTTGGCCATTTGAACTCTAATAGTTTGATTTACATTTTGTGTTAACTTAAATGTATAACATGTTCTTTAGAAAGACAGAGGGAATAGCGTAGTGCATGTGAGTTGTCGGGCTCGAAAATCGGGCTCGGTATGCAGAAAATGTCTGTCGTTCTAAGAAATAAAGTTACGAAGTTCGGACGCTGACTCGTCTTATTGATTACTTTGGAACTTTGTGTTGCCATTAGGACCCACGTAACATTTAAACATCACAATATTACATTTTTTGAGATGGTGATGTAAGAATATAACGATATATGATCTCAACCGTGTGCAATTTATTCTGTGCCGCAAAGTGAAGGTTTTTGTATAAGGGTAGCTCTCTAATATATCCTAATATTTTCCGAGTGAGCTACAGATCTGCAGCTAGATATGTTGCTGCTAATTGTCTTGTACAATCAATGCGAAAAATTCTTTGAGACTTTATGAAACATCCTGTACAATATCTTACAACCATGGTATATTTACACATTAAGATTAATTACATGCTTTGTTTGTCGAACGTTTAAGAATTGTTTTCTTTCTTTTCAAGTGTTAATATTCTTCCAGGCCTACATCTCTACACCCCGTGTTTGAAATCGCTGTACAAACGACGAACGTCACTTGCGATAACAGAAGCAATGACTAGTACAATGACAGTAATTCCTAAGATACTCCCAATGGCGGCAGCGGATGTGCGTGAGTCTGTAGCGGAAATCCCCCGTCGTAACGAGCTAGATAGCAAGGTTTTGTTCACACTCAGGACCTTTTTCAGCACTTCTACCTTCCTTTTCAGCTGAGTTTCACTCTGGATGATGACGAGATTTTTCATTCTTCTACAAGGGCATAGACAACCTATGGTGAAAATTTGAATTTAAATATGCAGGGGATGATGTACGGATCAAATGTAGCGGTTTTCCCAATATGATCTTTAAAATGAAAGGTGAAGCTAACGAACAGTGATCTATCTCATAACTCCTATAAGCAATGCAAAATAGAGAGTTGGGCAAACACTGACTCCTGGGCACACAAGAGGTGGAATTAGATACCTAGGAGGAGTAAGCATACCCTGTAAACCGGTCACACCCGCTATGGGCCCTATACATGTATCTTGATCAGGTAAACGGAGTTATCCGTAGTCAAAATCAGAGTGCAAAGAACGGCCTAACAATCGGTATGAAACACATCAGACAACATTTGACACAATGATAGGTTGTATTGATAAACTAGATCGTTATAACGACCAGAGAAAAATGGAAGTCCCGTGTCATGAGAGGCGTTTGAACGATAAAGAACCCTCACTGCTACGGTTCTAAGCGTCATGCATAGGTAAAAATTTATGACATTTCACTTAAAACTGGTGACATCTCTAAATGAAAGAAAATTCTTGAATGGGGCATAAAACAATAAATAAAGAACCAAAAGTTTCTAATTTCAGAAGTCAACCAAAGGGCTGATAAGTTTGTATTTTACAGGAATACGTTTTGTCTCTTTACACTAAGCATATATTTGCTGAAATACTGCAACGTAATTTAAACAGAATTTGGGAGTATTGTTGATCAGAAATGGTCTGCAAAGTATTAATTAAATTTTAGGCAAACCTACTCGGTTACAAAACATCGTTTTACACAATTTATGAATTCCCATGAAGCAGAATTTAATTTTTTTTAAACTTCTATGTGAGAAGAAAACTCTCTTCTTGTGGCCTTCAATTCGACATTTAGATATATCGACGATGTAATATCTATTAACAATAATAATTTTCATTCATATGTCGATTCAATATATCCCAGTGAATTCGAAATAAAAGACCCAACAGAGTCGTCAACTTCTGCTTCATACTTAGATTGATTGTTTTGATTGTTTTGCTGTTTTCCGCCACACTCAATAATTTTTCAGTTATCTGATGGTGCCCAGTTTTTATTGATGGAAGAGAAAACCCAGATATAATGTACCTGCGAAGAGAGATCATCGACCGTCCGAAAGTAAACTGTGAAACTTTTCACTTACCGGAGCGAGCGTGATTCAAACCCGCGCAGACCAGAGGTGAGAGAGCATGTGATTTTGAGTGCGATGCTCTAACCACTCGGCCACGGAGGCCCCTTGCTTAGATATTTTATTGAAAGTAGATATTAACGGCAAACTAACAACTCAACTTTATGACCAACACGATGATTTCAACTTCTCCATGTCAACTTCCCATACTTATGTAGCAATATTCCATTATCACTTGCATATGCTGTTTACAAATCTCAACTGATTCGATACGCAAGAGGTTGTTTTGCGCATGGTTAGTTTTTAAATCGAAGCAGGCTACCGTTTAGAATCAGCATTTCGCAAATTATATGTTCGGTATAACGATCTAGTTTGCCAATACAATCTATCATTGGGTCAAATGCTGTCTGACGTGTGTCATGCACATTGTTAAGCTGTTCTTTGCACACTGGTTGTGACTACGGATAACTCCGTTTACCTGATCAAGAAATACGGCTAACGGCGGGTGTGATCGGCCGACAGGGGATGCTTACTCCTCCTAGGCAACTGATCCCACCTCTGGTATATCCAGGGGTCCGTGTTTTCCCAACTCTTTATTTTGTATTGCTTATAGAAGTTATGAGATTGATCACTGTTCGTTATCTTCGCCTTTCATGACATACCATAAATCGCATTACTACACTATAATGAGTGTATTGATTTATTGTATCTTGATTAACGTCTCTATCGAGATTTTTTCACTCATATCGAGATGTTGCCAAGACCGGTGAAGGGCTTCAAATTTAAGCCTTTGCTCGGCGCTTACGGCCTTTGAGCAGTGAGGTTCTTTAGCGTGCCGCACCTACTGCGACACGGGACATCCATTTTAACGTCATCTCTGATGACCCGTGACATTCACTCCTCATGCCGATCGTTTGGCGATGGAACTGTCACTACCTGTTTTAACGACTTAGGTATGTCGAGGCCGGGATTCAAAACCCGGCCTTCCGCATGCGGGGCAAACGCTCTAACCACTAGGCCACCGCGGCGACTATATTGAATATTAGAGAAATCACGTACGGCAGTTACTCACCTCGTCTATTGGATGTAGTTAGTTCCTTGGCTTTTTGGGGTGTAGCAGTCTGGACGCCGGCTCTTGCAGTGGGTAGTGTTGTCTGGAGACTGGATTTGGTAGTGGATGTTGTCTGGAGACTGGATTTGGTAGTGGCAAACGTTTTTTGGAAACTGGATTCGGTAGTGGGCAATGTTTTCTGGAGTCTGGATTTGGTAGTGGGTGATGTTGTCTGGAGACTTGATTTGGTAGTGGGTGATGTTGTCTGGAGTTTGGATTTGGTAGTGGAAGATGTTGTCTGGAGTTTGGATTTGGTAGTGAGCAATGTTGTCTGGAGTCTGGATTTGGTAGTGGGTGATGTTGTCTGCAGATTTGATTTGATAGTGGTTGGTTTTGTCTGGCGACTAGATTTGGTAGTGGTTGATGTTGTCTGGAGACTGGATTCGGTAGTGGGCAATGTTTTCTGGAGTCTGGATTTGGTACTGGATGTTGTCTGGAGACTGGATTTGGTAGTGGCAATTGTTTTCTGGAGACTGGATTCCGTAGTGGGCAATGTTTTCTGGAGTCTGGATTTGGTAGTGGGTGATGTTGTCTGGACTCTAGATTTGGTAGTGGGTGATGTTGTGTGGAGACTTGATTTGGTAGTGGGTGATGTTGTCTGGAGACTTGGTTTGGTAGTGGGTGATGTTGTCTGGAGTCTGGATTTGGTAGTGAGCAATGTTGTCTGGAGTCTGGATTTGCTAGTGGGTGTTGTTGTCTGCAGATTTGATTTGGTAGTGGTTTCTTTTGTCTGGCGACTAGATTTGGTAGTGGTTGATGTTGTCTGGAGACTGGATTCGGTAGTGGGCAATGTTTTCTGGAGTCTGGATTTGGTAGTGGGTGATGTTGTCTGGAGACTAGATTTGGTAGTGGATGATGTTGTCTGGAGTCTGGATTTGGTAGTGGGTGATGTTGTCTGGAGTCTGGATATGGTAGTGGGCAATGTTGACTGGAGACTGGATTTGGTAGTGGGTGATGATGTCTGGAGTCTGGATTTGGTAGTGGGTGATGTTGTCTGGAGTCTCGATTTGGTAGTGGGTGATGTTGTCTGGAGACTTGATTTGGTAGTGGGTGATGTTGTGTGGAGACTTGGTTTGGTAGTAGGTGATGTTGTCTGGAGTTTGGATTTGGTAGTGGAAGATGTTGTCTGGAGTTTGGATTTGGTAGTGAGCAATGTTGTCTGGAGTCTGGATTTGGTAGTGGGTGATGTTGTCTGGAGACTTGATTTGGTAGTGGGTGATGTTGTGTGGAGACTTGGTTTGGTAGTGGGTGATGTTGTCTGGAGTTTGGATTTGGTAGTGGAAGATGTTGTCTGGAGTTTGGATTTGGTAGTGAGCAATGTTGTCTGGAGTCTGGATTTGGTAGTGGGTGATGTTGTCTGCAGATTTGATTTGATAGTGGTTGGTTTTGTCTGGCGACTAGATTTGGTAGTGGTTGATGTTGTCTGGAGACTGGATTCGGTAGTGGGCAATGTTTTCTGGAGTCTGGATTTGGTAGTGGGTGATGTTGTCTGGAAACTTGATTTGGTAGTGGGTGATGTTGTCTGGAGACTTGGTTTGGTAGTGGGTGATGTTGTCTGGAGTCTGGATTTGGTAGTTGGTGATGTTGTCTGTAGTCTGGATTTGGTAGTGGGTGATGTTGTCTGGAGTCTGGATTTGGTAGTGGGTGATGTTGACTGGAGACTGGATTTGGTAGTGGGTGATGTTGTCTGGAGTCTGGATTTGGTAGTGGGTGATGTTGTCTGGAGTCTCGATTTGGTAGTGGGTGATGTTGTCTGGAGACTTGATTTGGTAGTGGATGATGTTGTCTGGAGACTTGATTTGGTGGTGGGTTTTGTATGGACATTAAGACTTGTGAATGAAGTTGTCTGGGAACTGGACCTTGTAGTAGATAATGCTGTCTGGACTGTTCGCTTGATTGCATATAATGTTTTCTGGACAGTGGATATAGTTGCTGTTAATGTTGTCTGGACACTGGGCTTCGTAGTAGATTAATAGAATAATTCATTAGTAGGGTTGTGGAATTCTAAAATTTCACCGAAGGGACAAGATTGACAGTCTAGGACGAGACTTTGTCGAGCGCTATACAGTGAATCTTGTTCCAGTAAATAATGAAATATTATTTTTTCACATTTTACCCACGGTTTAGTGCATTGAATTAGTAGCTTTGAAAAATTCTAAATTGTTAAAATCTTCATTTTAACTTAAAAATACAAAAACAGGCAGAAAGAGCATATACGATAACGGTTTACTTTTTAAACTAACAAAATCTCAAGACTGTCCCCAGAAATCGACGTCAAATCGAAATAGAAACAAACAGTGCAACTTATTGTGCTCTACCGTGTAATGTAAATCATAGAATGTCATAATCAAAGACAGCAGTGCAAGATTAATAAAAATCCTTCATTAGTACGAGTATGGAATTGAGAAATTCCACAAAGGAACAACATTCACAGTCTAGGAGGAGGCTTTCCTGAGTGAATTTTGTCCAAAAAGTGGAATTTTCCTATCTTACAGGAGAAAATAATGAAGGTTTAATTTTCTTCCATTTTATCTACAATTTAGACTAGTGCAATAATTCAGGAAAAGAAAGTCAGAAAGAGCATATCCAAAAATGGTTTACACTTTGTGTAAACTAAAAATCCCAAGGTTGGTCCACAAAAAGCTATATCAAATCGAAATTTGAAGAGAACAACACAAAATATTTAACTTCACCATCTAACGTAAATCATTGAAAATATGACGCCATAACCAATAACGTCTCTACAGAAGACAGAAAAATATCATATCAATGGCTGTCTGACTTGGGTAATTTTGGCCTTGCATTGGTGATTAGGTTAGAAAGAAAAAGCTTACATGGTTGTCTTACACAGGAAAACGTAGTGTTATACTTGTAATTTTGTGAGAAAATGATGTCTGGACCCTAGTTTGCTAATGTTGTCGCAACAGTGGGCGTGATTGTAGGCAAGGTGTTTTCTGAACAGTGGGTGTGGTACTAAGTAATTGTGATGTCTGGTCATGGGACCTTGTAGTCGGAGAAGCAGTCTGCGTTTGTCAAAGCTATCTAATGGAAAATACCCGTCCGGTTTGGTTTTTCATTTTATGACGATGAGGTATCGGTGGTTAACTGTGCGTTTGAGACGCTTGAATCCACGGTAAACAAAGCGCGAAGCAAGTGATCGTCGACATGCCACAGCGTTGTTCTGTGCCGCTCTGTAGTAATTATGGTGGACATCAGTTCCCTAAAGACAAATATAAACGTTTTCAGTGGATTGTTGCAATCAAAAGAATTGATCCGAAATCAAAAAAGTTGTGGGAGCCTAAGAATGCAGATGTTGTTTGCCACCTTCACTTCTGCGAAAGTGATTACAGGGACACGTCAGGTTAGAAGCCATAATATCGATCATTATCAATGTAAAACACATTTTATAAACTTAATGATGATATTTGTCTTCCGTTTTTATTCATATTCAATTTGAGTTTCAATTTGATGTCATAAATACAGGCCAAGTAATTGCTTCTTGTTGTGCGTTGGAAATTTTGATAAAAGGGCTCATCACTTATAAATTCTGGCTATATACTAGAGCTTCCTTCCTCTATTTCTTAGAACAAGTCAGTCTTCTTAACAATAAAGTCAGTTCAGATGATGCAATTCCTAGCCTGTATTGCATTAATGATTTCATATTGCTTGTATGTACATACAAGTGCAAGAACTTTGAATTACATTGCATTTATTTGATTTGCATGTGTTCGTGTTGCTTTCTGTTTTCTTTTATATTTCAGAATGACGAAGGGAATGGTAATGACAGGCAAGTGATATTATAATAATCTTGCTAAGATAACCAAATAACCATACATAAAGTGTATGTAAAGCAAAGAATAGTCCTAACAATAAATATTCAGCAATATTAGTGTTGGAATAATCTAATTACCAACAATAATCAGTTATCTTTTAACTTTTTAAAGATTAAAGCATTAACAATTCACTTTTTAGTCACAAAATGTATGACATAGATGGAAGGGGACACTGTACCTTAATGTTTTCATTCATAATATCATTTGTATGCCAGGTTTTACAATTAGCATATTCAAAAGTTGAAATATATTTAAATAAACCCTACCCCATTTTGCCTTTGCAGACCAAAAAAAATAAATGTTTTTAAACTTTATCCAATCAAAAACATGAATTAAGTGATTTAAAATATGCCTTTTAATTCATGTATTTATTTTTTTGGTAACAAGCTCATAACAAAAAATGAAAAAGTCTTTCAAAAATTAAGAAAATTGAAAGAGCAAACCATCATCTTGCTATAAGGATAATGAAATTTTGTTTTCAGCTGACCGCCTTCGCCTTAAAGAAGATGCTGTTCCTTCCATTCTGATCCCTGGGGAGGAAGTTTCTGGCCCAAGCCCAAGACAGTTAAGATTTAAGAGGAGAAACCAACCATTGGAGGAACCTGACATTGTGGCCATGGGTATAATGATGATACTTTAGTGCTTGTTGTGTCACATGCACAGACATAAAGGAATCTTTAAGTCTGCATTTAGCCATATCCACTGCATGTAAAACAATGCTTTGATAGGCCATTTAACTATTATGTCACAATGTAAAAGTCCACAAATATATGCAATGTCAGAAATTTGCTGATAGGGCATTTAAGTTATGTTAGGTTAAGTCCAAAAGGGAAAAAAGAACATACACCACATCAAAAGAACTGAAAAACATTCTGTACTTTCAGTTAAAGATTTAAGCGAGTTACTGTATTGGTAAGACACATGAAATATCCACCTATTTTTACTTGTACATGTATATTACAGGTGTACAGCAAGAAGTGGTTATAGATCATACAGTAAAGACAGGGCAGGCTGATCAAACACCAACAGAAATCCAGGATCTAGGGAAAAAAATTGTGCAAAATCCCTTTGCTATGAAATGTTCCATTGAAAATTTTAAAGATAATGCAGATGCTGTTTCGTATTACACTGGTTTCAGTAATTACGATCAGTTTATGATATTTTATCACTGTCTTGGTCCATGTGTAAATGAATTAGATTACAAATGTGTAACTTTAGAACCAAGGGATCAACTTTTTTTAACTTTGATGAAATTGAGACAGGCTAAAGAGGATTTTGAATTGTCACTTTTCTTTCAAGTTTCAGTGTCAACTGTATCTAGGATTGTAACAACCTGGATAAATTTTTTGTATTTCCAGTTAAAGGAAATGAACATATGGCCATCACAAGACACAGTTCAAGATTTTATGCCTTCAAATTTTGCAGAGAAGTTTGCAAACACTACGGTTATACTGGATGCCACCGAAATACCAGTTGAGAAGCCGTCAGACGTCAATGCTCAGTCCATCACTTGGTCAAATTATAAGCATAGAAATACTATAAAGGCAATGATTGGAGTGACTCCCAGAGGGGCTGTGTCATATGTTTCCGATGCTTATGGTGGGTCTACAAGTGATAGAATGATTATTGAAAGATCTGATTTATTGAAAGATGGTATGTTTGAGAAAGGCGACAGCATCATGGCTGATCGAGGCATCATGGTGCAAGATCTCTTTGCTAACAAGGATGTTCAAGTAAATACTCCAACATTTTTGAAAGGTAAATCCCAACTTGAAGCCCATGAAGTAGTACATGATCGACGTGTAGCTTCAAAACGCATACATGTAGAAAGGGTCATTGGTCTGGCAAAACGTTTTAAAATTCTAAAGAATGAACTTAGTCACAGCAAAATTCAGCTTGGATCCCGAATCATTTATATCTGCTTTGTGCTAAGCAATTTTAGAAGGTCAATTGTAGATAAATTTGCATAAGTTGTGATGATATTAAAGCAAAAGAGGCTAAATGATGATGTGCAGTTTTAAACAGATTTTCTCAATTCATATCATTTCTTGTGAATTAATCACATTTTATGTTGATCAATCCTCGACAATTGGTTTTATTGAATTCATACATATATGAATAATATATATATGAAGGTAGTGACACTAGCATTTACTTATCTAAATATAATTCATATAAGATATGCTTGTTAGCATTGTAAGATATTCACCATCATAAAATTTCTCTCTATTCTGATATTTACTCAGTTTGAAAATACTGATCCAAGCTATTGCCTTGGTTAATATTTTTAAATTTAGAATATATCACACCATATTGACATAATGAAAAGTCCAAAATTTCAGATTACATATTGGGGGCAATTTTATTAGGCAATCTGAAGTGTTCCCTGCAATACTTCACAACATGTAGTCAATTTTATGGAACTATATTGTTTCATTTGTAGCATACATTTAAGTAGTACAGAAGGAGGTGGTTTCAAAGTAAGGCCAATTCAACCTAATTAGTAGATTATCATCTGGGGTCAAAAAAAATGGGGCGGGTGGGAGAATATAATTTTTTAATTTTTATTTCCTGAGAAAAAAAAATTAATGAAAACAGACATCACACAAAGTGTTAATCAAGTAAGGAATTCAAAGATTCCTTGGTAGAATATATATATATAAAACAACATTCTGTGACTTTAATCATTCACTCATGTCACTGGGAAGCAAGTTTGTTTGAAATCATAATTTTTGCATTAAAAAAATCGGGATGGGCCCTTTTTTGAGGGGCGGGCGGGGATGATAATCTATCAATTAACTTTAATTGGCCTAATTTGCAATCATTTATAAATTTGAGGCAATGAAAGGTCTGTAATGTTTTGTATAAAACGACTCCAGTTTTGGTATAAGGCACATCTCACAGTATTCTCTGTTGATTTCAATAATTTCTACAAATAGTGACTTTAGTGTATACACAATAAAATAACAAAATTGTCTGCCACTTATATACAGTTGTCCCTGAATTTGATCATAGTAATTGGAAGATATTTCAGCTTGATTTCCCCACCCACTACCTCTAAATAAGTGAAATATTCCATTGTGTTTGTGTTGATTTCTTGTTTCCGCCCTTTATAAGGACATTTCACCTCTATTATATATTTATCATCTATAACGCCATCTGGTGTTGCACCTAGAAATGGCATTTTTGAACAAATGAATAAACCATTCTCATGAACTCTTATGTTGTGGTTATCTTCAAACTTTTTGATTGCTTTTTTTTCATATGATTTTCCATGAGTGACTGCAGGGGTGGTGAGGCTCTTGATAGATATCAATGATTTACAAAGCTTCTGTTTGTTACGTCTGTCTGTCATTCTTGAAATCTGCCCAAAATTTGATGCTGTGATTCTCCACATTCTCTCTGCAAACCATCTCTTATTTGTAGATTGTCCCCTTGTTTCTTTTTCAATACTTGCCACCTCTGATTCAGTTACCTGTGCAATGAAAGGGAGAAAAAATCTAGAAAAGGCTTTAATCATAAATCGTCATAATATATATGACTGATCTTAGTTGATAGGTAATACATGAAGCTATTTTTTTATATATAATTGATGTCATGTACTTATATAGTTTTATACAGTTCTGCGGCAAGCAAAAATTCATTTAGCCATAAAGTCCCATCTCCAAATTATTTTATGATTTTGAAAGTACCTGTAATGCTTTATCCACCCAGTATTCTGTGAAAGGCAGTGATAAGTAGTGGTGGTCATGAATTGCAGACTGAAAATAAGTAAAATTTTATTATACTGTATGAAAACTGTACACATTATATATACACATTATTTCAAAGACAAGATTAAGACTAGATAAACATGAAATGTAGGCAAAGTTATAGTTAGGTTTAAAAACATATTGGTCATATGCGAAGGTCAACAAAAACATGCAAAACCCAATGTGATATATTAAGTAATGGCAAAGTGAAATAAAAAAAAAAGTCAAGGTCACAAATTTTGTGAGAAAGAAGAAAGATTTTATTTTACATATGAAGCCCCATCACTTGGCATTCAAAAGACAAACTGACCAAAAAGCTAAATGCCCTGATGTATTATTAATTACATTCAAGGTCACACTCCATGGTGAATCTAAATTAAATAAGTATTGACTTTTCAAAATTTGTAAGTCACCTTCAAATCTGCTCTCTCATAAAGATAACGAAATGCAATGTCTTCAGAAGTATTTGATGTATAGTTGATTAATAGGTTTCTGACCCGGTCTTGCATGCCCTCTACATTCCTAAACTTTTCTGGTCGTGGGTCATCCAAATGAACCGCTGATTTTCTCTTCCCAATTGTAATTTTTTCAACTTTGACTGGAGATCCTGAATGCATGAAAAAGAACATGAATTTGTTAATTGTACATCCCAATTTTATATAATATGACACATTGTATATATCAACAAAGATGGAAAAGTTGACTCAAATTTGAATTTTCTACTTTTATGTAATTATATGCTGTTGTCCATGCATATTTTTATATTCCAACCTTTATGGGATGCCTTTGGCTTGTTGAACATCATCAAATTTTCTGTACATGATTTCTGCACCGCCACTTCACCATTCTCAATAAAATTTTCAAGCATAATCATGCAAGCAGCTAGGTGCTTGCATGTACCATTTGGGCCTTTCCCTGCAGGGCATTCACAGTGTGAGTTTAGCACATCTCCAGATTCTTTCTCCAGCCTTAGTTTATAGCTGTATGTGACCTGTAATAACCTTTCAAATTAGACAGTGATTTCTTTGAAGTATTCAGTGATTTGGTTTGAAATATACATGTATATATTTTTTAAATGACCAAACTACACATACATGTACATGTTTTTTCAGTGTCATACTGCTGACTATTTATTCAAATACCCCGGAATATTTATTTGGAAATATCTACTAAAATATTCTTGATTAAAGCAAAAACTTGATAAAGCGTATACCATGTTTAAATATCAAATTGCGTTGAATAAAATTTTTGATAATTACCTTATTTTTCATGGCTGCACTGACTATTCCAGTAAAAAATACATCATTTTCAATGATAACTGAGCATGCCAAAACTCTCTCGGATTGGTACAATAGTTCCCCATTCTTAACTGCCTTGATATCACATGCCGCTTCATTATCTCCTGAAATATGATATAGCATATATTTATTCATGACAAAAGTGAATCATAATACATGCATGTACAGCACAGGCACTTGTTTCTGTAAATAACTTATGTGTTATTATTAGTATACAGAGGTCGTAAGTTATTTACAGAAACAAGTGCCTGTGCTGTACCGGGTGTATAAAATGATGTCTATTTAAGCATAACAATTTCTTCAAGGGTAAGGAAGGACCTCTCTCCTGAATTGAAAAAAAAGTATTTATTTTCCATAATTTTTGCATATGATATGCAGATAACCATGGACTTTATTTAACACTACCCCCCCCCCCCATAATTTAGCAACTACCACCTGGAAAAAATAATTCAGATCTGTGTATGTTCATTTCACTAGTTATTTTATCATTTGCAAGGAATGAATTGAATGAGATATACTATGGAGAAAAACGAAAACTATCATTGCTTTCAATGCATAAATACCAGCAAGTCAATGGAGAAAATAGGCTTCTATCTGTTCCCTTGTAATAGAAGGTAGTAATTTCCTGTGCTCTGAATTGAGTTGTTGGAATCCTGTTGTAGGCCAGTTTACGTCCAAAGGATCTGGTAACAGAACAGGTGGCTGCTGGAAATTGGCATTTCTGTCATATGCTTCTAATCTGAAACGGGCAAATACATCATTCAAGATGATAGACTAAGAGTACATTACATACATGTATGTAGCATTTTAAGGAAGGATGGGAACTTTATGACAAGTTTAACCTTTAAGACAGTAAATGTTCAGGTTTGATCCCCTGAAGATTTATGAATGCTGACAGAATATACAATAAAGGCTTTATATACAGAATGAGACTCAAGCATAGTCATGACCCTTTGAATACCCCCCCCCCACCCCCAATCCCTTTGCTGTTGATTAAAATTCCTATATTGATAAATAAAACAAAGATTCTGATAACCCAAATATAGCAGCCAAAGAAGTATGCAGACCACACTCTGAGAAGTCAAGCAATATCCCGTGCGAATATCTTTTTCGAGATGAAATGCGTACTAGTATGTAATCATACCAGATCTAGTTATCGTGACTATATGCTAACACAGCCTAACTTTACAGGGTTTTTTTAAATGAAACTTTTCGGTAAAACAGCAGAAGAAAGAAGTTAAATGTACCGTCTAACTAAATCTATCTTCCTTCCTTGCGTCGTGGCGTTTCTACAGGCAAGCTCCTTCTTCAACTGCACCACCATCAGTGCGAAATAGCGGTTCGCCATATTGTTTACATTTGATTCAAGCGTTCAGCTAACCACCGATAAAAATCAAGCGTCTAGGAGTGAACGTTTTCCATTAACTAACATTTATCGGGCAATTTTTGGTGTTTAGAATAATTAGACTGCCAGATATTTCTAAAAAAAAATACTTTAAAATCTTGTCGTTTTATTTATTTAGCGGAATTTCCTGTAACTAATTTGATGAAAAGGGAAAATTTGGTGCTTTTGGGAATTTTCTCAACAGCCAGAGTTAACATTTCAGGCATACCCTATATACGATAATCTTCCTTGAAGAAAAAAAAGTGATAGACTTACTGTTTTTGTCGTTGTTCTGGTTGTCGTTTTTGTTGTTGTTTGCGCAAGTGCTATCAATATATAAATTGACAATGAGGCGAGATTTTAAAACAAATGTAGTCCAATATATCTAATCAATGGAAAATACTCTTTTGGATCTGTTGTATTAGTTTTGAAATATTAGTGGGGAAAACACTTAGAAAAATATGTAAAGTCTCCGCAAGGTGAGACATCCGTTTCCATCGTACTCATGTACATAAAATACGCATACGCTTGAATGTCCATTCTCAGTGGTCTCAATGTCGCGATAGCCGAGTGGTTACATCTCTTCCCGTCGTTACCAGGAGGTACCGGGTTCGAATCTCAATCACGGCGCCATGTAAATCCTAAGACGTTTACCATTGACCACTGACCTGTTTTTAAATTCTTATAAAACAGAATTTATTCAAAAACATCTACGTCAGAAGAAAAAATATCTTGCCGTGACCTTCAATTCGACATTTAGATATATCGATGACGTTTTATCTGTTAACAATCATAATTCTCAATCCTATGTTGATTCGATATATCCACGTGAACTCGAAATAAAATACACCACAGAGTAGTCCATTTTGCTTCATACTTATATATTTTATTGAAAGAAGATATTAATGGCAAACTAAAAACTCAACTTTATGACAAACGGAATGATTTAAGCTTCTCCATAGTCAACTTCCCATATTTACGTAGCAATAGTCCATTATTACCTGCATATGGTGTTTATATATCTCAACTGATTCGATACGCAAGAGTTTGTTCTTTGCATTACCAGTTTTTAAATAGAGGCAGGCTACTGACAAACAAGTTGATGATGCAAGGTTTCAACAGTCTCGTTTAAAAATCAGGAATTCACAAATTCTATGGTCGTTATAACGATCCAGTTTGCCAATGCAACCTATCATTAGGTCAAATGCTGTTTGACGTGTTTCATGCACATTGTTAGGCCGTTCTTGGCACACTGATTTTGACTACGGATAACTCCGTTTATATGATCAAGATATAAGGTTCACGGTGGGTGTGAGCGGTCGACAGGGGATGCTTCCATTTCCTGGACACCTGATCCAACCTCTGGTGTGTCTAGGGATCCGTGTTTGCCCAGCTCTATATTTTGTATTGCTTGTAGGAGTTATAGGATTGATCACTGTTCGTTATCTTCACATTTCGTTTACAATAAGTAGTGAGCGTTCTTTCGTCAAACGGCCAGTATTAACGGTAAACTGACAACTCAATTGTATGACAAACGGGGTGATTTCAGCTTCTCCATCGTCAACTTCCCATATTTATGTAGCAATATTCCATTATCACCTGCATATGGTGTTTATATCTCTCAACTGATTCGATACGCAAGGGCTTGTTCTGCGTATAGTCAGTTTTTAAATCGAGGCAAGCTACTGACAAACAAGTTGATGGTACAGGGGTTTCAACAGTCTCGATTGAAGTCAGCATTTCGCAAATTCTATGGTCGTTATAACGATCTAGTTCGTTAATACAACATATCATTGGGTCAAATGCTGTCTGACATGTTTTATACCGATTGTTAGACCGTTCTTGGCACACTGATTTTGACTACGGATAACTCCGTTTAACTGATCAGGATATAGGGCTCACGACGAGTGTGACCGGTCGACAGGGAATGCTTACTCCTCCTAGGCACCTGATCCCACCTCTGGTGTATCCTGGGGTCCGTGTTTGCCCAACTATCTATTTTGTATTGCTTGTGGGAGTTATGAGATTGATCTCTGTTCGTTATATTCACCTTTCACTACAAGTAAATGACACGTTTCGTGGGGAAATGACCTTAAAAAGAAATTCCCTTTAATGGTAGGTGTTGCCACGATACAGAACCATCACTGTTACAGCCATTAACAAAGAGGTCAAATTTGTGACTCTTCACCTAAAGCTAATGGCGTCTCTCTGAAAGGAAATTCTCGAATGGACCGTAAAACAAAAAACTCTTAAATTGAGGTTTCTGTTAAACTTACACGTGACCCTTTTGGAACATATTACTGGATACTCGAACGAGCACACCGTATCAATCCATCCGTCATCCATCTCATCCAACACACAATCTGCATTTTTATGTTTCCAATGTATGTTGTTTGGTTGGTATCTTCCCCACTTCGTGTAGGTAATGGTTTCATTTAACATGTTCACGAAGCTGTTCTCTGAGTACATGTCGTGCACCCCTATCCAGTAATAGTCGAGGATACCTAACCAATGTCTGCAAAATGGAGTTTTATGCATTAAATGCCACAGGGAAAAAACATTTTTCATTCTAGTTCACATTTTTTTAAATCACTAAATCAATGTTGTTTTTTCTACTTTTCAGTAATCGTACTATATCTCACAATATACACAAATACATTAATATGAATATGCCAGTAATAGATTCTGTGTAAATATATAGATATGTGGAAAAGAAGTACTGCAACACCAAAGTTACTCCTGTATTACATTTTTGAAAATAGAGCAATAATTTCGGATTCAGAAACGCATTTCGGTCTTAACTTTTGTTTGCAATATGCCTATATTCAGTAATCTGTCGGTCGAGAATCGTCCGTGCGACTATTGTACTCACTTCAAAGAGTTTTGTATACAGTGCTTTACAATTTGAAAAATTAGGTTTACTTTTCTTTCACATCAAAATTATGGATCCTCCGCAAGTCTTCAATACAACCCAATGATATATTATTGGAATGAGGGAAGTACATATGACATTGAGACAAATTGGTCATCAAGTGAGTCATCACCATTCAACCAATTGTAGAATCGTCAGAAAGTACAATTGTAGAATCGTCAGAAAGTATCATTTAACAAATGAGGTCAACCATCGTGCTAGATCTGGAAGACCCCGTAAAATATCTGCTTGGGAGAATAATGCACTTACAGGGATGGTTAGAACAAACGTTTACCTGAATAGCTCAGTTTTAAAAGGAATGGTTGCCGCATCCTTCGCTTTCAACGAGAACATTGCGGAACCTCACATCTTGGAGGAAAGTCCATTGGTCGGACAAGAGTCGCTTTTTGCTACATATCACAGATGGATGAATGCGTGTATGGCGGCAACCTCGAACTGCATATGCTGAGCAAAATATTGTGAAGACGGTGGTGGTGGATCAGTTATGGTGTGGGGTTATGTTTCCTACGACTGTAAGCTGGGTCTTATCACAGTTAGGGGCACCCTTAATGCACAAAATTACCAATGGGACATTTTCGCTTGAAATATTTGCCTCATTTTGACAGTCACTCTCTTCGATCAAGGCTAGTGTTCATGACTGACAATGCCAAGCCACATCATGCATTAGCGTTTGCGTAAAGTCAGTTTCGACAATATCATAGCCTATTCGAATCCCGATATGAACCCTATTGATCACATCTGCGACACCATTTGTCACCGAGTTCATCAAAGGACACCACCAATTCAAACATTAGATAAACTGACATATGGACTGCGTCAGGACTGGCAAACTCTACCATAAATGATTGGAAGCGTAAGACGACACCTAGAGTCCGTCATTTGTGTGAACAGAAGTTACAGTAAATATCAAAACCCTATTTGTTTTGCACGTAACACCATGTTAACCTTATTTTATTTATTTCAATCATAATAGACATTTGAATCAGTAGATAGAGGCATAGTAATTTACTGTAAATTTTCCACAAAATACCACGCCTTCTTATCTTTGAAATAGAATTATAATGAATAACAGTTTTCATGTTTGACGTAATTTTAATGGCATCACTTGATCTCTAGAAATGTGAAAACTGAACCAGTAAATGGTTTCAGAAAACATTTACTGATGCTGCTTTTACGTTTTTAGAGATCAAGTGATGTTATTAATGTAGCGTACAACCATGGTTTCTCAATTTAGACTGAGCTACTTGCTCATGATATTGATTAGCGATGTGGGTCCTCTCGGCTTTATTCCGAGATATTGAACAGCGATTGGCAGTAAAATGATTTGAGACAATGATCAGTTCAAATCACGTATAATTATAACAATATTTGACCAACTCAAAATTACTCACTTCAATTACTCAATATTGCTCAATATTTGTCTTTGTTCAATTTGACTCACTCTGTATTATGTTGACGGTGCTACCGTTTGAGCGAGCGCAGCTTCATGTTTAGTTTTCTCCCAGGGTTTTATATTAAAAATCATTAAAACATGTATACATTAATGTGATTGAAATATTTTTATGCTTTATATACATTTCATTTCTGCTGCCTTCACTGTGACGCGCGAAATGTTCTGAACTATATGCTCTCAGTAGTCGACTGTCTCTACTTTCCTTTTTTCTACTCTCAATCTTTTCAAGTTACTAATTGTATGATAAAAATGCCCAAACCTTTCAAGTGTGTAAACCCGCATGTAATCAGCAATCGGTACCGATCATCATCTTTTACCAAAGCCATGCCAAACAACTTTCTTCATGTATTCCAAATGCTGATGCCCTTTAGAGGCGATTGTAGACTTTTATAATATCAAAGAAAATAATTCATAAATGATCATTTGAGAAGCATTATCATTATTTTCTCATGGAGATTTAATTACACATATGCCGCTTGACATTGACATTGTGCATTAATATAAACGTATGGATTTTATTTTAAACATAAAATGATCAAAAGATCACTAAAAAGTAGGAAGACTCTGTTCAGATTATAGTGTAAAGTAATGAATTTGATGTTTACGTTCTTGTTTTGAAATGTTTACGTTTGACGTTATGTTTTTTCGTCATTGTACAGTGACGTCACACAGTATACGCGGCCTAAGAAATCGCTATCCCATAATGCCTAACTGGAAGAGTTTGGTTTGTGAGCAAACGAACTCTGGCGGAAGTTTGAGTTATATCCCTGTTGTTGCAAACCTTACCTTAAATACATTGTACATTTCATTATATATAAAGCACAGAAAATTTCACTTTATTCGGATACCCACTTCTGCCCCTACCTGGGGTTGAACTCACGACCTGCGGAACCAAATCTCCTAGCAGCATGTAACCAGCTCACTAGACCGCTCGACCATCTAGGCAAGTCTAAAAACTTGCTTTCGATGACGATGGAATTCTCGTCACGCTGTCACACGCTACACGGTCATGGAGAATGGAAATGGGATACAGTTAATTTACTGATACTTTAAGAAAGTAGGGTGTTGTTGGGTTTTCGTGCTATTATATATATATATATATATCACAGAGATAATACAAAATTCGTTTTATTTTATTAACAATATTAACATGAAAACTTAATCTTATAGTGTGAAATTAATCAAATAACTTATGCTACAAGAAAAAAGCTCGTGTTGCGATATCTTTTCCATGTATATATATCTTGTCCGTTCTATGCTTTCATGTACCAATTGAATATTTATTTGAAACATGTAATATGACACAATTTATTTTTCGTGTAGAGTGATATTTTAGATATATATAAAACACTAAAAATGACCAACGACACGAACAACAGTGACCTCGCAATTACTATTAAATACGACATATATATTATATATACATGTATATTATGAAATTGTACAATGTATACGTAGAGTGTTCTTGAAATTTACCAGTCCGAAGAATTTGACTAATCAAAATTTCCTCGGAACAATAAAATTTTAAGTACATGTCATTATTTGGACCGATAAAATCTTGAAATGTCTGATACCACAGAAGGAAATTTCAAGAACCTTGTATAAATATATAAAGCACAGAATATACCATTTTATCTTATTTGGATACACCTCTTCCCCGGGTTGAACTCGAGACCTGCGGAACCAAATCTCCTATCAGCATGTAATCAGCGCGCTAGACCGCGCGCATGTGTGTGCGGGGGGGGGGGTACCTGTGTGTGGGTGTGTCCTACATCAGACAAACATCTAGGCATTTGATTGGGTGACAAGCCGAGAATATGAGGCCATACACTGCCAAGATTAGATGGAATACGAAATGGCGTCGATAGATCTATATACATAACCGCCTCCTACATTATAAACATCGTTCTGTAGTAGGACATATTCGTTATTTGGATCCTTGGCAGGGTATATGGACTCGTATTCCCTGTCAAAGTATATATTCTCCCTCGCCTACAGGTTCGGGAGAATATGAACATTGACAAGGAATATATACCCTGTATATACTCGTATATATGATATTCATATACCCTGCCAAGAATCCATTTGATTATATATAATTATAATTATATATATATATATATATATATATATATATATATATATATATATATGTATGTATATATATTTCAAGTTCTTGAAATCATGACTTAAAGTTATAATTCCGTCGGACGTTTCGTTTTACAATATATTCTACATGGCATCAAGATGATAGACAATTATACGAACAAGTCTGATAATTACTTCAGTGTCCATTTCAGATATGATAGATTATTTTTGTGGGCTTTCATATGAAACTGGAGAAGGGTCCATTAACCCCTTACGTGGCAGATACACAATTTTACGCATCTCTGATAGATTATGCGGAAGATTTATTTAAAGTCTAAAATTAAGGGTTCTCGGGGATGGTCCCCTGATACACCCCCTCCTGCACCCGCCACCTTCCGCGTTTCAGTGAAACTTTCGGTTCTACACATTTTAACAGTCCTAGCTACGACTTGGCTGAAACTAGCAGCCACTAACCAGCATCCAATAAGGCCATAAATAAAAGCTAGCAGCCAATAAGAAAGTTCATCAAAGTATTTCGTGTACTCAGACGGAATACTAAAAAGTAACACATAATAAATCAGAATTGATAATTTTTCAAACAATTAATTAACAAATTTTTAATTACCAAGTTTCATACTTGAAGGCAATTGAGCTCACCTAAAAGTTCCCGACGTTACATCACATAGAGGGATAATGAACGTTAATAAGAAAATAATGATTGAAGAGTCCACAAAAGGAGTATGCAGCCAAGAAAGTGGACCCCTACGACTATCATTTTCCGCCCTCAGTTTCGGATTGTAGGAGTATCTCCTGGGGCCACCAAACGGTGAGACCACTTCAGACCTCTCTATTAAAGGACTCTAAGGTGTTGGAATAAAACAAAACTCATAAAGGACTAGAGATCAATGAAGTCAAACATATGGAACCTTTAAAAGGGGTCACATAGGCCTTTGAGGGTAATTAACCTCACCTTAAAGTTCCAAATTGTACTTTATGTAGGGTCTTGATGATGGCTAATAACTAGCAGCTTAATTTTTGAAGAGTCCACAAAAGATTTTGCAGGCAAGAAAGGGGACCCCTCCCCTAGGCTATTATCATCCACCCTCAGTCTGGGGATGTAGGGGTACCACCTGGGGCCTCCCAAGGGTGGGGTCCCTATTTAGACTTCCCTAATAATTGAATATTGGACGATTAAAGAATAGAAAGCTGATAGACGGGTAGAAAACAATAAAGTCAAACATAGAACGCTTAAAAGGTCACATAGGGCATAACGTACAATTGAGCTTACCTGAAAGTCCCTAGGGTCATAATGAAGGTTAATAACAACTTAATGTTTATAGAGTCCGCTAAAAGGGTATGCAGCCAAGAAAAGGAACCCCTGGGATAACATTTTCCGCTCTCAATTTGGGGTTGTTGGGGTCGCACCATGTGCCTTCCTAGTCCGGTCCATTTTCAGACCTCTTTAATCATTGACTGTGCTGTACTTTATCGACGCCCAACTCCAGATCATGGACGTAATTGCAAAGTTCTTGTTTCCATTCAGTGCGCTGGTCCGCCATATAATCCAGGAATTAAAACTTAATTGTACAGATTCTACATGTAGTAACAAAGAAAGAGATCGACAGGTATATCGAATAATGAAATTGTTGGTATGTATTCTATATACACTTAATTTACATTTGTTTAAAATAAGTAATGAATTACCCATAATTCTCATTAAAACCAATTAAATAAGGACTAAGATAAATACATTCTAAAGAATACAATATGAACAACCAGAAACTTCTTTAGGTCATAGAGATAATTTCCATCAAAATTATTGAAAATAATGTATATTTGGGGTCTCTGTGCCCCAAACGGTGCCTCTATTTAACCTTTTGAGGTAGATTCCTATTAAAAAGGCCAATGCCTTAAATGCCACGTGGTCATCTGAGTGGCGCAAGTCCTAGTTCGGGCGAATTTTGAAAGTGCACAATAACTTGTTTCAATCCCTCATATGTAGTAAATGGAATCTGAATTGAGCAATCATTTGTGATACGCGGGTATGTTAAGGCAGGTCATGCTTCATTTATGCACGTAAACTGCATAATTTTTAAAATCTGTCTTACATAGAGAGAGGGAGCTACTAACTCTTAAAAACTATTTTGGTTGTTTACATGAGAACATTTTGTATCATAACAACATGACAAACATGCGCTTCCGTATGACGTCATTGCATGACTGTTATAAATATATCATGGAGGTACCTTAATAGAAAATGTAAAAGTAACACATTATCCCAAGATTCAAATATTGGTCTAACTGGCGATAATGACGGTAAAATACCTATAGTATATCAGAATTACTGATAGAATCCTACCACTTTCAATAAGAAATAATTATTGAACATTTAAACACGAAACCATCTAGCTCATGTTTTACATTTTGCATGATGAAATGTAATTTTCTTTAAAAGTTTTCTTAACAGAGGATTCTATCAGTAATTGCCGTGTACATTAGTTTATGACCTTTCAAACGGTGTATATAAAGTCTCTAAAAGTATGCGGGCTAATGTGCTACCTTTGCAGTTTTATTTCAGTCTGTGACAGAGGAAAATCGGATCGACATGCTAAATGGAATGTTTTCTCCGTTAAACAAAGTTGTCAATGAATGATATCAACATACCTTCTTAATATCAATAGATTCTCAGTGTTTCACATATATATTCCATATATCCCATGTCATATATTTCAAATACTCCACATTTTGTCGATATTTGCATGGCACACATAAACAAATTCCTTGCATGTGTCAACGTCACTCGATGTATAGTCATGACGTCATCAGTTTACTTTCATATCGATCAGACATAAATTACACAACAGCAGTATAGCATTTCGAATTTCGTTGGATCTTAGTAGCCGCATGGTTTATTATATGCATAAATAAAACTGAAATAAAAAATAAAATCGGAATTTAATATATACTTAGTGATATACTTATTTCAATTATGACGTCTCATTGTTTCTCGGATTATGTCCCAGTAAAAATTTTTATAACCTACCTAAACATACCCGCGTACTCTGGTAGCTGAGAAAGTTGTCTTTTATATCTAATAAATTATGTACATATATTATATGAAACCCTTTGCCATACCAAGGCTAGCAAAATGTGTATTTATTTTTAATCTTTATTCTATCATTATACCATAGGGGTTCAAACAAAATATGAAAACCTTTCATCTCAAAACTGTCCAACATTTCTGCAAAGTAAAATAGAGTTTCTCTCCAAAAAGAGTTTCGAGTGGAAACAGGTCCAAAATGGCATAATTTTGTAATGATACAACCAGTCATTTCAGAAAATAAGCTTATCCAGCTACATGTAGAAGTCTCCTAAACCAAGTGAGTTTGAGAGACTTGATAAATGTTTCTATATTGGTCATTCTACATCCACCATTTTCAAAATCCAATTCTAAAGTTTTTCTATATTTTTCTCCATGTTGTTCCCCAATATAAATTTGTAAAGAGTTTTTATAAGTTGCTATATCCACTGTAAACTTGGTTTGGGAATTTTGATAGAAATACACTTTTCACTATTATAATTTTTCCTATGGGAGAAATCTTTTTGACCATTGGGTTATTCTTTTTAAATAGCTGTAAGCCTGTTATCAAAATTAAGCTTTATCATGCCTCGAACAGTGAGGGGTTCTGTTGTCTATTGTAATCCAGTATAACTGCAGAAAGTAGTATTAATTTTAGAGTCAATCCAAACTGATTTGGTTTTGGAAATATTGGGTTTTAAACCAGAAAATTTTGAAAATTGAAAGAGTAGATCAAGAGCACTTTTTAGACTTTTTTTTCTGATCCATCCAAAAATAAAACTGTCATCTGCATATCGTATTAAACAAATTCTTTCTTTCTTTATTTTTATACCCCTGATATTTTTGTTTTGTGGTATCATATGGCCTAAATTTCGACACAAAGGTTGAATAAATAAGGATATATTGGATCACCTTGACGACAACCGCTACCAATTTCAAAGAATTGTGAAAAAACACCGTTTTGAAAAACATATAATTTTGCCTTATTATATAACACTGATACCCATTTGATAAAATCAAGGCCGAAATAAAAAAAAAACTGTATGGTTTTGTAAAAAAAAAAAAATACGGTGCCCTTGCTTACCCTTTTCAGGTCAGATCCCATTAGGGAGTCAAATATCCTAAAATGGCCTCTGGTCACATGTGTGGCACAAGTCCTACTTTAGGAGGTTCATGTAGGCATTCTAACTAAACCTCTATCGCATATAGTCATATAGTGCAAATAGGCTATATTTGGCATCTCCCTATCCCAAAATCATGCCAATATTTAACCTTTCGAGGCCAGATCCTATTAGAGGGGTCAATGCCCTAAAATGACCTGTGGTCACCTGAGTGGCACAAGTCCTAGTTTATGCGCTAGGCGCTGTACCTAGACACATATCGCATATAGTTAGATAGGGTATATTTGGCGTCCCCGTGCCCCAAATCGGTGCCTATACTTACCCTTTTGGGGTCAGATCCCATTAGGGGGTCAATGCCCTAAAATGCCCTGTTGTCACCTAAGTGGCACAAGTCCTAGTTTAGGCGCTAGGTGCCGTACCTAGACCTCTATCGGATATAGTCAAATAGTAAAAATAGGGTATATTTGGCGCCCCGTGCCCCAAATCGGTGACTATACGTACCCTTTTGGGGTCAGATCCCATTAGGGGGATCAATGCCCTAAAATGCCCTGTGGTCACCTGAGTGGCACAAGTCCTAGTTTAGGCGCTAGGCACCGTACCTAAACCCTTATCGCATATAGTAAAACGTCAGTTGCGTCACATATGATCATAGTAAATTACGCCTTTTTTCGTTGTCTAATTCTACCTAGTTACACTGTACAACACTCTAGCCAACAATCTTGTTATCATAAATGTCCTAAAATGCCCCATGGTCAGCTAAATGACACAAGTCCCAGTTTAGGCGCTAGCCGCCGTATATACGGAACTTTCGGGATGTGCCGGAACGACCGATTATATTTGACGTTTATACACCACGGTCACGTGATAGTAAGCAATTGTAGGGCAAAGTTGACATAGGTACAAATGGTGTTTCGCTAGCAGACGGTCTGTAAAGTGCTAGGCGCAGTCCTACGATGACGATCCTAGTCAGTATTGGTGCTTAGTACCTGAGTGTAAATTAGATGAAATGGAAAAGGCGCTTATAGACGCGTATCATTGGATGCAAGACGTAAAGTTTTACCGATATCCTCAAGATACTCCCTAAATTTATTTCCCTCGCCAACTCACATAATTTAATCAAATGCATATTCCTATAAAATAGATGTAGTGATTCCTCTCTTTCAAAGATAACATTTAAATACAGGAATTTCATAGCAATTGAAGTATTCCATGCTTGTTTACTTAGTTGTTATTGTAATCCGGAAGTGACATGCCCTACAAATTACATTCAACGCACGATAAAAGTCAGAGTGGATTCGTATCTCGAAAGTCCCTTTTTAGAATACTTTTTTGTCGGGTTCGTTATACGTACATTTTCTAAGCGATAAATATTAAGAAAAATCCTTATATTGGTTACAGACTACTAATTTAAGTAGTGCCTGTTTATAAATACAGGTTTTTTCTTAAAAATTCTTGGGGATGTATGTGGGGTGGATTTGTGTTATTATAGGGCATAGATGGAAAGAAGAGGGTCTGAAAAAAATTAAAAACTTATAATAATGGGAAATTCTGCTCTTAAGTGTGTAGTAGGAAGGGTGTAAATAGGCCATTGTTTACCTGCTTCTCAAAGGGAAAGGGAAATATGCAGGGTAGGGGTTACTTGCGATGTCATAACAGGACTTGTGTGCGGTGGATTTTCCTGAGATTCACAAATATTTTTGGACTTGAATTGCTCTAAGTCTGTACCAAGTTTCAGGTAAGTTGAGGCGGTGGAATTTTTTATATAAATGTCTATGTTATAAAGGAATGTATAGCAAAATAGTTGGTAGTCTGTGTCCTATCAGGTCAAAGGTCAAAACTCGCATTAATCAACTTTTCGAACATTTTTGTATAGGAGGGGACTAATAATGATTAACGATGAGAATTTCAAGTCTAAAAAATAAATTTTGAACAATACCTAGGAGAAAAGTTAAGAAAAGGGGGGAGGGCGTAGGTACTGGGGGGTAGGTACTGTTTTCAATACACAAACTGTTTGACCTGATTTATGCAAATGAGATAGGTCGTTAAAAAGTTGACGTAAGATTTGGCCTTGGTCTAGTGTATTTTCGTCAGCGGCTTACTTTCATTTTCTGAACATGGAAGCTTTCCTTGTCAAGTATTTGGAGAAGGTGCACTTGGTCTCTGCTCCTGGTTTGAATGGCCATTGTCGTATTTGGGCGGGGGCTAGAAGCAGCAACAAGTATGGTGTTGTGTACTACAAGGACAGCTGGAAGACGATGCACGTACATAGCATAGACTCAGTGTCATGTTACATCATCGTCACCATGATTTAGATGCAATTGTTGCATCCTACTTGTGCCACAACACACTGTGTGTTGTGCCAGAGCATATTGCTATGGAGCAGCACGGTATCAATAACCAGTGATAGACCTGCAAATTCGGGGGCATCTGTCTGGGGCACCCACCTCCCTATCAAATCTGTCGCCTGGAGCTACATATAAATAACAACAATCTTGGTAAGTTTATCACATATATTACTATGTTACACCGCTGAAGATGGGAGAGGCATGTGTCACTCCTCACAAAGTTATATAAAGTTATTATCCTATTAATTGCTAATTAGAGTTCGTACCAACTCAATCAGTCACTCTCTTCAATGACGTGGCCTGAGATGATACCACAATCCTCCCCTCTTATGGTATGGGTGATCACGGGCGGCAACTGAGTTAAAGTCAAATTGGTCTTTGCAGTAGTCTGAAGTTCCTCTTTGTTCTTATATACAGCAAGATTACAACTGAAGTTCCACCATTTGGAAACAAGTTCTCAATCACAAACAAGGGAATATGTTGCACACATTGAACAGTCTCCAGTATAGCACAGAACAGTGGCCTCAAGGACTTTAGGTAAGAAATCACTCATCTTCTGCAGGTCTCTGTCAAACTTGGTAAACAGTTTCTTGACTATGAAAGCACATCTTGACTTAAGAACATTGCTGAATACTCTCTGTAGCTCTTTCCTCTGTTCTTTGGTCTTGGTATGGAACATTGCTTCGCTATAGACTGCTCGGTTGCTGGCACGGAACTGTGACTGCCCAAGGTGGACGGGGTCAGCTAGACGCTCTGTTGTCCATAGGGGATGTAGAGCTCGCATGGCTTCGTCCACTCGTTTGGCACCTTGGGCGTCACCGTCTGTGGTAACATATCGGACTAATACATCTTGCAAGGTCAGCTGTGTGCCAATGTCCTTGTGGGCGCAGAATGCAGGGCGATCCACTGTCACCATCACAGTTAGGAGTTTGGTAGGACTGGCTGTCCAGACTTGGCTTGGTGACCAGGGCATGATCTGTTGAATTCGGCCTGACAAATGATCGTCGACTTGAATTTCTCTGTACCCCAGTCTTAGTCCTGTGGCCATGATAATTACCTTGATGAAATCCGCCTTGCCTTGGGCGCTTCCTCTTGCAGAGTTGCTTCCCTTTGTTCCAAGGAGCCATGTTTTTCTTAAACATGTTGGTGAGTAGAGTAGTAGTACTTCTTTTGGCAGATTCAGACATTGATACCTTGAATTCTCTTAGCTCACCTATATTTATAGTGATTAATGTTTGGTAACCTTAGAATGGCATCTTGCACATATCTATGACAGTTTTAATGTGACCAGGGACAACCCATCATGACTAGTAAGTGCCACATCCTGATAATGGCTGATGTAGTCCTGTTTGCTTATCTGCTTACAGCTAAGGGATTAATATATTTTCATTGACCTTTACTGTTGTGTTTTACAGCCAATATAATGCAGAATTTCTAAATATTTTTTCTTATGTAAATTTTCACGGTTAAATATTTTATTTTAGACATTTTTTAAGAAACTTTACCATATTTGGGGTTAACTTTTCAAAAATATCTTAAGAATATATATCTACATTATTGATCAAAGATGTTATCCTAATTAAGTAAAGGGGATATGTATACAATATATAAAAATAATTGGCAAGAAATATATTGTAGAATATGTCATATGTGAGCATTTCAAAATGGTATATTGTGTGTCTCATGCTTATTCCATCCTCTGTTTTAGGAGATCCAGCTCATCATTTCAAAGGGCCATAACTCTGCTGTTGAGAGTACCAATCCAATGAAACTTCGTAGGGATGTTCAGTATGACTGCAGAAGTTTCTGTGCCGAGTTTCATGAAAATCAAAGAAGGTTTGTGTCTTTATTAGGTTACAGACTACTAATTTTACCCCTATTTCATTGACCACGCAAGTAGTGCCTGTTTATAAATACAGGTTTTTTCTTAAAAATTCTTGGGGATGTATGTGGGGTGGATTTGTGTTATTATAGGGCATAGATGGAAAGAAGAGGGTCTGAAAAAAATTAAAAACTTATAATAATGGGAAATTCTGCTCTTAAGTGTGTAGTAGGAAGGGTGTAAATAGGCCATTGTTTACCTGCTTCTCAAAGGGAAAGGGAAATATGCAGGGTAGGGGTTACTTGCGATGTCATAACAGGACTTGTGTGCGGTGGATTTTCCTGAGATTCACAAATATTTTTGGACTTGAATTGCTCTAAGTCTGTACCAAGTTTCAGGTAAGTTGAGGCGGTGGAATTTTTTATATAAATGTCTATGTTATAAAGGAATGTATAGCAAAATAATTGGTAGTCTGTATCCTATTGTCCGCAAGCCTGGTACCCGAGGCCTTCCGATGTTCAAAGAACAGGCTAGTATTGTCCGCTAGCTACTTTAGTGCAAATAGACGATGCATTATACAATGGAACCCAGTTTAACAATAAGATGTCTGATCTTTGTATGATGTCTACCCTACTTTTTCAATCTTCTACATATGGATCAATGAAACAGTATCAACACTTTATTAGCACTTCATTTCTTCCTTTCCACGAACTACAGTGATGTTTGGTTTCAACGAAATTGCAATATCATGATTATAGTCGGTTTGAATTGTAATACAATACAATACAGAGATGTGTATAACACCAGACACAACAGGTTCTCTTTAGGAGCTTAACAGCATAAAATGACAAATATAAATGTATGTATAGTAAATTTACAAAGAAAAAAAAAACAAAAAAACAAATAGCATGAGGTAAAATAAACTGGAAAACAACACTACATTGAAAACACACAGATAAATTGATTCGTCTCATTCAATTATGCGCATTATTTTAAATAAAATAAAATGTTGCTTTGCACATTTGAAGATGCCTCCAAATCTGAAGTGATATACGATCCCCTCAAGTTAAACAGATGATGATTCCATGGATTAAAAAAGAAACTAATTCTGAAATTTTATATTGAGTATGGCTATAAATGACGCTGACTTCGGTCGGATCATGAAAGGGTGAATATAACAGTGACCGATCACACAGATCTTGTACACAATGTCATGCCCTGTAAACCGGTCATGCCCACTTTGAGCCAGTGAACCTCCTATACGGAAATATTTAGTAAATTACTTAAAGTTATCTTCAAAATTTCAACCCTAATCATTTAAAACTGCATCCTAACGTAAGCCCACTGCATATTGATATCAATTTCTGGCCTGTGTACCGCAGTATAGCATGGCGTTTTTGATATGCAGTGGGGCATAATTTAGACTGGTCCCTCGCCAACATGCTAGTAACTCAAAAACATGTTTATCTGCAATGACAACTGATTCAGGTATCATCTTAATGTTCATATATCTCATAAAAGTAACAAAGTCGTTCCAATATCATTTAAAGACGCCAGAAACATCAGACAATTCAGCCAGATGACTAAGGTAAAATCACAGGAGTACCGATTTCACGTGTAGGTAGCAAACATCATTGCAGTCAAAATTCGTTTTTAAAGGGAAAAATCTGGGGGGGGGGGGGTATTAGAAAAAAGTAATTATCCAACTGCTCTACCTAATCTGCAGTTACAGTGTATGTGAAAAATATTGTTAAAATTATTCAAAATGTAGACTTTTCAATTCAAATACGGTATGTGTACTCAGTTTTGTGTGCAGTATGAATGAAAATAATTAGGCCTATCTGTTGATAGATAAAGCGTCGTCGCTATATTTGAACATCGATTTGAAGGTTATATCAAGCTATTTTTGTCTCTTCATATAGAAGCTTTTGAATAAAGTTTGAATCAGCTGTCTATGATTTCAAAAAGCATAGTCGTTATGTTTGTAAGAAATTGTCGTTTAAGTTTTCAAAAGTCATAAATGCTGAAGTTGATTTTGAAAATCTTTTGTGATTTCAAATTCACGAAAAGTTCTGTGGATTATTTCCGACTCTACATGTATATATACCACAACGGTGTAATAAGGTTTCTCCTACACAGCAGTAGATAATTAAGGGACTTTGTAAAACATTCACTGGCTCCTGTAATGTATCTCCGTTTGTAAAGAGATCCCCGTGATCCAACCTCTGGTATTATCGCATCCAATTAGATATGAGGTTTTTATCGAAGAAAGTGTTCATTTCCCGAGTAATAATATTTGTAGATCCGCCTATAAGCTTTAAGTAACAAATAGAGGTATCCCCCCTGAGTCATCCTCCGCTGTCGCCTTTTCAATTAAAGACTCGTTGAAAGAGTTGGTGTCATTTAACTGATTTGTAGATACGTCCTGTTGGGCGAAACACAAATTCTACAAACGACGGAGGTAACATTAAGCGTCTAGGAGGAGTACTCATCACCCATTCACCTCTCACACCCTCGTGAACCAGATATATCTAATATAAATTGCGATAGTTCGTAGCGTATTCCGAAATGCTTTGAAATACATGTATGGTGTTTTCCCTTTCTTTTAAATAGTTGTGTAGGCTAGTAAGCGCATTAGTCAGGTTCTTTATCAATTAGAATAAAGAGCACCACTTGCAATTGGTTCTGAACATTTGATAACATTTCTGGTAGCATAATATACTGCTTTCGTCCGCGAATTTTGATAAATACAAAGAAAAAAGAAAGAAAACACGAAATTTTAGAGAAAGTATTCCGGGAAAAACGTTGATTGCAGTTGAAACTCGATAATATATGACCGATTGTGATTTCTCTCTAAATACAATGGTGATTTTTTTAAAACCAGGTACCTATATAGGCTAGCCTTTAATTCAGATATGACGTATTTACTTAGGCTACAGATATACCACCAAGATTACCTTTCAATTCACACTTCCAGTTTGAATACCATTGAATTTTTTTTAAATTCTAATGCGCATTATAATGATGATTATTGTCAAGTTTTAAAAGTTATGGAATTTGTCTGCTTCTATCCAGAAGCAGAACTATCTGTTTCATACTTAGATGTTTTATTGAACATATATGTTAATGGAACTATCAACTAAACTTTATGACAAACAGGATGACTTTAGCTTCTCTACTGTCAACTACCCATAATCATATAGCAACCTGCATATGGTGCTTAGGTCACTTGACTGATTCGATACCCAAGAGCTTGTTCTGCGTGTAATCATATTTTAAATCAAAGCAGGCTGCTAGAAAATTAGTTGATGTTACAGGGGTGTCGTCTGCAAATAGTCTAACAGGATTTTGTAAATTTTTGAAGATGTCATTAATATATAATAGGAACAAAAATGGCCTTAGAACAGATCCCCGAGGAACAAATGAATTCGTAGATCTTGCAGAAGATGTAACACCATCCAGGACTACTCGTTGTGACCTGTTTGTTAAATATTTTTCAACCCATTTTATAATTTGTCTGGACATACCATAGTTTTGTAACTTCTAAAGAAGAACATTGTGCCATACTCTGTCAAAGGCTTTTGAAATGTCACAAAAATAAACCTTACATCTTTACCTTTGTCCATATTTGAAATAATTGTGCTATAAATTTCAATAAGTTGATTGGTTGTTGAATCATTAGGTTGGAACCCTGGACCCGGTTGTATCAACGAGTCATTAAATTTAATGTGACATTAACCCTAATAAGTTATTAAATCCGTAATGTGGTATTAGTTAATGGGTTCATTAAATACCATTGTATTAAACCTTTATTAAACTCACATTAGTTAATATGACATTAAATATCGAAACTCTCATTAAACCAACATTAACGATTAGTACCAATCCCATAATGCAATGTAATGTTTACTTCCTGTTTATTACATTGTCTGCTGTATTTTGTTACGTGAATTACAACACCGGTTTTGATGAAAGGTCTGATGATCAAATAAAATATAATTCAGAAATCAAGGTGAAAATTTCGACAGTAGACCGATTCGTGGGGTATAAAGAACTTTACCAAAAGAATTTCGGTGATATGTCGTTATATGTTTAGTTATGTTTTTTCATACCATTCCAAACAGATTCTGGCGTTGATTTCACAAGACCCGATCTTAGGTTTTACTTCTATTGACGGTCTTCAGTCTGGCAAATCCTTATATTCGCATTATCGGATTGGCTTGCGTCATCTTTTTAAAAAGGCTACACACTTTAGATACCCATGCTAGCCTAAATATAATCAAATTTCAAATTAAGAATATTTCTAAAGTTCTATAAACTTATATTAAAACTAGATTTTTGCCATGGAATAATTTAGGTTGTCATTTCTTTCAATTATTTTCGTTTATAAAAGCAAGCGCTTCCATATGTTTTCATTCAAATTTATCTACAGGGTACCGTACATGTTTTTTTTGTTTTTGTTGGTGTTTTTTTTATTTCCTCTCTTCACAGACAATTTTATCACATTACTTTCCATCAATTCATAATTGCCAGTGTGATCACAAATTGTTTGAACATTGATACAATGATAGCCTTTTCTGTTAACGATTGCAGGCTCATTCTCTATGTTTTCGGATGGTTCTTGGATTCTAACAGTGTTCCGTCTATAGATCAGATACAGTCTATCCCTCGTGGAAAACCAGCTACTTTGGGGAAAAGAAGGATTTTTTCCCTTCTTCGTTTTAAGACGGCCATTTAATATCTTAAGGTGTATGATCGAGTCATCAACGCCTGTGAAACGCTTTGTGCTACTTGGGTCTGTCCAAATTGTATCACAAAAATCTTTAATAAAACTCCCGTTAACATACACGTGGCATCGTTTTTAAAGGGGGTGGAGAGAATTTGATTTTTTTTTTAGATTTCTTCACCAGCACAATTCAATTTTGTTACTTTGCAATTCCTCCCTTTTTTATACACGGTCCTGAATTTTAAAAACCAAATCGCAAGTGGGTGGGTGATTTGGAGAACTCATAGACCTACCGGTATCTGCTTTAAGCCGCTGATAAATTGTTCCCCATATTGATTCATAACCACTACTATTGAAAATCAGAAACAGTGTGTGTGTATGAGGGGGGGGATCGGGTCACTCAATATACACATGTACATGCATTTTTATTTGCATATGAAAATAACAAATAACAATCATTGTTAAACCCACCACCCCCGATTTTTACGCCTAGCTAGCAAATAAACATAAGTCAATTAAAATCTGCATTAAAAAGAAAGTTAAAGTTTAATATACTATTTTTTGTTTAATCCCCTCTCACACCATCCGATGACCACCTCGTTTTGAAAGCACATTTTTCACACAGTGCCTACCAAATATGTACGAACTATTTTCATTTTGATACATGGATAGGTATTTTCACATCTGAATCTATATGAATTAGAGATACAATGTATATCCACTTCTGAAATTATAGTGTAATATAAATTTGTGAAAGTTTTTACTTCTAAAAACATAACATATAATATCACATCAACCTTAGTAAGATATTAACAATTTCAGGTTTTAGGTCAGGTTATATGCATATCTTGAAAGGGGGGGGGGTGTTGTTCTTTAAACTACATGTGCGATCCATTTGCTTTGCATGTGTATAGATGTATATCTTTAATTTGAATTGATGTGTGCATTTGCCACACATATAACAAAAGTCGCCCTCTTGTTCATTGTATTGTTAGATCCCCCTTCGTCTTACGTATTATGACACACGAAATGACGTCACTCCTCGACTATACAGAAATCGATTAGTAGGGCTATGTACATGTAAATGGGTACATGTAGGCGTACATCTTTTCATATCTTTTGATTGGACTATTATACATTGTATTTACCTGTTGTTCTCTGGACAGGGCGTGTGACCCATATATTAGTCATCCACAATTTTGCCGATTGACTCTTTGCGGAAAAGGTACTATCGCCTTTTTATATCATTTGAATTTCCTCGTCAGTCACATTTTGGAGTAAAAATCGCTCGTGGAAGACTCCATCGTTTCATCGACTGCCGAACTTTCCAAGCGCTATGTTAGCCGCCATATTTAATGACCACTTAATGTACCCCACAAACCTACATTAATGTTGATGAATTTAATGTGGCTTTAATGTGCGGAATCATACATTAAAACAATGATACAACAGAACTTAATGTCACATTAAATATTTTGAATTTAATGAGGCTTTAATGTCGCATTAAATATTGATACAACCGGGTCCTGATTGATATTTGTAGATGGTATTATGATCCAAAACATAATTGTAGAGATACTTAACTATGATTATTTCAAGTATTTTACACAGGGTTGGTGTAACTGAAATCGGTCTGTAGTTGTTGACTTCTGGTGCACTACCTTTGTTTTTATAAATTGGTGAGATATTAGCTGATTTCCATATGATTGGAAGTTTGCCAAGAGATAGTGACATGTTAAATAACTTTATAAGTGGTTCGTATATGGAAGAGGCAATACTTTTTAATATTAATGGGGATATTCCCTCTGGACCTCTCTTTTTGTTATTGTTGATAATGATATGATTAGTTCGGCAATTTCGCTGACTAATGACCTAGATATTATACATCAATGGTAAAAAAACAATGGGCAATGGATTTCAACCCAGAAAAAACAATCAATTTAGACTTTACACGAAAGCATGTTACTCATCCAAGAATTAGATTCGGCACTAATGGTTCGATAATTAACAATCATACTCATTTAGGAATATGTCTTCAGTCAGATACTGGTTGGAAAACTCATATATTAAATATTCATGAAAAAGCATCTAACCGATTAAACATATATTGCACATGCTAAAATATTCACTTAATCGTAAATCCTTCATTAAGATATTCTTCTCTTTTATTCGTCCTGTACTAGAATATGCTAACGTAGTATGGGATAATTGTACACTGACATAATCAAATGTATTGAAAGATGTACAGGTCTCAGCAGCACGCATCATTACTGGACTGAGAATTAACTCTCCCAGAACAGCACTCTATCATGAATTGGGTTGGGACACCTTGGCATGTCGTAGAACAATCCATAAACTCACTCTATTTTATACATGACATTGCTCCCCAATGTCTACAAGACCTATTGCTTTCAAATATACCACCTCAACATTCATACACCTTAAGAAACAATTATGATAATCTCAAATTTATTCTTCCAAAAGTTAAGATCACATCATACATGAATAGTTTTCTACCCTCCGCGATCAGATTGTGGAATGATCTGCGTATACACATTAGAAATATTCCCTCACTTGCATCATTTAAAAATGCCTTGAATAAATTCTATTACTTACAATCCAATAAACTTGTTGACGTTGGTAAACGTAAAGGTAACATTGTGCACTGTCAACTTAGAAACAATGCAAGTAATTTAAATGCAGGACCCGGTTGTATCAACGAGTCATTAAAATGTGACATTAACCCCAATAAGTTATTAAATCATTAACGTGGCATTAGTTAATGGGTTCATTAAATATCGTTGTATTAAACCTTTATTAAACTCACATTAGTTAATATGACATTAGATATCAAAACTCTCATTAAACCAACATTAACGATTAGTACCAATCCCATAATGCAATGTAATGTTTACTTCCTGTTTATTACATTGTCTGCTGTATTTTGTTTACGTGTATCCTTAGTGAGTACAACACCGGTTTTGATGAAAGGTCTGATGATCAAATAAAATATAATCCAGAAATCAAGGAGAAAATTTCGACAGTAGACCGATTCGCGGGGTATAAAGAACTTTACCGAAAGAATTTCGGCGATATGTCGTTGTTTATTTATGTTTTTTCATACCATTCCAATCAGATTCTGGCGTTGATTTCACAAGACCCGATCTTAGGTTTTACCTCTATTGACGGTCTTCAGTTAGTGCAAATCTTTATTGTCGCATTATATCTGATTGGCTTACGTCATCTTTTTAAAAAGGCTACACACTTCAAATATTCATGCTAGCCTAAATAATCAAATTTCAAATTAAGAATATCTTTAAAGTTCTATAAACTTATATTAAAACTAGATTTTTACCATGGAATAATTTAGGTTGTCATTTCTTTCAATTATTTTCGTTTTTAAAAGCAAGCGCTTCCATATGTTTTCATTCATTGCAAAGAATACAGTGTATATATCTTCAAACTTATTTACAGGGTACCGCACATGGTTTTTTTTAATTTCCTTTCTTCACAGACAATTTTATCACATTACTTTACATCAATTCATAATTGCCAGCGTGATCACAAATTGTTTGAACATTCATACAATGATAGCCTTTTCTGTTAACGAATGCAGGCTCATTCTCTATGTTTTCGGATGCATGGTTCTTGGATTCTAACGGTGTTCCGTCTATAGATCAGATACAGTCTATCCCTCGTGGAAAACCAGCTACTTTGGGGAAAAAAATTCTTCTTCGTGTTAAGATCCTCGCCAGACGGCCATTTAATATCTTGAGGCGTATGATCGAGTCACCAACGCCTGTGAAACGCTTTGTGCTACTTGGGTCTGCCCAAATTGTATCACAAAAAAACTTTAATAAAACTCACGATAACATACACGTTGTATCGTTTTTAAAGGGGGTGGGGAGAATTTGATTTTTCTAGATTTCTTCACCAGCATAATTCAATTTCGTTACTTTGCAACACCCCCACCCCCTTTTATACACGGTCCTCAATTTTTAAATCATTCTAAATCACAAGTGGGTGTGTGATTTGGAGAACTCATATATGCTTTAAGCCGCTTATAAATTGCTCCCCATATTGATTCATAGCCACTACTATTGAAAATCAGAAACATTGCATGTGTGTGTGTATGAGAGGGGGGCGGGGATCGGGTCACTCAATATACATGCATCTTTATTTGCATATGAAAATAACAAATAATAATAATTGTTAAACCCACCCACACCCGATTTTCACGCCTAGCTAGCAAAAAACCATAAATCAATTAAAATCTGAATTCAAAAGAAAGTTAAAGTTTAAGGTACTATTTTTTTTATTTAACCCCCTCCCTCACCAGCCGATGATTACCTCGTTTTGAAAGTACATTTTTCACACAGTAAATACCAAATATGTACGAACTATTTTCATACATGGTTAGGAATTTTCACATCTGAATCTATATGAATTAGAGATATATCCACTTCTGAAATTATAGTGTAATATAAATTTTGGAAAGTTTTTACTTCTAAAAACATAATAACATAAAATATCACAGCAACCTTATTGTAAAGATATTAAAAGTTTCAGGTTTTAGGTCAGGTTAAATATGCATATCTTGAGGGGGGGGGGTGTTCTTTAAACTACATGTGCGATGCATTTGCTTTTGTGTGTGTATAGATGTATATCTTTAATTTGAATTGATGTGTGCATTTGCCACACATATAACAGAAGTTGCCCTCCTGTTCATTGTATTGTTAGATCCGCCTCATCTTACGTATTATGACACACGAAATGACGTCACTCCACGACTATACAGAAATCGATTAGTATGTAAATGTGTACATGTAGGCCCACATGTTTTCATATCTTTTGATTGGACTATTATACATTGTATTTACCTGTTGTTCTCTGGACAGTGCGTGTGACCCATTTATTGGTCATCCATAATTTTGCCGATTGACTCTTTGCGGAAAATGTAGATCGTCTATTTATATCAATCATTCGAATTTCCTCGTCAGTCACATTTTGGAGTAAAATCCGCTCGCAGAAGACTCCATCGTTTCATCGCCTGCCCAACTTTCCAACCGCTATGTTAGCCGCCATATTTAATGACCACTTAATGTACCCCCAAACCTACATTAATGTTGATGAATTTAATGTGGCTTCAATGTGCGGAATCGTACATTAAAACAATGATACAACGGAACTTAATGTCACATTAAATATTTTGAATTTAATGAGGCTTTAATGTCGCATTAAATATTGATACAACCGGGTCCAGATCTTAAATCCCACTTCTTACGAGATAGTGCTACTTGTGATTGGCGTGGCCACCACACTGAAGATTCTTTTCATTTCTTCTTCAAATGTCCTGAGTTTCCTGACCATAGAACTAAGCTAATCTTGTCCATCAATGAAATGCAACTTTCTATTCCTATAACACTGAATTTACTATTATATGGTGAACATGTTTAAGATTTAAATACAATGAATTTTTTTTTTGGGGGGGGGGGGGGAATTGTACAAAGGTGTACCTTGGAAACTAATAGGTTCTTTTAAGTATCTCATAGTTTGTCAATTATGCAATTTTCTAATTTTAGTATTTTGTTTTCCCCT
This sequence comes from Ostrea edulis, assembly GCF_947568905.1. Lineage (NCBI taxonomy): Eukaryota > Metazoa > Mollusca > Bivalvia > Ostreida > Ostreidae > Ostrea > Ostrea edulis. The sequence continues at coordinate 26,328,657 of NC_079170.1, forward strand.
GTTACCGGTACTGCCCCCCCCCCCCATTTTTTTTCTTTTGCTATATATCTTTACTTTTCTTTCTTTCTCTTTCAATTTGCAACAAATTTTGATGATTCGCTCCCGAAAATTGAACAACTAATGCCGAAAGGCTCATTTACAATTCCAAATGTATCTATAGAATTTTTGAAGAAAGAAATTAAAAGCATGTCAAGTTCAAAAGCTACAGGTATGGATGAAATTTCTGTAAAATTACTGAAAGTGAGTATTGATGTTGTAGCTGACATATTGTGTTTCATCATGAATTTCTCTATACAGGAGGGTGACGTTGTAAATGAATGGAAAAAAGGTAGAGTTACCCCGCTTTTCAAATCTGGGGATAATTTCCATGTTAATAATTATAGACCGGTATCTGTTTTACCTATCATAAGTAAAATTATGGAAAGACATGTTTTTAACACTTTTTACGAGTATTACAATGCAAATAAACTTTTAACAGAGCATCAATCAGGTTTCAGACGAAAACATTCTTGCGAAACTGCTTTACATAATATCATTGACAAGTGGCTTAATTGAGAACATTGATAAAGGGAAACTTACAGGTGTACTTTTTATTGATTTAAGCAAAGCATTTGACACAGTTAATCATGATGTATTGATGCACAAACTTTTATCTTATGGTATCTGTGAAAAAACTTTTAAATGGTTTCATCCTTATCTATATGAAAGATCGCAATGTGTCAAATGGAAAGGGGCCATCTCAAAGGAAAACGATGTTACCATCGGTATCCCTCAGGGTTCTATATTCGGTCCTCTGTTTTTTATTCTGTTTGTAAATGACTACCCAACATGTCTCAAGCACTCTACAGTCAATATATATGCAGATGATACCACGCAAGATGTTTCTGATAAATCTTTAGATGTAATTGAAAAAAAAATAAAGGATGATCTTATAAATTCTATGGAATGGATGCATAAGAACAAATTGACAATGAATTTAAAGAAAACACAATGTATTTTAATAGGAACGTCACAGAAATTATCGAAATGTAGAAACCTTTGTATTAATGTTGGTGAAATTTTTATAGAAAATGTCAAATGTGCCAAACTTTTAGGTGTTTACATCGATGAATGTCTTACGTGGTCTTATCACACAGATGCCTTATGTAAAATACTTAGCCAGAAACTAGGTGTTGTAAGGAAATTGAGTACTTTTATGTCAAAGGAGGCACTACTCAAAATTTACAATACTATTGTTTTTCCTCATTTTAATTATTGTTGTACAGTATGACAGGATACAAAGAACAAGACAAATATTGATAGGCTTTTTAAATTACAAAAGAGGGCAGCAAGGATCATTTTACATATCAAAGTACCTCATTCAGTGTCAACGTCTCGCATGCTATCAAATTTGAGGTGGATGCCTTTGATTAACTATTTTATTTATCGAAAAATTATTCTTATGTTTAAAATTTTACATCATATGACTCTAGAGTATTTACATGTTTTTAGATTTGTGAATGAGGTAAACACAAGAAATACAAGACAGAGCTCTACAAATTTTATTTATGTTACAAGAGCCAAAACAGAATATTTTAGAAGATCTTTTATCATTTCAGCAGCAATTTTATGGAATTCGTTACCAGATTTTATAAGAAAATGCACAACTACCACATCTTTTAAATCAGCCTATTTAAAACATTATTTTGACACTCTATGATCCTGTGTGTTTATTGTCTCTTTTCACTTAGTTCTTATCTGTTTGTATATAAATTGTGATATTTCCACTTTGTGATATATTATGTCCTTGATATGTATATATGTTATAGACAGGACCACAATGTAAACTAATTTATACAACTAATTGTGCAATCCTGTATAAATAAAGGATATTATTATTTATTATTATTATTATTATTCAAATTGTATCAATATTTTTTCATTTTTCATTTTATTTGGGTTTTTTTTTTTTTCATTTTTTTCTTTTTCTTTTCGTTTACTCATTCTATATATGTGTATATGTGCAGATGTATGTGTGCATATATCGAAACTTTTCTTATTCCATCTATTTCTATTTCTATATATGTGCACGTTCATGTGATTGTTCTCTGGTGTATATGTTATTTATTTGAATACCTGTGTGCCTTGTATTTCCATTTCACACTTGACCTTGATGTAGGCTATGCCTGCTGCCCGATCCCATTCACTTTGTGAATAAAATATAGCTTAAATAAATAAGATGTTACAGGGGTTTCAACGGTCTCGTTTGAAGTGGACATTTGGAAATCCTATGATCATTATAACGATCTTATTTATGTTTCCTCATGCTACACAAACTATTCAAATGACGCAAATAAGGAAAAATATATACATAATATAATAAGGGGATCAGACCAAAAACTATTCACACAATACATAATGACATATCAATATGCTGATCCCCTCAATTAACGAAAGAACAATATATGCAAAAATTATAAAATTGATTAGGTCTACAGCAAAAAGATGGCGCATTAAAAATGCAAAGGCCACCAAATGTGAGCGGCCAAACAGAATTTGGCACTCACATTGTGCCATCCAAGGTGAGGTTGTGCACAGAATATTCAATACTTCTCTGGTTTATGTAATATGTAATAAAGAAAATAAACTGAATAACTGTTCAACATATTTAACTGTACCAGCAGTTAAACACTGGCCTGGCAATCTGCTTTGCGTTCATATCTGTATACTGTAAATATTATGACTATGATATACATATAAAAATTATCAGGTAGATGGAACCAGCAGGCAGTCATTATATTTGATTTTTTAACCAGAATGACTTGACAAGTAAAATGCATCTAGCTTGTCTTAACAAAAATCAAAAGACTACAGAAATAAACAAAAACACCAACTAAACTATGGCAACAATAAAGCAGTTAAAACACTGACCTGTATTGCACAATTAGTTACAAATATATACATACTATAAACAAGCATATACTGAGAGCAAGAGAGACACCCTTTTTTAACTACCTGTACCAATCTTAAATGTAATTTAAGCAGCAGTTAAACACTGACCTGCATCCTAAATCAATAGCAGCAGTCAAACACTCACGTGCATCCTAAATATATAGCAGCAGTTAAACACTGACCTGTAGCAGCAGTTAAACACTGACCTGCATCCTAGATTCGTAGCAGCAGTTAAACACTGACCTGCAGCGGATTAGGATGAAATAGGAAAGGGGAGGGGGTATATATTCCTTATTACAACTGGAAAGACTTAATCCTAATATATCTATGCAAAACATTTGAGTTCCATCTGCCTAAATGTTGAATGAAACTCTGAATAGCCTAACTGTGCTGCATGTGTTGCTGCACCTATTCGAAAACTGTGTCCTTTATATCGTTTGGGATCAAGACCTGCGAAAGCAATTGCTTTTGAAAGTTCATTACTGACATAAGAATAAGTGACTGGAGTGCCATTAATAAACTGGAAAAGGGGGCCTGAAGCATGGGGAAATATTGCTTTATACCTATGAAGATAATGCACTGGACTGAATTAGAACGGGCTTGAATAGATATAGTGATGGGTTCATTTTTCTTTTGTGATTTATGATGTCAAAGAACAATTTGAAGAGATGAAGGATTGCACTCATCTCCAGAGAAAGTACTGTCCTGTACTTGAACTACTTTATCCTTATCAGCTAGGGTTTTTGCGATAAATTCCCCTAAGCGTAAAAAAAAGCATTAAAACATAAAAGAAAAAAGCTTGCAAAAGGACCCGATTTAACGCTTGTGGAACAGTAAAGACTATTGCAGCCAAGATTGTGTGCATTATATTTTTTGTTATTGGTAATCTCGCATCCTGAGAGGGTAGTAGCTTGTGACAACCTTTCAGTAATTTGCGAACAATAAAAGTTTGAGTTGGATCAGGCATATTTACAATTTTGTGTACATAACTTAATGCTGATATATGCGAAGCAATGCTACTAGAATTGTACTGTTTTTCAAACAGAAACCCAATAAAGTTACAAATGTCTATGGTAAGTAATGGTAGAGACACTGGATCATTTCTGTAAGTGAGGAAAAGTTGCCAAGAATTTCTATATGAAGATCGTGCAGAGGGGGATAGAGCCGCCACCAGGATCGAACGAGTGGCTGAGGTCAAAGCTGTAATAGCTGTGGAGGAATGACAGTTGCTTGCTGTTCTAAGAATGGTGCTACCTCCCTCGCATTCTAAAATTGCAAACGAGACAACCTATCAGCCACCACATTGTATTTGCCCGGAATATGCTTAGCCTTAAAAAAGATATTATTTGATAGACACACCAATACCAATACCAAACGACGAAGAAGATGCATAAGATGTTTTTCTTTACTGGATTGTTTATTTATCACCTCCACCACTGCCATATTGTCTGACATAAAAAGAATTTTCCTATTTGCCATTTCTGTTCCCCAGATTTCAAGAGCTAATACAATGGGAAACAACTCTTTCACTGCAATTTGCATGGGTAAAAGAGACTGTCCATTCAGCTGCAAACCATTTAGATCCGAACACAGCAGCAAACCCTAACAAACCAGATGCATCCGTAAATAATCGGGTGATATCTAAAGATTCCCATTCCACTGGGAAAAGAACTGATTTTCCATTAAAGTTCTCTAGGAAATGTAGCCACATTGTTAAATCTGCTCTGACTTCTTTATTAAAACGGATCAGATACTGGGGTTTCAAAATCCCTATTGTTAAATCGATCAAACGGCGTAAAAAAAAAGTCCTACCAGGAACTACTACCAAACACGCAATATTTAAAACTCCAATTAATTTCTCGTAATGCAACTTTCTTTCTATTTCTAAATTGACGCACTAAATTTCTACATTTTTTCAGTTTATCTAGTGGAAGGCAACTCACCATATCGATGGAATCTACTTCAATACCATAAATAGCAATGCATGTCACTGGTCAGAACGTTTTTTCCATATTCATTGGAATGCTAATTCTGCCACATACGGCCAAAAAGTTATCCATATCATTTTTGCATTTTTCCGAGTTGGGGGGTCCGATGAAAAAGAAATCATCCAAAATATGAGACATGCCCGCAGCCTTCAGTTTGTTCAACATTACCCATCGAAGAGCTGTACTTAACTGCTCAAATATTTGACAAGAGCTGCTAGCCCCCATAGGCAAACACCGTTCATAATAAAATTGACCTTGCCATGTAAATTCCAAAAGGTGATAATCATCAGGGCTCACTGGTATAATACGAAAGGCATTCTTAATATCAGATTTAGCCATAAGACAACCTTCCCCAAACTGACGTACAAGTGAAACTACAGTGTCAACTGAATTATAATGAACTTCCGAAAATTCTTTAGGAATGTTTGAATTTACTGAATCCTGGGCTGGAAAAGAAAGATCATGAATGATCCGAAATTTGTTTGGTTCAGATTTAGGAACCACCCCTAGAGGAGAAGTCTTAAAATGTGTTAATGGCGGATGCGGAAATGGGCCTGAAATTCTTTGTCTATTTAAACCCGAATTAATGTAGTCTTCAACAATTTCTGGGTGTTCATGGGTTGATTTGTGATTGTGAGGAAGGTGAATGGAAGGAGTTTTTACATATCCTAAACGAAAACCAGATGTGAAGCCTGAAACTAGAAAATTTAATTTTTCTTTTTCATAACCTTGTAATTCATTTTTGAGACTTACTGGGTTTACTGGTGTTGGAAGGGCCATTGTCAGTTCTGAATGAGGAGGTGGAGTTAGACCGTATGCTTGTGCACTGTAATCGTGGGTGGGGACCGTTACAGTCTTGGCAGGTATGGGAAAATTTACACGGGTGGGATATACACTTTTGCCCTTTGTTATATGCAAAGCAATATCTGGGACGAAAGGGCTGACGTTTTCCAAAACTCCCTTGCGATTTGTTTGGAGACCTAATTCCCATAGATGCTGCCTTTAACCTTAATTCTGTTACTACTCTTTCCCATGGTAATAAAGATGTCTCTCTTATTTTCCTAAATGACTCATCATAATTCCTCCAAGCTTGATCACCGTGGAGCTTGCTTATTTCACGAATTTGATACATGTACTTTAACAGATTGCTTGCCTCTTGAGGGAATTTTTGCAAGTATATGCTGATAAATATCAGATAAGCATCTGTCCACTGATGGATTGTAATTGGGTTTTTATTTGTTGATGCTTGTTGAAGTTCAATTTTACCAGATTTTACCATAATGGAAAGGGGCTCTTCAGTTGAGTTGGGTAAAAGAAATTTCAAGTCAACAAATTCATTATTCCAAATTTTGAGCTTTACCTTAGCCGAAACAGTAGCCCCAAGAGGCACACTATCTGTTAATTGTATTTGTGAATTGTTATCAGAATTTCTGCCTGTTGGCTCACCTGTTAACACATTGTCCAGAAGGGCTCCAAGTGCTGAAGCTGGGACCATGGCACTAGCTTGTAGAGTATGGAGAGCCAAAGAGTTCAATATTCTATCTTTGTAATTATGTATTTGTTGTTACTAAATGCGCCATTGGTTCAATGTAAAATAGAAAAATGTTAATCGTTATCTTGACATTTGTAGTACATAACGGTATATTCGTTATTTGAATGACGTAAGATGTAAAGGAATGTAATGTCTGTGTAGATGCGTAACAAGTGAATGCATTATTTATTCAATGTAAATTTGAAATTAGATCTTCGTCATCCGTATTTGAGCATTTGCACATTGCAGTTGCGAGTTACAGTAAAACAAATTTGGTAATCCGTCCGATGATAGTTCGACATTCGAATTTGCTCATTTGTTTACTACATTGCAACATTTGTTCGTTGTTTTACCATTATGACGACAGAGGGCGCGCGCTACATCGAATCTTTTGGGAAATAGACTATAAAATCATATTGGAGGACCAGTTTATGTGACATTCCCTCGGAGCTATTATTTTCCCGGCCTTTCGAAGTCCAAGGTAAATTATTTTATTTTGTGCAAGGAAGATATTTTGATAAGCAAATTCATACCATATTTTTCCTATGAGTTTCATTCCTTCTGTTTATCATAAGTAGAGTTTCTTCTCCGACGATCTACTGATTAATAGAAAAATTCGATTATTTAATCGAAATGGACCCCGATTATAGATATCTATTGAAATTTTTGATAATCAATTAATCAAAATATAACTTAAAGTAATTTATTCTCATGCTTTCTTGATTTATTTTCTGTGAATGTAACTAATTCATAAGTATTAATTTGATAAATGAATCCAATGATAAAATATACATCAAAAATGCATTTCAGAAATCACCCCAATTTTTTTACCAATTCAATAATAAACAAATTTAATACTTGAAATCAATTGATTATTAATCAATTATAGTGCGTCCGATTATACTGATAATCAATCATGAAAAAATATTCCGATGGTTCATCATCACGACTGTTTAAAAGGTTGAACACTATTCCCTAACAGGGCAATTGTTACACTACAAATGGAATTGTTACTCTTTTTTAGTGTAATTAACTGTATCATTGGGATTTTCAGTTGTTTCCCCTCTATTCTCGTATTTGCTTTGAGTAAAAAATTAAGTGCAAGAATACTTCTACATCCTCTAAATATTTAGAATCTAGGAAGCGTATATTTACATATATGTACAAGGACTCTATATGTGGCCAACAAGGTTTATAAATAACCTCTAACAGCTAGACTATCAAATAAAAAGATGTTTCTTTCTCTGCTTTAAACAGACAAAATGAGTGGTTTACAATAAAGAGGTTTGACAGAGGACAACTGGAACAATTTTTTTGACAAGAGAAAAGTATCTCAAATTAAACTATATCAAAATATCCCCGGTAATGTTGATTAATGATACATTTTTAACAAAAATAGGAGTTTTGAAATTGGGGTGTCTGAAATTGAGTTAGCTGTCTTGTGGAGAGAAAAAGAAGGGGGTGATCAGATACGAAACAAGTGCTTGTGGAAATAATGTAAAATTCAAATCTAGGCCATGGCTCAGGCTACTGGTTTTATGGCCTGGCCTAGTAAAAATTATGGAAAAATAGCCCGACTGGTCTATTACATAAAAAGTTTAAATATGTTACATTCAAGGTTGGCTGTCATTTAATGAAAACAACTGGTAAATGATAACTGATTCACTTTGTTTACAAATATAAAACCCATAGGCGTCGGAACCGGGTGGGGGGGGGTAGGGAGGGGCTTAGCCGCCCCTCCCCCACTTTTTTTGCAAAGATAAACATAATAGACATAATACTCCCCCCAAACGACGTAGAAACATTTTTGTTGGTTTAGCCCCCCCCCCCCCCCCCCCCCTTTCCGACGCCTATGAAACCAGAATAGTTTTTGCGTGTTTTAGAATTCTTATTCAATGTACATATTAACTATTTAATATTGCGAAAACGAAAATCAATCCCAATCAAAGCAGATATGTACCAGAGTTTTTGGTCTCGCACAAATAAATGTAACGTCCCTGGTGGTATGTGGTTACTAAATGGCATACACTGTTTGTTTAAAGTAAACTCATGGAAAAAATCAGTCCAGTCATCTATATCTATATTGATACTTACAACAATGTTCTACATCAAGTCTCTGATCAAACTACTTCAGCAGCACATTTTCACCGACTTTTAGCGCCAACCGGTTAATGTTGAGTGTGCTAGACCGAGTGTTAACTGGTCCTCCTATATGATTCTATAGTCTGTTTCCCAAAAGATACGATGTAGCGCGCGCCCTCTGTCGCCATAATGGTAGAACAATTTACAAATGTTGAATTGCGCAAATGCGAATGTCGAACTAACATCGGACGGATTACCAAAACACATTTACCACAACTCGCATAGGCTTAACAAACTACAATGTGCAAATGCTCAACTACGGATGACGAAGATCCAATTTCAAATTTACATTAAATAAATAATGCATTTACTTGTTACGCATCTACACAAACATATATTCCATTTACATCTTACGCAATTCAAATGACGAATAAACCGTTATGCACTACACATGTCAAGATAACGATTAACATTTTTCTATGTACATTGAACCGATGGCGCATTTAGGAACAACAAATACATAATTACAAAGATAGAATATTGAACCCTTTGGCTTTCCATAGTAGTCCATGCATCTAGCGTTTGAATGCTATTGACTATAGCTTATTCCAGATTGATATTTTTTCCCGTAAACTGTTTTTCGAAACTAACTATTAAACACAGATTTCACTCCATTCCACTCAACTTTTTACCCCCAAGTCCTCTCTTTGCGTTTGGTTGCGCGTGTGCGTGTGAAATAAAGAAATGTATGGTATTTATTAAAATATATCACAAAGGCTATTGGTGACATATATTACGCATTTTAAAATAAGTCTAAGGGGGGGGGGGGGGGGGTGAATGGTTCTGGGAACATTTTCATTGGTTGCCGTTACAGAAAGGCAGTGACTGGTGTATTGAGTCCTGTTAATAGGTTCTTATTGAGTATTTTGCGGTCGTCGTCTTTATGTAATGGGGTAGCTGAATCGGAAGGTATAAGCCGATTTAGGTTGACTGATCACACAGTAAAAGTCTAATTATTAATTACTCTAAGTCGATGTACTAAGCAGGTGTTCACGTAATTAAAGGAGTGATGGGTCATCTGGTGGTGGGAAGGGATTGCATTGATGACGCATACTTTTCATACCATGAAAGGGGGTCAAACAAACGTTCCATGTACCCAGACGGAAAACGATACTTAGTACTGGAAATTCAAATTTTATGACATGCATAAAACGGAACTTCAAACTTATCTCTTTAACAGAACTGAACTGCTCTGTGCCATTTAAATTGATATAAGATACAACCACATTAAGGATTCAAATTAAATCGTCACAAAATAACATATCAATGTTGATTAGAGCGAACCAGACATCCCGCATACAACTATCGAATTTCGCCGAATTTTATTTATTTTGATAACCACGCTGTAACCATTAAACCTCCGCAGACAATAATAGGTCCTCTATCATTTAGAATTGGAAAGAGCCGGCCAGAGGTAGGTGTGCTATTGTATCTGTAGTCGCGATCAGTGTTGTTAGGGAGTGTGTCTTTTATATCAGTTATACATTGTGTTATAACCATTACGTTTTTTGTTAAAATTCAGTTTTAATCACAGAGAGAGAGAGAGAGAGAGAGAGAGAGAGAGAGAGAGAGAGAGATCAAAGAAGCGTGTTGTGGAATTTCCAGGGTGGTAATGATGTTTGCTTTCACGATATCCATAGTTCAAGTAAACATGCTTCTAAAGTACAGAGATGAACACGATGTATTTTTCTGTATGCATGTAATAGAAGTTTTTATAGAGGGGTGGGGTGGTTGGTGTAAAGGAGGGGTACGTCTCGCTGTATGTACATGGACATTGTACTTTCAATTTAAGGTAATTTGATTGGAGAATTTTGAGGTATATTCGAGAAAAAGGTTTCTTCTATAGACTATATTTCTTGGAATGCAACTTCATTCTCAAACCATGCGAATTGTCCCTGTTCAATTCGAAAAAAGAAGGTCAGGTGCAGTGTTTTCAAGTTATTAGGTCACCTGGGCTTACTCAGGTGACCTATTTGAATTGGTTGTCGGCCGTCGTCGTGCGTTATTTATATTATATTATGATTTATTTTTAACTTCTTCTTAATAACTACCAATCCAATTATTTTCAATTTGGTATGAAGCATCTTTTGGACAAGAGGGACATAAATTATAAATTTCAGGACTCCAGCTCCCCTAGGGGCGGGGCAAAAACTGTCCCAAGTTGACCAATTTTCAATAATCTTCGCCGCAAGAACCGCACATGTGTATATAAAAAAACACCCCACTAAATACATGGTAATGTAGAGCAGGGAGGCCTCTAACAAAATTGTAAATTTCATGATCCCCAGGGTATATGGAAAGCCAAAGGGTTCAATATTCTATCTTTGTAATTATGTAATTGTTGTTCCTAAATGCGTCATCGGTTCAATGTACATAGAAAAATGTTAATCGTTATCTTAACATGTGTAGTGCATAACGGTATATTCGTCATTTGAATTGCGTAAGATGTAAATGGAATATATGTTTGTGTAGATGCGTAACAAGTGAATGCATTATTTATTTAATGTAAATTTGAAATTGGATCTTCGTCATCCGTAGTTGAGCATTTGCACATTGTAGTTTGTTAAGCCTATGCGAGTTGTGGTAAATGTGTTTTGGTAATCCGTCCGATGTTAGTTCGACATTCGCATTTGCGCAATTCAACATTTGTAAATTGTTCTACCATTATGACGACAGAGGGCGCGCGCTACATCGTATCTTTTGGGAAACAGACTATAGAATCATATAGGAGGACCAGTTAACACTCGGTCTAGCACACTCAACATTAACCGGTTGGCGCTAAAAGTCGTTGAAAATGTGCTGTTGAAGTAGTTTGATCAGAGACTTGATGTAGAACATTGTTGTAAGTATCTATATAGATGACTGGACTGATTTTTTCCATGAGTTTACTTTAAACAAACAGTGTATGCCATTCAGTAACCACATACCACCAGGGACGTTACATTTATTTGTGCGAGACCAAAAACTCTGGTACATATTTGCTTTGATTGGGATTGATTTTCGTTTTCGCGCCCCTTCCCCACCATTCTTGCATTGCTGTCACTGAAATACGTAATTCACAATATTAAATAGTTAATATGTACATTGAATAAGAATTCTAAAACACGCAAAAACTATTCTGGTTTCATAGGCGTCGGAAAGTGGGGGGGGGGGGGGGGGCTAAACCAACAAAAATGTTTCTACGTCGTTTGGGGGGGGGGTATTATATCTATTATGCCTATCTTTGCAAAAAAAGTGGGGGGGGACTAAGCCCCTCCCTACCCCCCCCCCGGTTCCGACGCCTATGGGTTTTATATTTGTAAACAAAGTGAATCAGTTATCATTTACCAGTTGTTTTCATTAAATGACAGCCAACCTTGAATGTAACATATTTAAACTTTTTATGTAATAGACCAGTCGGGCTATTTTTCCATAATTTTTACTAGGCCAGGCCATAAAACCAGTAGCCTGAGCCATGGCCTAGATTTGAATTTTACATTATTTCCACAAGCACTTGTTTCGTATCTGATCACCCCCTTCTTGTTCTCTCCACAAGACAGCTAACTCAATTTCAGACACCCAATTTCAAAACTCCTATTTTTGTTAAAAATGTATCATTAATCAACATTACCGGGGATATTTTGATATAGTTTAATTTGAGATACTTTTCTCTTGTCAAAAAAATTGTTCCAGTTGTCCTCTGTCAAACCTCTTTATTGTAAACCACTCATTTTGTCTGTTTAAAGCAGAGAAAGAAACACCTTTTTATTTGATAGTCTAGCTGTTAGAGGTTATTTATAAACCTTGTTGGCCACATATAGAGTCCTTGTACATATATGTAAATATACGCTTCCTAGACTCTAAATATTTAGAGGATGTAGAAGTATTCTTGCACTTAATTTTTTACTCAAAGCAAACACGAGAATAGAGGGGAAACAACTGAAAATCCCAATGATACAGTTAATTACAATAAAAAAGAGTAACAATTCCATTTGTAGTGTAACAATTGCCCTGTTAGGGAATAGTGGTCAACCTTTTAAACAGTCGTAGTGATGAACCATCGGAATATTTTTTCATGATTGATTATCAGTATAATCGGACGCACTATAATTGATTGATAATCGATTAATTTCAAGTATTAAATTTGTTTATTATTGAATTGGTAAAAAATTTGGGGTGATTTCTGAAATGCATTTTTGATGTATATTTTATCATTGGATTCATTTATCAAATTAATACTTATGAATTAGTTACATTCACAGAAAATAAATCAAGAAAGCATGAGAATAAATTACTTTAAGTTATATTTTGATTAATGGATTATCAAAAATTGAATAGATTATCTATAATCGGGGTCCATTTCGATTAGATAATCAAATTTTTCTATTAATCAGTACATCGTCGGAGAAGAAACTCTACTTATGATAAACAGAAGGAATGAAACGCATAGTAAAAATATGGTATGAATTTGCTTATCAAGGTATCTTCCTTGCACAAAATAAAATAATTTACCTTGGACTTCGAAAGGCCGGGAAATTAATAGCTCCGAGGGAATGTCACATAAACTGGTCCTCCAATATGATTCTATAGTCTATTTCCCAAAAGATTCGATGTAGCGTGCACCCTCTGTCGTCATAATGGTAAAACAACGAACAAATGTTGAAATGTAGTAAACAAATGAGCAAATTCGAATGTCGAACTATCATCGGACGGATTACCAAATTTGTTTTACTGTAACTCGCAACTGCAATGTGCAAATGCTCAAATACGGATGACGAAGATCTAATTTCAAATTTACATTGAATAAATAATGCATTCACTTGTTACGCATCTACACAGACATTACATTCCTTTACATCTTACGCCATTCAAATAACGAATATACCGTTATGTACTACAAATGTCAAGATAACGATTAACATTTTTCTATTTTACAATGAACCAATGGCGCATTTAGTAACAACAAATACATAATTACAAAGATAGAATATTGAACTCTTTGGCTCTCCATAGTAGAGTGCCATCAGTAGAAATTGAATTTGTTGCAGGGTTCAGTAGCCCACTGGTAGATTCTGGCTCTGTGCCAAGATTGGTAGGTGCTGTTACTTCCTCTTGGCTTACAAGGTTTGCCTCAGCAAGTCCAGCTTCACTGGCTGGCACTTTTTGTTACTCGAGAATGTTTTTTGCCAGTAAAGCATAGTCAATATTCGACATTGGACTCTGTGTCACGGTGTCTTGCTCTTGATGGGTTGTTTGTTTTCGCCTTTTCCTTGCGTTCATGGCAACATAGGAGTTGGACTGCTCTCCCACCGAGGAATCACCTTGAAATGGATTGATTTACTTCTACATATAAAATGATATCGAAGCTCAACGTTTTAAAGCGATAAGTAACAAAATGTAATTCATGATCGTTAAAACATGATCATTTTTGCATGTTTAAATTTCCATGTCTCCGATGCATTTGCCTTTGAACGTTACACATTATAATAATGGTCATATCCTCATGAATTCACAGCAGATGTAGACAATGTGTGCATGAATCGTACTTTGCTCTTATAAGCCCCTCCCACACTTTTTCATTTCATTTTGTGTTTATAACCAATTTGTAATTATCGCGAGATAGATGGAGAAATATGAAGATTTCAGGTTCCATCTGTGCCACAATTTCTCATGATTACTATTTTTTTTAGTAGAATTATATTCTGTGTTTTATAAGATTTCGGTATGATATTCATGCAATGAAACACTACACAATCTGACCACTGTATAAGGACTTTATCAACACGGCCTGCTATTATACATGTAATTAGACCCTAGTACATCAGATGTCATTATACGGGTTGTTTAACTCCGTGTAGGGTATAGTAAGTAAGTACTGTCCAGATGACAGGTGATTTGTTCAGTGTAATTGTTCTTGCATACCAAAGTTATCAAATATTCATATACATATGTACAGGGCAGATCATCTGTGTTCCAATTGTGATGAGACTAAACAAAGACTCCATAAAAAAAAAACCAATTACTTTTGTTCTAGATACAGAATTTAAATATACTGCCTTGTGAATTGTGTAACGCTATGCAAAGATAATATATTAATTAATACTTTAAATTTAGAACAAATTGAACACCCTTTAACTATTTGTATCATACCTAATTACGTATGTTCACGGAAGAGAAGATATTTGAGGCTTATAATGTACAACGAATCTGTTGGATCCTAAGTCATCTTAAATTTAATGCAACATAAATTATTCAACACCGACTAACCCGACAATGTCGTTTTTTCTCATAGCATGTCGAATTAGACATATTTCATAGTTTCTATTTAAACGGTTGAAATTCTGACAAATAAACGGAGCCAACGGAAAATCGCTAGAGAAAAACATCCTCACTTGACGTAAAATGCAAAGAGATGTTCAGGGCTGCGTTCAAGATCGTAGCGACTAGCCTTGGGGCTCGGCATGGTGACTGATTTGGGCCATTTTACACTTTATCGTCAATTTGTTTTCATTTTACAGTCTTGTAATTATGGGATTGACGTTGGTGTTAGCGAACAGCGACTCTCATGGGTAGATAATTGAAATAAACATACAAAGTTAATATAACGCAACGCACGCCTCTCCTGAATCCAACTGGCTATTATTTTAAAAGCTGATCCTTTTCATTGGACATGCCGAAAACAAGTTGTCCCTCTTTTCGATGAACTGGTACTTGTTTTCATCATATGCAGACGGTTGAGACGGGAGTAAGGCGAAACATTTTCGAACTCTCCTGCGTGAAATTTTGCCTTTATTTCGTCCTCAATGCCCGAAGTAAAGGAAACACAGTTAATGGGAGGGATAGTGGAGGGTTCTGATGGACAAATATATGTAGTTATATTTGTTCAACAACGGGAAACTTAACGTTTGTTGGATTCCCTCGGTATCTCTTGCAGGGGATGCTTCAAAAGGTTCCAAGTCTACCGGTGTTACTACCGCCCTATTACCCTTATAGTAATTGTCCATATATGTCCGGAATGTTTCCTCAATCGTCCGCAGAATTCTCTCCCTACAGGATTTCATCATGTTTTCCTTATCGGGATTGGTTGACGCTCATCCGACGTTCTCCGTGTGTTGGACCCGTGTTGCAGTGGATCCGTGAGTTTTGTTGGTGCCTTCCTCCTACGCTTCGGTCGGGAAGCCATGCTGTAAAAAGACAGAATCATACACCAAGTTTTCTAGTTTTACTACATAGAAAATAGGACCGCCAACACAAAGGCTAGCAGCTTGGCAAATCATGTCAACAGAATGCCGTTATCCAAATACGTACTGTTGGTTAATATGTCATTTATAAGTAGTCCTAGCTTAAAGGATTCTTAGCACAAAACTAGCAGCTTGACAAAACATATGTCAACAAAATGCTGTTAACAAATAATGTGCTGTTGGTCAATAAACATTTATAGTAAGCTGTCATAGCTTAAACACTATTAGCACAGAGATAGCAGGTAGCCAAGGCATCTGTTCAGTATAAACCAAGGCCACTATACATATAAGGGGGTCATAGGCAAATGTAGCTAACTAGCATAACAAAACATATGCCAAATATGCGCAGAAAACCGATTACCTATAAGCAATCATAACTTAAGGAAGATCGTTGCATGTGACTTCAGTAGCTATCTAGTATGACTACAAATGTAGAAAATGATACATACCAAAGTTGACAAAGATGCAACATAAAACAAATAAAAATATATCATTATATTGCGTTGACATGACTAGTATATACTAGTACTGGTTTACATATCTTTATAAAAGTCAACAATATTACCCGACTGTGTTGGCTTTGCGCTCTGTGCTGAAAAGTATAAATACGATTATCGACAGGAACACAAATCAATACACATGTAGCCTGAGTACACTAACTGCAAAAAGGGAACATTAAGCAATATATGAAAGGACTGATTACCTAAAGTCATAGCAGATAATATATTCGATAGGAAATAGTGCGGTTCATGAAGGGTCACTAGAGATGTAAATGTAAGGCAGATGCCCCTGTCTTATGCCCTTACTCATATGATCATTGATGATTATAGATGTTTCATCAAATCACCACGAATCTGTCCCAAATCATTCTAGTGTACAGCCTCGCTGTAAATAGGTAGACGACCCTGAATTTCCAGAACCGGATGTCATGAATTTCACGCTGATCTCGTAACATCTGATTTACCAGTGTTACACTGCCATGAAAACTGTTTGTCGACACATACCGAGTACGTTCCCGATCGAAAAGACTTAATGTGACTGTTTGCAGTCTAAAACGGTAAGTTAAATGCGTGAGAAATGCCAACAGTTTGTGCACAAAGACAGTCTGACTAAGAAAAACGGTCCGAAGAATCTAGGTCATTTCCATCAAGAGCAGCAATAACGTGGCTTGGTTTGATCCACTGACCCGCTACACCAATCGCTTTTAAATGATCCTGATTTGAAATGCGAGCACCACCAATTCCAAACTAACACATTTCACTTAAAGAGTCGATTTATAAACAGACGCTGACTCGGAATGTCCCGCAAAGGCCTTGAAAATGTTTATATGGGAGTCCCCGATAAACAAGTACGTCACACCACACTATTAATAGATTTTCACATGCAGGATCCGTTTGGTAAACACGTACAAAGTCCAAAGTACATATTAGAGAGTGTTCTTCATGAAATCTAAGGAACTAAAAGCTTGCTTTTATCATAGCTGTATATCAGTACTTATCAAAACTCAGCCTAACAAATTTGAAACCGTGAGCTTTGTCACACCGTGGTTGTTAATATGATTTATGTGAAGCTTAGGACCGCAACGACAATCACGTCTCTTGGTGTAACTCCAAACTGCAGCACCGTTTGACTGTTTCAGTACTTACAGTGCTTTGATATCCATTACACCTACATTCAGAATACCCGAGTATGTTGCAGTGGATGTTTTTTAACGTACCATTCTAACAGAATATGTTCCAATCAAGATCATCAACATGTACTGAAAATCGACGCTTTATTATACATGTCTAATGGATACGGAAACTGTCACCATAGATAGACAGTCGTATATGTTGGTTACGATTACTCAAACAAGGAACTTTAAATACCTTTTTGTGAATCAGAACTTCGTGATAGACTGTTTATAATAAAACGATATACAGTTATCAATGAAGACACCATAAGGTAAATATATCAATAAGTGAACGGAACTAAATGGGATTTCATCTTTCATTTGGTTTGATTTAGTATTATAAATTGTATTGTCTAGGGAATAGGAGAGGTAGGTCCTTATGTAACCAAATGTCATACTGAAATCCCCATATTCTAAAATGAAGTCGATACACAGGCGCTGGGGTCTTTCATAAATGAAGTGTTGGTAATCTATATAGGTACTGTTGAATGGAATACTTTCTGTTGTCCGCCTAAACAGCGGCATTTAGATTGAACCTAGTTAATATCCAAATAATCAACAATACTACAACTTGTGTAACAATATACGTGTTGGAAGCAGTATCTGACAAATTAATATAACTTGGATAATGATTAATAATCATGATAGAAAACATGTTGTTTTATAATCTCTACTTTTTGAATCTTTTAAAAGATAGAAATGCATAAAGTATACAAAAAATAAATAGCTCTGGTGCGGATCAAAGAAAACATCCAGGGGTCCGTTTTTGCCCAACTATCTGTTTTGTATTGCTTGTGGGAGTTATGAGATTGATCACTCTTCGTTAACATCACCTTTCATTGTAATCAAATATTTTTGTTTTTCGAAAATAATATTTAGAAATTTCATTATAATGATGGTACCACTGTTATTGTGCTATTAATGTTATCAAACAAGTAGGAGCAGTTTCTAAAGTCATCTGGCCCAAAATATCGATGATTTCACTTGGAGCTCAAACTCTGACATTCAAATAAGGAATATATAAGCAAACCCAAAATCCGCTCAGTTTGATCATCCAATGATTTGTGTCATATGACGAGAGCTTGAAGTTGGCATAAAATTGCAAAAATATCCACAAATGCAGGTGGTTTTCCTTTCAGAAAACATACAGCGCATGCGTTGAGCAAATTCATATTCAAGCATGTTTTTCATCTTATAATAATACACAATTTATTTCATTTTGCTTGACAAATGCGCACATCTTTTCCTGAGCAATAATCTGTATGTCATTTGACAGTTTTCAGGTTTATTTTGAAAAAAAGGCGGAGAATATCTTATTCATGATGTCATGATGCTATTCAATAAGGAATATCATTCCGATTTTGTTGACACAATATACCTGGCATATATTTTACTTTCTTAAAATACTGATTAAGGTTAATTCCAGACACATTTTATTGAGAGAATTTTTTTAGGCCTTTTTATGTATACAATTGTACCTTGTTCTTTATTTTGATCAGCTCAATGACATTCAAAAATAAGCAATGGTTTGGTCTATATGGTAAATGGATATTGGCCTTGAGATAGAGAAAGAAAGAGAGGGATTGATTGAATATGATTGTTTGGATTTTTTATCAAAAGCACATAAAGAAATCATGTTTCACAAAAGAAATGATTGTTTGAAATTTCTCTTTCAAAATCAAAGGAGTGGAATTGTAATTCATTGCCTGTTCACATCCACCAATTGCACACACATCTGTTAAATATAACAATATCATTTTTGTCATATATACATTTGAAGCATGTTTTTGTGAGACCATCTAGTATTGCTGATTAACTTAAATCAGGGGCGGATCCAGGAATTGCACTTAGGGGGCGCAAGCTTTATGAAGCAGGGGGTATCGGGGCCGCCTTGAGGCCCCCGGTGACCTGGTAGGGACACAGGAGGCGAAGCTCCTGTATTTTACACATTTTATAAGGCTTCAAATATGTCTCCTATGTAGCAATTTTTACTATTTTCTGTCATGATCGATGGAGGGAAATCAATAAAATGACGCAAAATTTAAGGGTTTTGGGGAAAAAATGTACGTTCTACCATTAAAAGTAATTCAATAAATCGAAAGAGTTTGTCATTTATAACTCTGAGAGGCCACCCTATGTTCCACAGGGAAATTTATGTAAACTGATGGTGTGGTGGGGGATCTACCAAAATTCGTTCATTGAAAGATAAGGAATATAAATATCTTATATATGTAGAATCCAAGTAATCCTTCCAAATTCTGTACAAAATGTAATAAACAGTTAGAAACAAATCGAATGAACACAGTATGAAACGCCATATTATTGCACCATACTATCGTATGGATATAAGCGGTAGTTAATAAAAAGAACAGACCCATGACCTTTAATGATAATAATTAAAAGATAAAATAATATTCTTGGTTTCCATATTTCCATATCGGTGAACGTATTTCTAAGAAATATTCAAATTACAATTTTATATTTACTACTGTACTTTTCAAAAACGTCAAAACATATTTGTGAATGATATAAGCGATGAATGTAAACAGAGTTTTTATAGGTCAGATGAATTCCGATAATATCTAAAACGTCATTCTTATTTCGGATTTCAAACATTTCGGTTGAGCATCACTGAAGAGACATAATTTGTCGAAATGCGCATCTGGTGCATCAACATTGGTACCGTATAAGTTTTACATTTATTTATCTTTATGTATCTTGTTATAGATTTTGAGCTTAAAATTATATGATTTCAGCGAAATATTTCTTGCTATTTATTATTACCTGTAGGTACAAGCGGACTAATTTTATCTCCACCGATAATTGATCATAGATCAGCAGAACAAAGTGAACAGTGCCTACTTTGTGAATTTTGAGATAAAATGTATAGTGTAAATGCTAAGTTCTCGGTAAACCAGCCACCCCCTCTAAGCCGGCCGGGGGTTTTTTCTGTCCGAGAGCCGGCGGATTTACAGAAGTTTCATTGTAGAATACATTTATATTCCTTATTTATTATCTGTATTCGTCATCGGTTCAACAAATTATAATGGAGGAGACAACATAGTATCGCTGATTAATGTAGCAACAGGGGTTGGGGACTGAAGTCGTTTATCAATGAAAAATAAGGAAGGTCGTTCAGTCATTCATCAATGAACAGTGGTTACGTCGTTAATATTCTAACACTCTCCCATCTCAGGTTTGTATCACCCATTGAATGCGGTCAACAACACGCACATGACAATAATAAGCTTGTCTCAAATCGAGATGAAGCAACAGTTCTGAAAAGCAATTCGAAATAGATAGGAAAAATCGGTTAGATTAATTTATTTGTAGATATAAAATGTCCTAAATACTACAT
The DNA here is from genome assembly GCF_947568905.1 of Ostrea edulis. Taxonomy (NCBI): domain Eukaryota; kingdom Metazoa; phylum Mollusca; class Bivalvia; order Ostreida; family Ostreidae; genus Ostrea; species Ostrea edulis. Next base: position 26,349,499 of record NC_079170.1, read on the forward strand.
GTTTTAAGGAAGAGGTGAAAAAGTAATTAAGTGTTGATAAAACGTGATTATTATTTATTTCTATGTGTATGATATGTATATTTATATAATCACGTTTCCAGTGTTTTTACCTTTGATCTTTACAATTGATAACCATATCATCATAAACGTACTGCAGTTGTAAACAATGTGTGTCTGAATGTTACTGAATATAGCACACAATTCTTACTCTGCAATTGAAAACCTTGGAACTCCGATGTACATGTATTACCGCTTTATAATATCCATACTATAATGCTTTACACAATCTGATGCCTGAGTAAATGAAATTCCAGTATTACTTTGTTAACAAAATGTACTAATTACATTGGAATGTGACATGGATATATTCGAAACCATTATACAGGTTGTTAAATTCCAACTAGGGGTATAGCAATTAACTGCTGTCCAGGTACCCAGATGACAGATGATTTAAAACTCTCCTTTGTTCAGTCATCAGATATGTTTATATGCTGATCTACAGGATAGATATTCTCTGTTCAATTTGTGATGTTACTAAAAAAAAGACCTCATAGAAAAACCCAAGCATGGATTATTTACTTAAAGGTCATATGAAACGATATCTGAAGAAATTGAGTTATGCATGGAAATTCATTAATCAAGGTTTATTAAACAATAATTCATTTTTAATTTTTTTGTTCAATGCATTGTAACGTCATAACAGCTGATCAAATGTAGTACTCCGATCACGAAAATTATTTTTGATGATCGCGGCTGATCTCCCTTGCTGATGACGTCAAAAAGACCCACTGTGATGTAAACAACTAGGCCTTATATAACATGATAGGCCTATAACGAAGTATTTTAAAACTGCATAGCTTTTAAAAATGCCAAAGTGTGCTGCATTTAATTGTAGCACATGTGTTAGGTTGTAGAAGAGGGTGCATATATACCTCTTCCCAAGGGATGCCAGATTTAGAAGAAAAAAATATATGAGTATACAAAATCTCCGACGCGATGGATTCAGTGTTGCCATGAACATTGCACTTCAGTACATCCGTCGGTAGTCAAACAATGTGGACACAAATAGATCAATTTCAAATCAGACGCTGTGCCAATAATTTTATATTTTCCAAAGACTGAGACAAATTAAGATATAAACTAGTTCTAATTGTAACGGGGACCGTTACAGATGTTCCCCAAACCTCCCCCAATTAAAAAGTGATGTCCTTGTGAATCTATAGGAAAAAATCATTTTATTTTAGCCTTTAATTACATGTAGTACGTTCAATATGGTCATTTCAGTACCAAGAAATGAAAGAAAGCGTTGCACGTGCATACACGCGCACGCGTGTATGATTCCGATTTTTTGTTGATGTCGTTCAACAGGCATTTGTATCATATACCCACAGTATGAATTTCATAACGTTTCCACCAAATATAAGGAAGTTATAGCGATTTTAAAATCGTCCAATCAGAAATCAACACACGTGCATGCACGTGCTGAGCAGTAATTCTAACCACAGCAATTTGTAAGGAGTACCAAGATACATCTAAACCCCTAATATGAATAGAATTTGATGAAAAACAAAAACGTTATCGTCCTTTAAAAATTGAACATTTAAAAAACGTTGCACGCGCATGCGCGTGTGCGTTGGCATTTTTTGTTACACCAACATATAGATACACGTATTGTCTACATATGCTGTGAATATCATCTCATTCGCTTCATAAATAAGATAGTTACAAACGTTTTAGCATTATCCAATCAAAATGAAGCGCACGTGCATGCGCGTGCAAATTGGTAATTTTGACCATGTAAATCAGTTAAGGGTCTCAATATCTACCTATGATATGAATTTCAAGCCATTTCAATGAACAACAAAAAAGTTAGACTGATTCCAAAGTTAGCGTACAAATTTTGTAATGCGCGTGCACGCGCATGCGTGCGCGTGCTGGCAAAATAACTATTATTTTTCATATGTACAAATGATATACTATCATCCTATTTAGGTTTTATATCGCTTCCTTCAATATTCTGATTTTCCATTTTTTGTACCAAAATTGCAATGCACGTGCGCGCGCGTGCATGCACGTGCAAACAAAATGACTATCACTACGCACATCTACAAACGCTATACTATCATCCTGGAAAGTTTCATATCGATCCCTTTTGTAGTTCCTGAGAACACTACCGGACAAAAAAGTACCGGAGAAAAAGAATAATAATAATAACTAGATGCGATCTCGTTGCGAGCAACGAGTGGGTCTTCCGTCCAATTTTAGATGTGATGAGATAAGAATTTGACTGAGATTTTCATTCATAAATAATGATACAAATATATTGTCTAGACGTACAATTTAGCTTCGGTAATGTTTTACAAATATTGATCATTTAAGTGCTATAAATTAAAGAATCTCTGCCGCTCTCGGCCACTAATTAAAGGGATCAGCCTTATTTTCGACAAAAAAGTTAATAATGTTATTTACTGCGATACAAATTCGAGACTGATCAGGTGAGTCATGTCGCTCGGAGGCCTATTTTTTTTTTAATATCATTCTAGATATATCTCGCAAAACTGAACAAATTTTGTTCTACATGTCCTATTAAAATTTTCTTGAGAAAAAAGTTATTGATTGCGACATTTATCAGACTGTTAAGGCGAGTCATAAGGCCCGTGGGCCTTTTTCTTGATATCGTTTGAAAAATCTTGCAAAACTGAACAACTTTTGTTCTACATGTCTTATCAAAAGTTTTTCGAGAAAAAAAGTTATTGATTGTGACACTAATCAAACTGTTCAGGCAAGCCATGAGGCCCGTTCGCCTTTTTCATGATGTTGTTTGAAACATCTTGCAAAACTGAACAACTTTTGCTCTAGATGTCTCATTTAAAGTTTCTTGACTAAAATGTTATAGATTGCAACAATAACCCAACTGTTCAGGTGAGCCATGAGACCCACAGGCCTTATTCTTCACATCGTTAGTTAACGCTTGCGAATCTGAACAACTTTTGTTCTACATGTCTTATAAAAGTTTCTCGAGAAAAAAGTTATTAATGTTATTAACTGTGATACAAATTCGACTGTTCAGGCGAGCCATGACGCCCGTAGGCCTATTTTTTGATATCATTAGATATATCTTGCAAAACTGAACAACTTTTACTCTACGTGTTTCATCAAAGTTTGGTGAGGAAAAAGTTAATCATTGTAACCGAAACTCAATGGTACAGGCGAGCCATGAGGCCCATTGGCCCATTTCTTGATACGGCACGAAAGATCTCAATAAACTGTACAACTTTTGTTATATATATCTAAACAAAATATTTACGAGTATAAATTTATGCGACATTTATACCTGTTAAGGTGAGTCTTAAGGCCCGTGGGCCTTTTTCTTGATATCGTTTGAAAGATCTTGCAAAACTGAACAACTTTTGTTCTACATGTCTTATCAAAAGATTCTCGAGAAAAAAGTTAGTAATTGTGACACTGATCAAACTGTTCAGGCGAGCCATGAGGCCCGTTCGCCTTTTTCATGATGTTGTTCGAAAGATCTTGCAAAACTGAACAACTTTTGTTCTAGATGTCTTATTAAAAGTTTCTTGACAAAAATGTTATAGATTGCAACAATAATCCAACTGTTCAGGCGAGCCATGAGACCAGCAGGCCTATTTCTTAACATCGTTAGTTAACGCTTGCGAAACTGAACAACTTTTGTTCTACATGTCTTATCAAAAGTTTCTCGAGAAAAACGTTATCAATGTTATTAATTGCGATACAAATTCGACTGTTCAGGCGAGCCATGACGCCCGGAAGCCTTTTTTAAGATATCTTTAAATAGATCTTGCAAAACTGAACAACTTTTATTCTACATGTCTTACCAAAAGTTTCGTGAGAAAAAAGTTAATCATTGTTACAGAAATTCAATGGTTCAGGCGAGCCATGAGGCCCATGGGCCTATTTCTTGATATGACACGAAAGATCTCAATAAACTATACAACTTTTGTTATATATATCTAAACAAAATATTTACGAGTAAAAAGTTCTGATTAAAACGTGGAAAAAAATTGGACACTTTTTTAAACTCCATTTTCGACCCCTACCGAGCTTCCATACTAGGCGCTTCCGGAAATTTTGAAAACCCAGGTGCACAACTACAACATGTCGTCTAACATCACTGAAAATTTCAGCACTCTAGCTTTTATCGTTTTTGAGTTTTTGTCTGGACAAAATGGTCATCTGAAAATCGATAAAAGGGGGATAACTTCCAACCGGACGTGATTTTTCAAAAATTGAAACGGCGGTACAAACTTCAAATGGCAACGCATCAATCCTGAAAATTTGAAGCAAATCGATCCAGCCATCTCCGAGAAATCTTCTGCACAAAAATCGGTAAGGAGAAAAAAAAAGAATAATAATAAATAATAATAAGAAAAGTGAAAAATCAACAATAGAATAATAGAAGGGTCTTCCGCTGAAGACGGAAGACCCTAATAATAACTAGACACGATCTCGTTGCGAGCAACGAGTAGGTCTTCCGTCCGATTTGTTGATGCACTCGGAGTTAAAAAAAAAAAAAAAGACAAATGAGTCCCAATTTAGTTTCCGACTTTAAGACACTTTAGATATAATCAATTTTTCATATCATAAGCTTCTGAAGCAAAGTTGCGGTGAAATTCGTTTGAAATTCCACTCTCCAGGCGAGCCATAAGGCCCGCGGGCCTATTTCTTGATGTCATTTGTTAGCCCTCTATAGACTCAACAACTTTAGTTCTATATGTCTTTACAAAATATTTACCTGTAAAAAGTTATTGAGATCGACCGATATCGACAAAAAATCGACTCTATAGGCGAGCCATTAGGATCATAGGCCTATTTCCTGATATCAATCGATAGATCTCGATAAACTGAACAACTTTTGTTCAATATGTCCTTACAAAATATTTACCACTTACAAGTTTTTGAAATCGACTGATATCGACAAAAATCGACTCTACAGGCGAGCCATGAGGTCCACAGACCCATTTTTTGATATCGATCGATAGGTTATGACACATTGAACAACTTTTGTTCAATAATGCTTTTCAAAAAATATGTCGTTTTAAAGATATGAGGCGTCAAATATTTACGATTTTGGCCCTTAAAATCTCTAATTACGTAACATATGACCTACTTTTTGATTTGATAAGATCAAGCTGGTTGAGATGAACATTTCCGCTTCTACAACTTATTATAAAATATTAATAGTTTCTGAGATATTCTCAAAAACATTTGGACCCTTCTGAACCCCTAATTTAAAGGGTCAGCCCGTTTTGCTTGATATCGTAAGAAAGGCCTTGTCATTTTAAACATTTTTTGCTCAACAAGTATTTAGAAATTCTTTACCGTTCTCGAGTTATCTCTACAAGAAATATTTAGGGGCCAAACTGTAGCTCCCTAACGGGGCCACGTAGGGAAAAAACGAAATGTACATATTGTTTAGGTTATCATTCTGAACAACTTTTGTTCAATAATGCTTTTCAAAATGTTTGTCGTTTTCAAGATATGAGGCGTCAATTATTTATGATTTTGGCCCTTAAAATCCCTTATTACGTAACATATGACCTACTTTTTGATTTGATAAGAACAAGCTCGTTTAGATGAACATTTCCGCTTCAATGACTTATTACAAAATATTAATAGTTTCTGAGATATTCTCATAAACCTTTGGACCCTTCTGGGCCCCTAATTTAAAGGGTCAGCCCCTTTTGCTTGATATCGTAAGAAAGGTCATGACATTTCAAACATTTTTTGTTCAACAAGTATTTAGACATTCTTTACCGTTCTCGAGTTATTTCTAGAAGTAATTTTTAGGGGCCAAACTGTAGCTCCCTAACGGGGACACATAAGGTAAAAACGAAATATGCATATTGTTCAGATCATCATTCTGAACAACTTTTGTTCTTTATTGCTTTTCAAAATATTTGTCGTTTTCGAGATAAAAGGGGTAAAAAAATTATGGTTTTGGCCCTTAAAATCCCTTATTACGTAACATATGACCTAAATTTTTATATGAATAGATTTGGATTGTTGAGATGAACATTTTTTGTTCTTTGACTTATACCAAAATATTAACGATTTTTGAGATATTTGATCTAGACTTTGAGCCCTTCTAGATCCCTAATTGAAAGATCTCGTAAATGTGCACAACTTTTGTTCTACATGTCTTAACAAAATATTTGCAAGAAAAAAGATATTGGAGATCAAAGGTCAAAAATCGCCGAAATCGGCGAACAATTTTGGCATCCATTTTTTCAGGTCCAGGCGAGCGTTTAGGCAAATCGCCTCCGGTAAAATCGAATCCCCCACAAATCTTCTAACATGTTTACTCTATCTTGTGTAGAAATTTCAAGACTCTAGCTTCAAAACTAACGGAGGAGATGTGTGGACAACAAGGCCCTTCAAAAAGTCACTAAAAGAGAGATAACTCCTGACCGGAAGTGACGTCAAGGACTAATGTTAGTTGATCAACTCTACAAGTTTCAAGCGTTTCAAGCGTCTATCTATATTCATTATTGAGAAACTGAAAAAACAAGGTTTGAATATGTCCACCCTATATCTCACGACCGGAAGTGAATTTTTTCAAAAATATTTATATTTACTTTAGACATTTATAGTGTCTATAACATATGTAGAATTCAAATCATTAACTTGTTTTATGACCGAGATTTATGGCACTTAAAAATGAGAGAATGAATAGTCTTTCTTTGATATAACCGGAAGTTGGAGTTTCAACTTCCGGTGGGGTCAACATTTTTTTGAGAATTAGAACCAGACCTAGTAAACCGATATAGGTTTCAGTTTAAAAGAAAAAAGTTTGAAATATATGATTCATTTAATCACTTCCGGTGACGACCGGAAGTGACGGTCGACATTCTTAACTCCCTACTGCACGCCTCCAAAGTGAGATCTATTAACTCTGAAAATTTGGTGACTCTATCTTTTACCGTTTCTGAGAAAAACGCTGGACAACGAAAACAGCTAATAAGCCGTATTTGCCGACCGGAAGTAAATTTTACAAACATATTTGACGTTACTCTAGACATTTATAGTGACTATTATATATTTAAAACTCGACTCATTAACTAGTTTCATGACCGACATTTATGGCACTGAAAAATGAGAGAATGAATAGGCTTTCTTTCATATAACCGGAAGTTGAAGATTCAACTTCCGGTGGGGTCAACATTTTTTGAGAATTAGAACGAGATATAGTAAACCGAAATAGGTTTCAATTTGAAAGAAAAAAGTTTGAAATTCATGTTTCCTTTAATCACTTCCGGTGACGAACGGAAGTGACGGCCGACATTCTTAACCCCCTACTGCACGCCTCCAAAGTGAGATCTATTAACTCTGAAAATTTGGTGACTCTATCTTTTACCGTTTCTGAGAAAAACGCTGGACAAAATATCTTGTAAAAAGACGAAAATTGGACATATCTTGCGACCGGAAGTGAATTTTGAAAAAAATGACAAAAATGCCTCGAGGTACCATCGTTCTCTATAACCTGTGAAAGTTTCAGGAAAATCCATCCAACGGTCTCGGAGACGAAAGGGGAAAATAATAATAATAATAATAATAATAAACAGTAGAATCACTAGAAGGTCTTCCGTTAGAAACGGAAGACCTTAATAATAAACAGTAGAATCACTAGAAGGTCTTCCGTTAGAAACGGAAGACCTTAATAATGAAGAAGAAGAACGCGAACAATAATAGTAAGGTCTTCCGCAGGAGACGGAAGACCTTAATAATGAAGAAGAAGAACGCGAACAATAATAGTAAGGTCTTCCGCAGGAGACGGAAGACCTTAATAATAATAATAATAACTAGACACTCATTACTAGTAATGAGTAGGTCTTCCGTTTGTTCACTTCCGGTAAAGAGTTTTCTGATCCTACGAAAACCATTCAAATATATCAGAGAATGTACTTGAATATTAAATGAGAAATGTATTATCGAATTTTTTACTCATTTCTCGTAACTTCCGGTGACGACCGGAAGTACTATTCAGATGCGTTTTCCTATAAATGACAGCAACTCTTTACTGTCTATATTCCCTGAAAATTTCATGTCTCTATCTGGAAGAGTTCTCAAAAAAAGAAGTAAACCTAAGAAAGAAAAAGTAGTAGGTTACTACCGACCGGAAGTCAATTTTGAAAAACAAAATTATCAAAACTTTAGAAGTTGATACTTTTATTAAGACATGTGAAAATGATATGAAAGACTTCAAATATAAGCGAGATTTATGGGTACAAAGAGACGAAAATTAAAAAGGTATTTTATCAAGAAACCGGAAGTAGTCGTTTTGACTACCGACAGAGTCAATATTCTTTTGACACTTTGAAAGAGACTTAAAAAACTAGTATAGGTTTCAATTTAAAGGAAAAAGTTTGAAATTTGCGATTCTTTCCATCACTTCCGGTGACGACAGGAAGTGACGGTCGACATGTTCAACCCACTACTGCACACCTACAAACGGAGATTGATCATCCCTGAATATTTGATGAACCTATATTTTACCTTTTCCAAGAAAAATGCTGGACAAAATTCCTTTTGAGAAACAGAAAATCGGCCCTATTTTCCGACCGGAAGTGAATTTTGTAAAAACAAAAATAATTATAGCAAGGTCATTTCATAAGACATTATTCCTGAAAATTTCAAGAAAATATATCCAGCCATCTCTGAGAAATCACTCGAAGAAATCGGAAAATCGACATTTTTTCGAATACTTCCGGTATAGACCGGAAGTGACGGACAAAAAAATTCAATGTATGTGTACAATGGACTAATGTTAGTTGATCAACTCTACAAGTTTCAAGCGTCTATCTATATTCATTATTGAGAAACTGAAAAAACAAGGTTTGAATATGTCCACCCTATATCTCACGACCGGAAGTGAATTTTTTCAAAAATATTTATATTTACTCTAGACATTTATAGTGTCTATAACATATGTAGAATTCAAATCATTAACTTGTTTTATGACCGAGATTTATGGCACTTAAAAATGAGAGAATGAATAGTCTTTCTTTGATATAACCGGAAGTTGGAGTTTCAACTTCCGGTGGGGTCAACATTTTTTTGAGAATTAGAACCAGACCTAGTAAACCGATATAGGTTTCAGTTTAAAAGAAAAAAGTTTGAAATATATGATTCATTTAATCACTTCCGGTGACGACTGGAAGTGACGGTCGACATTCTTAACTCCCTACTGCACGCCTCCAAAGTGAGATCTATTAACTCTGAAAATTTGGTGACTCTATCTTTTACCGTTTCTGAGAAAAACCCTGGACAACGAAAACAGCTAATAAGCCGTATTTGCCGACCGGAAGTAAATTTTACAAACATATTTGACGTTACTCTAGACATTTATAGTGACTATTATATATTTAAAACTCAACTCATTAACTAGTTTCATGACCGACATTTATGGCACTGAAAAATGAGAGAATGAATAGGCTTTCTTTCATATAACCGGAAGTTGAAGATTCAACTTCCGGTGGGGTCAACATTTTTTGAGAATTAGAACGAGATATAGTAAACCGAAATAGGTTTCAATTTGAAAGAAAAAAGTTTGAAATTCATGTTTCCTTTAATCACTTCCGGTGACGAACGGAAGTGACGGCCGACATTCTTAACCCCCTACTGCACGCCTCCAAAGTGAGATCTATTAACTCTGAAAATTTGGTGACTCTATCTTTTACCGTTTCTGAGAAAAACGCTGGACAAAATATCTTGTAAAAAGACGAAAATTGGACATATCTTGCGACCGGAAGTGAATTTTGAAAAAAATGACAAAAATGCCTCGAGGTACCATCGTTCTCTATAACCTTTGAAAGTTTCAGGAAAATCCATCCAACGGTCTCGGAGACGAAAGGGAAAAAAATAATAATAATAATAACTAGACACGATCTCGTTGCGAGCAACGAGTAGGTCTTCCGTCCGATTTGTTGATGCACTCGGAGTTAAAAAAAAAAAAAAAAAAGACAAATGAGTCCCAATTTAGTTTCCAACTTTAAAACACTTTAGATATAATCAATTTTTCATATCATAAGCTTCTGAAGCAAAGTTGCGGTGAAATTCGTTTGAAATTCCACTCTCCAGGCGAGCCATAAGGCCCGCGGGCCTATTTCTTGATGTCATTTGTTAGCCCTCTATAGACTCAACAACTTTAGTTCTATATGTCTTTACAAAATATTTACCTGTAAAAAGTTATTGAGATCGACCGATATTGACAAAAAATCGACTCTACAGGCGAGCCATTCTTGAGAGGGGCGTAAAACAATATTCAATCTCAATCAATCATCTTATAAAAAGGAAAATGGGATTGCCATTACATATTTTAAACTATTTCATAAATGAAATGTACACAAGTTCAAACGACAAGAATTAATCTTTTTAAATAGACAGTTAAACTTCAGTATCTGATGGCATGGAGTCTTGAAATCCACAGGCATCTGCATGATGTTTGGCAGTACTCCCCCCCCCCCCCCCCCCCCCCCCCTTCCATTCTGATTTTTTTTGCGGCGATAATTTCTCCAAAATATGTGAATTCTCTGTCTAACCCTTCCCAATTTCGATTTATGTAATCGTTTGACTTTCCCACTTTTTGTAAGATTTAGAGATTGGTCTTTTACCAGCTTTATTGTTACCTGTAGAAGGTCAATCGCTAAAGCTTACAAAAAGTGGGAAAGGATTACATAAATTGAAATTTGCATGAGATAGACAAGGAATCCATGCATTTTGGAGGAGAAATTATCCCCGATAAAAAAAGTCAGAAAAGGAGGGGGTAGTAGCCGTTATTCGCTTGCCGTGCATCATTCCTGACTGGTTTAAACTGATATTGTTGAACCACAAAATTGGGCAGTTCGTCAGAAAACAAAAATTAGTCCATATCCGTTAAATGCAGTGGGATATTTCGTTGAACAAAACGGTAGGCCTACACTATCTTCATTGCGTTGTTTGTAAACATCGATGGGTCGTTGTGACGTCACAAACACACATAATCAAGAACGATAAGCGGGTAACAAATTCATTCTATGTACAAGTTTACAGCTTTATTTCTTATCAATCCAAAGACAATAATTTTTTATTCAACGCTGTTCGACCTTCATTCATACCCATCTTCATGTTTTTAAAGGAAAATATCATTGTTAGAAATCGTTTCATATGACCTTTTGAGATTACGGCATTTTGATTTAGAATCTCATAAAAATGTAAATAAGCAATGACATTATGAGCTTTTTGATGGTTTTGTCACATCCTAAACAGGATGTACGACGCTATCTTATTCTAAAAAAAACACCATAATATTTAAAAACTTAGTATTTAGATACGTATTACAAAAAAGAAAAAGAAAATCTAAGAAGTGTGCCATCTTCAAATCTTTTGATGACACTGTCAAACATTGGGTTAGTATATAACGGTTTTCCGTTTTAATCAGGGTTATAAAACGAATACATGTATCAACAGCACTAGCAAACATGTTACTAAGGTTGATTGAATGCATCTATCCAAAACTTAATTTTCAATATTTTCATGAATATTGTAATTTATTATACCTCAGAATATTTTTTGCTATATAAAAGTTAGGTGAATAAACTTGCTATTTCTTCTGGAAAACGCTAGCCGTGAAATAGTTTCTGAACTATCTGCCCTAGGGAAACAGGCTCGAAACTATTTACTGGATGCTATATTTTCCCGCGTTTTCTTTTCTGTAATGTCAATGTCTGATAACTGTAATTAGTTTACCATTCGGATCACCTCGGTCGATTCCATCTAATGCCGAATGTTAGTTTTATTCACTTTGGTATGTCTGACACAAGTAAAGTCTACTCTACATGTGTCAGATATACCAAGTACTTTGGTATAATAAAACACCTATTTACTATATATATATATATATATATATATATATATAGGCATCTGATCCCACGATCCCACACTTGTGTGTCCAGGGGTCCGTGTTTGCCCAACTATCAATTTCGTATTGCTTATAGGAGTTTAGTCCGAAATATCTGACGTTTTCCTGGCTTTTTTATTATATTGATATTTACCGTGCCAGGAAATCGTCAGAACCGCGCCGGTTCTGACGATTTCTTGGCACCGTAAATATCAAAATCATAAAAAAGCGTAAACTGGAAATCCGCCGCCTCCAGCTGGAGGCGGCATTCCCGGGCCGATTTTAAATACTTGCGAGCCGAATTCAAAGTTAAACCCATAATTAATCAATAAAACGATGCTTCTTGTACTTAACTAATATCGGTTTTATGGGTTCTTTTAACACATAAAAGTGTCTTGAAAACATTTTAACAAACTGTCGAGCTTTGTTTTGAGTCACGTGACTCGTTCGTTCATATGACAGCGAAAATTCGGTTGACTACAATTGTGTGCTTCTGTTATCGCATTTTTGAGTGGTATTTTCTTTTCATCGATATTAGTAAGTACAAGAAGTATGAATTTATTGATTAATTATGAGTTTAACATTGAATTCGACTCCAAAGTATTTAAAATCGGCCCGAGAATGCCGCCTCCAGCTGGAGGCGACGAATTTCCAGTTTACGTAATGGCGCCGGTTCTGACGTTTTCCCGGCATGGTAAATATCAAATTCATAAAAAAAGCCAGGAAAACGTCAGATATTTCTGACTAATAGGAGTTATATGATTGTCTTCACCTTTCATACATATATAGGATTTCCCATGGTTTGTGGTTGGATGTGATTATTATCCAACGAGTTGTGTGTTTTCTATCACCGAGCCTTTGCGACAGACTATTGAATTTGCATTTCCAAAAGTTTCGTTTGTTTACCTCAACCCGAACTACATTCGTAACGTCAACATTCCGACGATACGAATAGTTCGTAGGGGGAAAATAAATGAAAATGAATATTGACTGCCACAATGTTTAATTCATAAAATGTCATTTTAATCAGGCACAAATGCATTTAGGACGTTTTCCATTGAAAGTGTGTCATTATTCATGAAAATATTAGCCATCCGAATATGTGTCATAGATGACGCGCGATATTCTTCTTATATGTTGTAGTCGCATACGTGAATGTTGACGATGTATTTTCCACAATGTACATCAATATTCAGATAATTTTTATTTTCCCTTTGATACGGAGGGTCGTAAAGCTTTCACTGTTAGATGCTTTTGTGTTTCTTAAATATATATTGATGATGGAATCGTTTTGTGTGCAGTTCAATGTGGCGTGTCCCAGGTTCATTTGGTGCATGGAATTGGAAAGTTGATATCAACGAAATAAAGAGGTAAATCTTAGTGTGTTCGCTTTCTAATCCGGTTTTCCAACACTCAGAAAGGTTTACAGAGTTTGTCATTCAGTTCTGACAGGCTGGGGGGGGGGGGGGGTTCTATAGGACGTGTTTCAATTTGAGTTTCAAGAAAAGACGATTTCAGTTATTTCATATTTGAAAATAATGAAATCACTGCATCTTGTTATAGTGTACATGGATACAAATGACGCGATCTCATACTGCTGTATTGATAAACACGCAGAATTGTAATATTTACACCACTAATTAGGTTTATTGATAGTAGATCAAGTTCGGAAACCTTTTTGCTTAAGATAATATTGCTTAAACGATTGAAATAGCCATAACTGTAGGTCTCAATACACGTGTTTTTATTTAAGACCATTGTCAACTCAACTTATTTTCTGGCTATCTCACCCCTTTTCCCTTTGAAAAGCGATGTCACGTGCCTGATTATTTCTATATTATAGCATCTTTGAACGTGCTAATATTTTCAGGGTTTTTGTTGTTGTTGTTGTTTGTATTAATTGCATCATTAACTTGAATAGAAATGAACATCGACATTAACCCCCCTTTTCAATCTATATATTTTGACGAAATATACATATTAGAGTGTGTTTTTCATAAAATCCAAGGAATCAAATCCTTGTTTTAATCATAGATTTTTATCAATACTTATTGAAACTCAGCCTAACATATTTGAAAACATAAACTTTTCCATACCGTGCTTGTTAATACTATTTATGTAAAGTTTAGTCTTATGATGTAACTCCAACATTCATCCTCTGTGCCTCCGATTGACCTTTTTCCAGTACTTACAGTACTTTGATATTTATTCAATTCAAGACACCTTCATTTAAAATAATCGAAGTAAATCACAGCGGATATGTTTGCAAACGTTTTCTATTCAAGATTATAAACATGACCTGATAACCAAGGCTGATCATACATGTGTAATGGATAGAAGAAAATGTCGCCAATAAGGCCATCTTCGTTAGCCAAGGGTGACGATCAATGGAAAGACCAAAATACGTCATATTCCCCACTGTACTGCGAATTCTGATGTAATACTTCATTCCTAAAAATAATATCCATACAATAATACACTGCGCAATCCGACAACTGACTACTTAAAATTCCAATACTACTTTGTCAGCACAACGTGCTAATTATGTTCCCCAAACAAAGTTTGGGAACATATTGTTTTTACTCAGTTTCTTATTATGTTCCCCAAACAAAGTTTGGGAACATATTCTTTTTACTCTGTTTCTTATTATTAGAGTCGTCCGTCTTCAGCGGAAGACTCTTCTTTTATTCTATTGTTGATTTTTCACTTTTCTTATTAGGGTCTTGCGTCTTCAGCGGAAGACCCTTCTATTACTCTATTGTTGATTTTTCACTTTTCTTATTAATTAAGGTTTTCCGTCTCCTGCGGAAGACCTTACTATTATTGTTCGCGTTCTTCTTCTTCATTATTATTAAGGTCTTCCGTCTCCTGCGGAAGACCTTACTATTATTGTTCGCGTTCTTCTTCTTCATTATTATTATTATTAAGGTCTTCCGTCTCCTGCGGAAGACCTTACTATTATTGTTCGCGTTCTTCTTCTTCATTATTATTATTATTATTATTATTTTCCTTCGTAGTACACGCGTTTTTCTCAGCCATTTCTCGATCGATTTTCACGAAAATTTCAGGAAAGATGTCTTTTGGTGACGAGACTTTGCTTGCAAAATTTCGTGCTTGACGTCACTTCCGGTCAGGAGTTATCTCTCTTTTAGTGACTTTTTGAAGGGCCTTGTTGTCCACACATCTCCTCCGTTAGTTTTGAAGCTAGAGTCTCGAAATTTCTACACAAGATAGAGTAAACATTTTAGAAGATTTGTGGGGGATTCGATTTTACCGGAGGCGATTTGCCTAAACGCTCGCCTGGACCTGAAAAAATGGATGCCAAAAATTTTCGCCGATTTCGGCGATTTTTGACCTTTCATCTCCAATATCTTTTTTCTTGCAAATATTTTGTTAAGACATGTAGAACAAAAGTTGTGCACATTTACGAGATCTTTTCGAAAATATCAAGATTTAGGGGCTAGCCCCTTAAATTAGGGATCTAGAAGGCCTCAAAATCTAGATCAAATATATATCTCAAAAATCGTTAATATTTTGGTATAAGTCAAAGAACAAAAAATGTTCATCTCAACAATCCAAATCTATTCATATAAAAATTTAGGTCATATGTTGCGTAATAAGGGATTTTAAGGGCCAAAACCATAAAAAAAATTACCCCTTGTATCTCGAAAACGACAAATATTTTGAAAAGCAATGAAGAACAAAAGTTGTTCAGAATGATGATCTGAACAATATGCATATTTCGTTTTTACCCTATGTGGCCCCGTTAGGGAGCTACAGTTTGGCCCCTAAAAATTACTTCTAGAAATAACTCGAGAACGGTAAAGAATGTCTAAATACTTGTTGAACAAAAAATCTTTGAAATGTCATGACCTTTCTTACGATATCAAGCAAAAGGGGCTGACCCTTTAAATTAGGGGCCCAGAAGGGTCCAAAGGTTTATGAGAATATCTCAGAAACTATTAATATTTTGTAATAAGTCATTGAAGCGGAAATGTTCATCTAAACGAGCTTGTTCTTATCAAATCAAAAAGTAGGTCATATGTTACGTAATAAGGGATTTTAAGGGCCAAAATCATAAATATTTGACGCCTCATATCTTGAAAACGACAAATATTTTGAAAAGCATTATTGAACAAAAGTT
This sequence comes from Ostrea edulis, assembly GCF_947568905.1. Lineage (NCBI taxonomy): Eukaryota > Metazoa > Mollusca > Bivalvia > Ostreida > Ostreidae > Ostrea > Ostrea edulis. Next base: position 26,365,560 of record NC_079170.1, read on the forward strand.
GTTCAGAATGATAATCTAAACAATCTGTACATTTCGTTTTTTCCCTATGTGGCCCCGTTAGGGAGCTACAGTTTGGCCCCTAAATATTTCTTGTAGAGATAACTCGAGAACGGTAAAGAATTTCTAAATACTTGTTGAGCAAAAAATGTTTAAAATGACAAGGCCTTTCTTACGATATCAAGCAAAACGGGCTGGCCCTTTAAATTAGGGGTTCAGAAGGGTCCAAATGTTTTTGAGAATATCTCAGAAACTATTAATATTTTATAATAAGTTGTAGAAGCGGAAATGTTCATCTCAACGAGCTTGATCTTATCAAATCAAAAAGTAGGTCATATGTTACGTAATTAGAGATTTTAAGGGCCAAAATCGTAAATATTTGACGCCTCATATCTTTAAAACGACATATTTTTTGAAAAGCATTATTGAACAAAAGTTGTTCAATGTGTCATAACCTATCGATCAATATCAAAAAATAGGTCTGTGGGCCTCATGGCTCGCCTGTAGAGTCGATTTTTGTCGATATCAGTCGATTTCAAAAACTTGTAACTGGTAAATATTTTGTAAGGACATATTGAACAAAAGTTGTTCAGTTTATCGAGATCTATCGATTGATATCAAGAAATAGGCCTATGGTCCTAATGGCTCGCCTGTAGAGTCGATTTTTTGTCGATATCGGTCGATCTCAATAACTTTTTACAGGTAAATATTTTGTAAAGACATCTAGAACTAAAGTTGTTGAGTCTATAGAGGGCTAACAAATGACATCAAGAAATAGGCCCACGGGCCTTATGGCTCGCCTGGAGAGTGGAATTTCAAACGAATTTCACCGCAACTTTGCTTCAGAAGCTTATGATATAAAAAATTTATTATATCTAAAGTGTCTTAAAGTCGGAAACTAAATTGGGACTCATTTGTCTTTTTTTTTTTTAACTCCGAGTGCATCAACAAATCGGACGGAAGACCTACTCGTTGCTCGCAACGAGATCGTGTCTAGTTATTATTAGGGTCTTTCGTCTTCAGCGGAAGACCCTTCTATTATTCTATTGTTGATTTTTCACTTTTCTTATTAAGGTCTTCCGTTTCTAACGGAAGACCTTCTAGTGATTCTACTGTTTATTATTATTATTATTTTTTTTTTTCCCTTTCGTCTCCGAGACCGTTGGATGGATTTTCCTGAAACTTTCACAGGTTATAGAGAACGATGGTACCTCGAGGCATTTTTGTCATTTTTTCAAAATTCACTTCCGGTCGCAAGATATGTCCAATTTTCGTCTTTTTACAAGATATTTTGTCCAGCGTTTTTCTCAGAAACGGTAAAAGATAGAGTCACCAAATTTTCAGAGTTAATAGATCTCACTTTGTAGGCGTGCAATAGGGGGTTAAGAATGTCGGCCGTCACTTCCGGTCGTCACCGGAAGTGATTAAAAGAAACATGAATTTCAAACTTTTTTCTTTCAAATTGAAACCTAATTCGGTTTACTATATCACGTTCTAATTCTCAAAAAATGTTGACCCCACCGGAAGTTGAATCTTCAACTTCCGGTTTTATCAAAGAAAGCCTATTCATTCTCTCATTTTTCAGTGCCATAAATCTCGGTCATAAAACAAGTTAATGATTTGAATTTTACATATGTTATAGACACTATAAATGTCTAGAGTAAATTTCAATATTTTTGAAAAAATTCACTTCCGGTCGTGAGATATAGGGTGGACATATTCAAACCTTGTTTTTTCAGTTTCTCAATAATGAATATAGATAGACGCTTGAAACTTGTAGAGTTGATCAACTAACATTAGTCCATTGTACACATACATTGAATTTTTTTGTCCGTCACTTCCGGTCTATACCGGAAGTATTTGAATAATTGTCGATTTTCCGATTTCTTCGAGTGATTTCTCAGAGATGGCTGAAATTTTCAGGAATAATGTCTTATGAAATGACCTTGCTATAATTCTTTTTGTTTTTACAAAATTCACTTCCGGTCGGAAAATATGGCCGATTTTTTGTTTCTCAAAAGGAATTTTCTCCAGCATTTTTCTTGGAAAAAGTAAAATATAGGTTCATCAAACATTCAGGGATGATCAATCTCCGTTTGTAGGCGTGCAGTAGTGGGTTGAACATGTCGACCGTCACTTCCTGTCGTCACCGGAAGTGATGGAAAGAATCGCAAATTTCAAACTTTTTCCTTTAAATTGAAACCTATACTAGTTTATTAAGTCTCTTTCAAAGTGTCAAAAGAATATTGACTCTGTCGGTAGTCAAAACGACTACTTCTGGTTTCTTGATAAAATACCTTTTTAATTTTCGTCTTTTTGTCCCCATAAATCTCGCTTATATTTGAAGTCTTTCATATCATTTTCACATGTCTTAACAAAAGTATAAACTTCCAAAGTTTTGATAATTTTGTTTTTCAAAATTGACTTCCGGTCGGTAGTAACCTACTACTTTTTCTTTCTTAGGTTTACTTCTTTTTTTGAGAACTCTTTCAGATAGAGACGTGAAATTTTCAGGGAATCTAGACAGTAAAGAGTTGCTGTCATTTATAGGAAAACGCATCTGAATAGTACTTCCAGTCGTCACCGGAAGTTACGAGAAAGGAGTAAAAAATTCGATAATACATTTCTCATTCATTGTTAAGACACATTTTCTGATATATTTAAATGGTTTTTGTAGGAACAGAAAGTTCTTTACCGGAAGTGGTCTAACGAAAGACCTACTCATTACTAGTAATGAGTGTCTAGTTATTATTAGGGCTTTCCACCTTTCAGTGGAAAGTCCTATTGTTATTGTTCTGTTTATTATTATTATTATTATTTTCCTGCCGTCCAAAAAAATGTTCGTCTTAAGACTTATCGAAAAACTTTAGAGTCCATCCTATAGCACTTCTTGAGAAACGAATACATTTCACCCTGCGTCATGGAACTTTGACCCCTTACAGAGTTATCGGACCTTTTAGCAGAAATCATTGTTATCGCTACTCCTTTTCAACCGTAAAGGATGAGAGGATGAAACCTTTGCTGAAGCATAGAGGTCAATTAGTAGAAGCGAAGAATTTCAAATGAAGGGATTCGGTGTCCCCTAAAGGGAGTTAATGCCCCCTCATGTTTTGCGATTTGTCCCTTACAAATTGACGACTCCTAAAGTCTTCGTCGTAGAGAGACGGAACCCACTGGAACGGGTTGGGTGACCTTGACCTTGAAAAAGTAGGTCAAGGTCAAAGGTCAAGGTCACCCAGAATGGCCAGAAAATGGCACTTTTTATACGCTCTTTCACGCTTCAGATAGCATCGAAATATCACATGGGTCAGCAAGGAATTTTGGACCGGTCTCGGCATCACGAATGTCAACTCTGAACTTTGACCACTCTGCGAATGGCGGCGACTTAACGTCGAAAACCCCGTTATCGCTACTCTCACTAGACCGCAAGTCGTGGAGAGGCGAGACCTTCGCCGACGAATTCCAGATGAAACACTCTCGCACAGAAAAGTTGACCGAGGGAAACCGAGAACCCTGAAGCACGGTTCTCGCCCCCGAAAGTCTCCGACGTCGTCGTTCGAGCCCACAACTTCTTCACAGATGTAGATAGAGACGCGGGACCACTTAAACGAAGCCCCGTGACCTCTCTGACCTTCAAAATGAGGTCAAGGTCAAAGGTCAAGGTCACACTTTCTCCCCCATGGGTTTTTGAGGTTTGACCTTGAAAGTGGGTCAAGGTCAAAGGTCAAGGTCACGCATCCAGGGGCCAGTCTCCACGAGTAAGGCCAACCCACCCATCACGCCTGTCGTCCCCAAGGAAGAAATCCCCCACCCTTCAAGTGATCTGTCTGTGATCAGCTGTTTCAATACACTATTTTGACCGGTCTCATGCCATGCAACAATTACAGGATTCTAGCTAATCTGACCTACACCTACACATCTGACCTACACCCATTTCTTCCATTTCTTGACTGTCTTGTCAATCAAACATGAATTCCATTTACATTCATGAAAAGACATAGGCCAGATTCAATTGTCTGCCTGCATCAACATAAAGACTAAGTTTTTTTTGGATAATGATGATGCAACTTTACTCGACAGTTGAACTCATTGACATTCCATCCTGACTGTCATTGTAAACAAATAAACACTTACCTGCAGGATCAGATGGGATGCAGTACTCCTATTCGCCGTTCAGATATCCTACATGCACTCAGACACTTTCTGATTCACCGGCCGCCATTTTGGTTGTTTGTTGTCAAAGCCTATAAATCCGTATATGCATGCCTCCTTGGGTGAAATGACTGAAAGACATTGTCTCCGTGAATTAGAACACATAGGATGAGCAATTACAAACTGTATATTCAATTCCACAATCCACAACACACACGGTAAAATCCAGTGCATCTTCACAACATCAACATGAGGCTTGTAGACTCCCAGCATGCACCAGCAGTTACTACAATCTAGGAAAATGGCACATCCGGTTTCTTTGCACCTCCAAATATCCTATCTAACAGGTCTAAAGTCACCCCAAACACCTGCACAAGTCCTATTACACTTTTACCTGATATGTACCGGCTATGCAACACTCGCACCCTTTTCTTCCAAATATTTGACCGGTACTATCGTGCGAAACCAAGGCCTTAATCTCCAACACTACAACACTCAAGGCGGCAAATTTGAATTTCTTTTCAAGCCAAATCAATTTTTTTTTTTTTTTGGTGAGGGTGGGGTGGGGTAGGGGGGGGGCTTTTAGCATTTCAACACTACTGAAAAACCGCTAGAAGGTGGGAAGCCCTCTAATTGTTCGCGAACAATTAGGATCACTAGTGTTTTAAACACTCACCACCTGCCATTCTTTTACGCCTTGACGAATGCGAAAATTTATTTTTTTTTTACGCACGGCGACTCAACATTTCCTTGTGAACTGACCGGGGGAATCGAACCCACCCCTTTTTCCATCCGAGAACGGAAAATGTGCACCTTTACATCTGGTCAGTTGCCAATCTTGAAATGTAGAAATCAACAGAATACGAGAAATCCAAATTTAGGCAAACGCGCATTTTTTAACGTGAAAATGTCACTTACATGACTCAAGTTCCCATTCTGACCTAGGAATGCCAAATGTATTCAATACGTGGCACTTTCGTCTCAATTATTAGGGCTTTCCACCCTTCAGTGGAAAGTCCTATTGTTATTGTTCTGTTTATTATTAGGTCTTTCCACCTTTCTGTGGAAAGACCTATTGATATTCTTCTGTTTATTAGGTCTTTCCACCTTTCTGTGGAAAGACCTTTTGTTATTGTTCTGTTTATTATTATTATTATTATTATTATTATTATTATTTGTCTTCTTTTCTTTCCGCCGCGAGAAGCTCTTGACGTTTTAAGACTTATCGAAAAACAATGTAGACCATCATATTTGACATTTCGAAACATGCTCAGATCTCACCCTGCGTATTTGATCTTTGACCCCTAACGAACTTATGGAACTTTACGCAAAAAACTCTTGTTATCGGATCACCTCGAAAACCGTAAATGATAAGAGCATGAAACTTTCACTAAATTCTTTAGTCGATCAAGCTGAAGCGTTGTAGTGTTTACTTTTAAGTTTTCGGTGATCCCTAAAGGGAGTTAATGGCCCTGAAAGTTTCCGATTTTTACGGAAAAATTCAAAACTCCTAAAATATAAGTCGTAGAAAGACGGAACCAACTGGAATGGAATACTTGACCTTTGACCTTGAAAATCAGGTCAAGGTCAAATGTCAAGGTCATCTGGAAACTTTAAAAATAAGCACTTTTCATACAGTTAAAAGCATTGAAAGTACAGATAAAGTGTTGTATGCACAAGTAGTCACAAACCAACTTATTCCAACACATTGCATTACGACTCTGAACTTTGACCTTTCTTTGATTTACAGCGGCTTGCGTAAAAACCATTGTTATCACTACAGTATGGAAACCGTAAATGGTACGAACACGAAATGTTCACTAAACTTATTGCCTGATCAAAATTGTAAAAGATGACTTCCTGTTTTTGATGGTTTCTCGATCCGTAACGGGAATTAATGCCCTTGAAAGTTTTCGATTTCGCGTAGAAATTTACAGCTCCTAAAGTATTTGTCGTAGGAAGACAGGACCAACTGAAGTGACATCCCTAACCTTTGACCTTGAGAATTAGGTCAAGGTCAAAGGGCAAGGTCATCTAGAAACTTTGAAAATAAGCAATTTTCATACCGTCTAAAGCATATAAAGTACAGATAAGGTATACTATGCACAAGTAGTCAAGAACAAACTTAAGTCAACGCATATCATTACCATTCTGAACTTTGACCTTTGCTCGATTTACAGCGAATTGCGTAAAAACCATTGTTATCACTACAGTATGGAAACCGTAAATGGGACGAACACGAAATGTTCACTAAACTTATTGCCTGATCAATTGTAAAAGATGACTTCCTGTTTTTGATGATTCGTTGATCCCTAACGGGAATTAATGCCCTTAAAAATTTTAAATTTAGCGTAGAAATTTACAACTCCTAAAGTATTTGTTGTAGGAAGACAGGACCAACTGAAGTGACATCCCTGACCTTTGACCTTGAAAATTAGGTCAAGGTCAAAGGTCAAGGTCATCTAGAAACTTTGAAAATAAGCAATTTTTATACCATCTAAAGCATATAAATTACATATTTTTTTGTATTCAGAGACATTGTTTGAATGTCTGAAAAGGTGGAAAGACCTCTAATTATTCGCGAACAATTAGGATTACTAGTTATTATTATTATTATTATTTTTCCTCCCCGTGATTTTGAGTTTCAAGATTTATCGAAAAGATTTATAGTCCATAAGAATGTACTCCTTAAAAGATTTTGGCAGTTCACCCTGCGTATATGAACTTTGACCCCTCAAGGAGTTATTGCCCCTTTTGCAATAAAAGCTTGTTATCGCTACTCCTCCGAAATCGTACACCGTAAAGATACCAAACCTTCACCAATGTCTTCGACTAGTCAAAGAGACTCTTCAATCTATTCATTGCGAAATGATTCTTCGACCCCTTTTATGAGTTATTGCCCCTGAAAGTTTTTGATTTTTACAAATAATTGAAAAAATTTAAAACCATTTATCCTAGAGACATGGGACTAACTGCATTAAAATCTTCATCCTTTGACCTTTTGATTTATATCAAGGTCAAAGGTCAAGGTCATTCAAAATATGAGAAATTTAGCTCTTTTTATATCTCTTTTGTCTTTCAACATATACTACATATCATTGCATCTTTAGTATGTCCTTTTAAATCTATTTTAAAGATTTAATTCCTGTACCTTAAGACTGACCCCTTTAAAAGTTATTGCCCCTTAGAGTATTAACCTTGTTATCGCTACTCCTCCGAAACCGTAAACCGTAAAGATACCAAACCTTCACCAATGTCTTCGACTAGTCAAGGAGACTCTTCAATCTATTTATTGCGAAAATATTCTTCGACCCCTTTTATGAGTTATTGCCCCTGAAAGTTTTTGACTTTTACAAATAATTGAAAAAAAAATAAAACCATTTATCCTAAGACATGGGACTAACTGCATTAGAATCTTCATCCTTTGACCTTTTAATTTATGTCAAGGTCAAGGTCATTCAAAATATGAGAAATTTAGCTCTTTTTATATCTCTTTTGTCTTTCAACATATACTACATATCATTGCATCTTTAGTATGTCCTTTTAAATCTATTTTAAAAATTTAATTCCTGTACCCTAAGATTGACCCCTTCAAAAGTTATTGCCCTTTACAGTATTAACCTTGTTATCGCTACTCCTCTGAAACCATAGACCGTAGAGACACCAAACCTTCACCAATGTTTTCAACTATTCAAGGAGACTCTTCAATCTATTCATTGCGAAAAGATTCTTCGACCCCTTTTATGAGTTATTGCCCCTGAAAGTTTTTGATTTTTACAAATAATTAAAAAAAAATTAAAACCATTTATCCTAGAGACATGGGACCAACTGCATTAGAATCTCCATTCTTTGACCTTTTAATTCATGTCAAGGTCAAAGGTCAAGGTCATTCAAAATAGGAGAAATTTAGCTCTTTTTAGATCTCTTTTGTCTTTCAACATATACTACATATAATTGAATCTTTAGTATGTCCTTTTAAATCCATTTTAAAGATTTGATACCTGTACCCTAAGACTGACCCCTTTAAAAGTTATTGCCCCTTACATTATTAACCTTGTTATCGCTACCCCTTTGAAACCATAGACCATAGAGACACCAAACCTTCACCAATGTCTTCGGTTTCTCAAAGCACAACTTCAACATATTCAGTGTGAAAGGATCCGCTGACCCCTTATATGAGTTATTGCCCTTTTATGTGTTTGTGCTAATCGTTAACTTTTAAACGGATAATCATAGAAACATGGGACCAACTGCAATGTGATCATTGACCTTTGACCCTGGATATTAGGTAAAGGTCAAAGTTACTTCAAATATTGAGAATTTAGCTCTTTTTATATCTCTTTTGTCTTTCAACATACATCATTTTTCATTGCATCATTAGTATGTTCTTTTAAAACCAATTAAAACATCTTTCTTGGCCCTTAAGCCGGGCTCCTTTAAAAATTATTGCCCATCTTACAAATAAAGCTTGTTATCACTAGTCCTTCGAAACCGTTAACCCTGGAGATACCAAACCTAAATCATTAATGTTTTGTACTGATTTAGTAGACTCTTCAATCTATTCAGTGCGAAAAGATTCACAAACCCCTTTAAATAGTTATGGCCCCTGAAAGTTTTCCAAGTTTACATTGACTTGAATTTTTTTTGGCCTCATTTGACCTACTGAAGAATGGATCAAGATTGAAGGTCAAGAAACAAATCCAGAAAAGGTGGAAAGACCTCTAATTGTTCGCGAACAATTAGGATTACTAGTTATTATTATTATTTTCCTGCCGTCCAAAAAAATGTTCGTCTTAAGACTTATCGAAAAACTTTAGAGTCCATCCTATAGCACTTCTTGAGAAACGAATACATTTCACCCTGCATCATGGAACTTTGACCCCTTACAGAGTTATCGGACCTTTTAGCAGAAATCATTGTTATCGCTACTCCTTTTCAACCGTAAAGGATGAGAGGATGAAACCTTTGCTGAAGCATAGAGGTCAATTAGTAGAAGCGAAGAATTTCAAATGAAGGGATTCGGTGTCCCCTAAAGGGAGTTAATGCCCCCTCATGTTTTGCGATTTGTCCCTTACAAATTGACGACTCCTAAAGTCTTCGTCGTAGAGAGACGGAACCCACTGGAACGGGTTGGGTGACCTTGACCTTGAAAAAGTAGGTCAAGGTCAAAGGTCAAGGTCACCCAGAATGGCCAGAAAATGGCACTTTTTATACGCTCTTTCACGCTTCAGATAGCATCGAAATATCACATGGGTCAGCAAGGAATTTTGGACCGGTCTCGGCATCACGAATGTCAACTCTGAACTTTGACCACTCTGCGAATGGCGGCGACTTAACGTCGAAAACCCCGTTATCGCTACTCTCACTAGACCGCAAGTCGTGGAGAGGCGAGACCTTCGCCGACGAATTCCAGATGAAACACTCTCGCACAGAAAAGTTGACCGAGGGAAACCGAGAACCCTGAAGCACGGTTCTCGCCCCCGAAAGTCTCCGACGTCGTCGTTCGAGCCCACAACTTCTTCACAGATGTAGATAGAGACGCGGGACCACTTAAACGAAGCCCCGTGACCTCTCTGACCTTCAAAATGAGGTCAAGGTCAAAGGTCAAGGTCACACTTTCTCCCCCATGGGTTTTTGAGGTTTGACCTTGAAAGTGGGTCAAGGTCAAAGGTCAAGGTCACGCATCCAGGGGCCAGTCTCCACGAGTAAGGCCAACCCACCCATCACGCCTGTCGTCCCCAAGGAAGAAATCCCCCACCCTTCAAGTGATCTGTCTGTGATCAGCTGTTTCAATACACTATTTTGACCGGTCTCATGCCATGCAACAATTACAGGATTCTAGCTAATCTGACCTACACCTACACATCTGACCTACACCCATTTCTTCCATTTCTTGACTGTCTTGTCAATCAAACATGAATTCCATTTACATTCATGAAAAGACATAGGCCAGATTCAATTGTCTGCCTGCATCAACATAAAGACTAAGTTTTTTTTGGATAATGATGATGCAACTTTACTCGACAGTTGAACTCATTGACATTCCATCCTGACTGTCATTGTAAACAAATAAACACTTACCTGCAGGATCAGATGGGATGCAGTACTCCTATTCGCCGTTCAGATATCCTACATGCACTCAGACACTTTCTGATTCACCGGCCGCCATTTTGGTTGTTTGTTGTCAAAGCCTATAAATCCGTATATGCATGCCTCCTTGGGTGAAATGACTGAAAGACATTGTCTCCGTGAATTAGAACACATAGGATGAGCAATTACAAACTGTATATTCAATTCCACAATCCACAACACACACGGTAAAATCCAGTGCATCTTCACAACATCAACATGAGGCTTGTAGACTCCCAGCATGCACCAGCAGTTACTACAATCTAGGAAAATGGCACATCCGGTTTCTTTGCACCTCCAAATATCCTATCTAACAGGTCTAAAGTCACCCCAAACACCTGCACAAGTCCTATTACACTTTTACCTGATATGTACCGGCTATGCAACACTCGCACCCTTTTCTTCCAAATATTTGACCGGTACTATCGTGCGAAACCAAGGCCTTAATCTCCAACACTACAACACTCAAGGCGGCAAATTTGAATTTCTTTTCAAGCCAAATCAATTTTTTTTTTTTTTTGGTGAGGGTGGGGTGGGGTAGGGGGGGGGGGGGCTTTTAGCATTTCAACACTACTGAAAAACCGCTAGAAGGTGGGAAGCCCTCTAATTGTTCGCGAACAATTAGGATCACTAGTGTTTTAAACACTCACCACCTGCCATTCTTTTACGCCTTGACGAATGCGAAAATTTATTTTTTTTTTACGCACGGCGACTCAACATTTCCTTGTGAACTGACCGGGGGAATCGAACCCACCCCTTTTTCCATCCGAGAACGGAAAATGTGCACCTTTACATCTGGTCAGTTGCCAATCTTGAAATGTAGAAATCAACAGAATACGAGAAATCCAAATTTAGGCAAACGCGCATTTTTTAACGTGAAAATGTCACTTACATGACTCAAGTTCCCATTCTGACCTAGGAATGCCAAATGTATTCAATACGTGGCACTTTCGTCTCAATTATTAGGGCTTTCCACCCTTCAGTGGAAAGTCCTATTGTTATTGTTCTGTTTATTATTAGGTCTTTCCACCTTTCTGTGGAAAGACCTATTGATATTCTTCTGTTTATTAGGTCTTTCCACCTTTCTGTGGAAAGACCTTTTGTTATTGTTCTGTTTATTATTATTATTATTATTATTATTATTATTATTTGTCTTCTTTTCTTTCCGCCGCGAGAAGCTCTTGACGTTTTAAGACTTATCGAAAAACAATGTAGACCATCATATTTGACATTTCGAAACATGCTCAGATCTCACCCTGCGTATTTGATCTTTGACCCCTAACGAACTTATGGAACTTTACGCAAAAAACTCTTGTTATCGGATCACCTCGAAAACCGTAAATGATAAGAGCATGAAACTTTCACTAAATTCTTTAGTCGATCAAGCTGAAGCGTTGTAGTGTTTACTTTTAAGTTTTCGGTGATCCCTAAAGGGAGTTAATGGCCCTGAAAGTTTCCGATTTTTACGGAAAAATTCAAAACTCCTAAAATATAAGTCGTAGAAAGACGGAACCAACTGGAATGGAATACTTGACCTTTGACCTTGAAAATCAGGTCAAGGTCAAATGTCAAGGTCATCTGGAAACTTTAAAAATAAGCACTTTTCATACAGTTAAAAGCATTGAAAGTACAGATAAAGTGTTGTATGCACAAGTAGTCACAAACCAACTTATTCCAACACATTGCATTACGACTCTGAACTTTGACCTTTCTTTGATTTACAGCGGCTTGCGTAAAAACCATTGTTATCACTACAGTATGGAAACCGTAAATGGTACGAACACGAAATGTTCACTAAACTTATTGCCTGATCAAAATTGTAAAAGATGACTTCCTGTTTTTGATGGTTTCTCGATCCGTAACGGGAATTAATGCCCTTGAAAGTTTTCGATTTCGCGTAGAAATTTACAGCTCCTAAAGTATTTGTCGTAGGAAGACAGGACCAACTGAAGTGACATCCCTAACCTTTGACCTTGAGAATTAGGTCAAGGTCAAAGGGCAAGGTCATCTAGAAACTTTGAAAATAAGCAATTTTCATACCGTCTAAAGCATATAAAGTACAGATAAGGTATACTATGCACAAGTAGTCAAGAACAAACTTAAGTCAACGCATATCATTACCATTCTGAACTTTGACCTTTGCTCGATTTACAGCGAATTGCGTAAAAACCATTGTTATCACTACAGTATGGAAACCGTAAATGGGACGAACACGAAATGTTCACTAAACTTATTGCCTGATCAATTGTAAAAGATGACTTCCTGTTTTTGATGATTCGTTGATCCCTAACGGGAATTAATGCCCTTAAAAATTTTAAATTTAGCGTAGAAATTTACAACTCCTAAAGTATTTGTTGTAGGAAGACAGGACCAACTGAAGTGACATCCCTGACCTTTGACCTTGAAAATTAGGTCAAGGTCAAAGGTCAAGGTCATCTAGAAACTTTGAAAATAAGCAATTTTTATACCATCTAAAGCATATAAATTACATATTTTTTTGTATTCAGAGACATTGTTTGAATGTCTGAAAAGGTGGAAAGACCTCTAATTGTTCGCGAACAATTAGGATTACTAGTTATTATTATTATTATTATTTTTCCTCCCCGTGATTTTGAGTTTCAAGATTTATCGAAAAGATTTATAGTCCATAAGAATGTACTCCTTAAAAGATTTTGGCAGTTCACCCTGCGTATATGAACTTTGACCCCTCAAGGAGTTATTGCCCCTTTTGCAATAAAAGCTTGTTATCGCTACTCCTCCGAAATCGTACACCGTAAAGATACCAAACCTTCACCAATGTCTTCGACTAGTCAAAGAGACTCTTCAATCTATTCATTGCGAAATGATTCTTCGACCCCTTTTATGAGTTATTGCCCCTGAAAGTTTTTGATTTTTACAAATAATTGAAAAAATTTAAAACCATTTATCCTAGAGACATGGGACTAACTGCATTAAAATCTTCATCCTTTGACCTTTTGATTTATATCAAGGTCAAAGGTCAAGGTCATTCAAAATATGAGAAATTTAGCTCTTTTTATATCTCTTTTGTCTTTCAACATATACTACATATCATTGCATCTTTAGTATGTCCTTTTAAATCTATTTTAAAGATTTAATTCCTGTACCTTAAGACTGACCCCTTTAAAAGTTATTGCCCCTTAGAGTATTAACCTTGTTATCGCTACTCCTCCGAAACCGTAAACCGTAAAGATACCAAACCTTCACCAATGTCTTCGACTAGTCAAGGAGACTCTTCAATCTATTTATTGCGAAAATATTCTTCGACCCCTTTTATGAGTTATTGCCCCTGAAAGTTTTTGACTTTTACAAATAATTGAAAAAAAAATAAAACCATTTATCCTAAGACATGGGACTAACTGCATTAGAATCTTCATCCTTTGACCTTTTAATTTATGTCAAGGTCAAGGTCATTCAAAATATGAGAAATTTAGCTCTTTTTATATCTCTTTTGTCTTTCAACATATACTACATATCATTGCATCTTTAGTATGTCCTTTTAAATCTATTTTAAAAATTTAATTCCTGTACCCTAAGATTGACCCCTTCAAAAGTTATTGCCCTTTACAGTATTAACCTTGTTATCGCTACTCCTCTGAAACCATAGACCGTAGAGACACCAAACCTTCACCAATGTTTTCAACTATTCAAGGAGACTCTTCAATCTATTCATTGCGAAAAGATTCTTCGACCCCTTTTATGAGTTATTGCCCCTGAAAGTTTTTGATTTTTACAAATAATTAAAAAAAAATTAAAACCATTTATCCTAGAGACATGGGACCAACTGCATTAGAATCTCCATTCTTTGACCTTTTAATTCATGTCAAGGTCAAAGGTCAAGGTCATTCAAAATAGGAGAAATTTAGCTCTTTTTAGATCTCTTTTGTCTTTCAACATATACTACATATAATTGAATCTTTAGTATGTCCTTTTAAATCCATTTTAAAGATTTGATACCTGTACCCTAAGACTGACCCCTTTAAAAGTTATTGCCCCTTACATTATTAACCTTGTTATCGCTACCCCTTTGAAACCATAGACCATAGAGACACCAAACCTTCACCAATGTCTTCGGTTTCTCAAAGCACAACTTCAACATATTCAGTGTGAAAGGATCCGCTGACCCCTTATATGAGTTATTGCCCTTTTATGTGTTTGTGCTAATCGTTAACTTTTAAACGGATAATCATAGAAACATGGGACCAACTGCAATGTGATCATTGACCTTTGACCCTGGATATTAGGTAAAGGTCAAAGTTACTTCAAATATTGAGAATTTAGCTCTTTTTATATCTCTTTTGTCTTTCAACATACATCATTTTTCATTGCATCATTAGTATGTTCTTTTAAAACCAATTAAAACATCTTTCTTGGCCCTTAAGCCGGGCTCCTTTAAAAATTATTGCCCATCTTACAAATAAAGCTTGTTATCACTAGTCCTTCGAAACCGTTAACCCTGGAGATACCAAACCTAAATCATTAATGTTTTGTACTGATTTAGTAGACTCTTCAATCTATTCAGTGCGAAAAGATTCACAAACCCCTTTAAATAGTTATGGCCCCTGAAAGTTTTCCAAGTTTACATTGACTTGAATTTTTTTTGGCCTCATTTGACCTACTGAAGAATGGATCAAGATTGAAGGTCAAGAAACAAATCCAGAAAAGGTGGAAAGACCTCTAATTGTTCGCGAACAATTAGGATTACTAGTTATTATTATTATTTTCCTGCCGTCCAAAAAAATGTTCGTCTTAAGACTTATCGAAAAACTTTAGAGTCCATCCTATAGCACTTCTTGAGAAACGAATACATTTCACCCTGCATCATGGAACTTTGACCCCTTACAGAGTTATCGGACCTTTTAGCAGAAATCATTGTTATCGCTACTCCTTTTCAACCGTAAAGGATGAGAGGATGAAACCTTTGCTGAAGCATAGAGGTCAATTAGTAGAAGCGAAGAATTTCAAATGAAGGGATTCGGTGTCCCCTAAAGGGAGTTAATGCCCCCTCATGTTTTGCGATTTGTCCCTTACAAATTGACGACTCCTAAAGTCTTCGTCGTAGAGAGACGGAACCCACTGGAACGGGTTGGGTGACCTTGACCTTGAAAAAGTAGGTCAAGGTCAAAGGTCAAGGTCACCCAGAATGGCCAGAAAATGGCACTTTTTATACGCTCTTTCACGCTTCAGATAGCATCGAAATATCACATGGGTCAGCAAGGAATTTTGGACCGGTCTCGGCATCACGAATGTCAACTCTGAACTTTGACCACTCTGCGAATGGCGGCGACTTAACGTCGAAAACCCCGTTATCGCTACTCTCACTAGACCGCAAGTCGTGGAGAGGCGAGACCTTCGCCGACGAATTCCAGATGAAACACTCTCGCACAGAAAAGTTGACCGAGGGAAACCGAGAACCCTGAAGCACGGTTCTCGCCCCCGAAAGTCTCCGACGTCGTCGTTCGAGCCCACAACTTCTTCACAGATGTAGATAGAGACGCGGGACCACTTAAACGAAGCCCCGTGACCTCTCTGACCTTCAAAATGAGGTCAAGGTCAAAGGTCAAGGTCACACTTTCTCCCCCATGGGTTTTTGAGGTTTGACCTTGAAAGTGGGTCAAGGTCAAAGGTCAAGGTCACGCATCCAGGGGCCAGTCTCCACGAGTAAGGCCAACCCACCCATCACGCCTGTCGTCCCCAAGGAAGAAATCCCCCACCCTTCAAGTGATCTGTCTGTGATCAGCTGTTTCAATACACTATTTTGACCGGTCTCATGCCATGCAACAATTACAGGATTCTAGCTAATCTGACCTACACCTACACATCTGACCTACACCCATTTCTTCCATTTCTTGACTGTCTTGTCAATCAAACATGAATTCCATTTACATTCATGAAAAGACATAGGCCAGATTCAATTGTCTGCCTGCATCAACATAAAGACTAAGTTTTTTTTGGATAATGATGATGCAACTTTACTCGACAGTTGAACTCATTGACATTCCATCCTGACTGTCATTGTAAACAAATAAACACTTACCTGCAGGATCAGATGGGATGCAGTACTCCTATTCTCCGTTCAGATATCCTACATGCACTCAGACACTTTCTGATTCACCGGCCGCCATTTTGGTTGTTTGTTGTCAAAGCCTATAAATCCGTATATGCATGCCTCCTTGGGTGAAATGACTGAAAGACATTGTCTCCGTGAATTAGAACACATAGGATGAGCCATTACAAACTGTATATTCAATTCCACAATCCACAACACACACGGTAAAATCCAGTGCATCTTCACAACATCAACATGAGGCTTGTAGACTCCCAGCATGCACCAGCAGTTACTACAATCTAGGAAAATGGCACATCCGGTTTCTTTGCACCTCCAAATATCCTATCTAACAGGTCTAAAGTCACCCCAAACACCTGCACAAGTCCTATTACACTTTTACCTGATATGTACCGGCTATGCAACACTCGCACCCTTTTTTTTCAAATATTTGACCGGTACTATCGTGCGAAACCAAGGCCTTAATCTCCAACACTACAACACTCAAGGCGGCAAATTTGAATTTCTTTTCAAGCCAAATCAATTTTTTTTTTTTTTTTGGTGAGGGTGGGGTGGGGTAGGGGGGGGGGGGGGCTTGTAGCATTTCAACACTACTGAAAAACCGCTAGAAGGTGGGAAGCCCTCTAATTGTTCGCGAACAATTAGGATCACTAGTTAGGGTCTTCCGTCTTCAGCGGAAGACCCTTCTCTTATTCTATTGTTGATTTTTCACTTTTCTTATTATTATTATTATTATTCTTTTTTTTCTCCTTACCGATTTTTGTGCAGAAGATTTCTCGGAGATGGTTGGATCAATTTGCTTCAAATGTTCAGGATTGATGCGTTGCCATTTGAAGTTTGTACCGCCGTTTCAATTTTTGAAAAATCACTTTCGGTTGGAAGTTATCCCCCTTTTATCGATTTTCAGATGACCATTTTGTCCAGACAAAAACTCGAAAACGGTAAAAGCTAGAGTGCTGAAATTTTCAGTGATGTTAGACGACATGTTGTAGTTGTGCACCTGGGTTTTCAAAATTTCCGGAAGTGCCTAGTATGGAAGCTCGGTATGGGTCGAAAATGGAGTTTTAAAAAGTGTCCAATTTTTTTCCACGTTTTAAATCAGAACTTTTTACTCGTAACTATTTTGTTTAAATATATATAACAAAAGTTGTACAGTTTATTGAGATCTTTCGTGTCATATCAAGAAATAGGCCCATGGGCCTCATGGCTCGCCTGAACCATTGAATTTCTGTTACAATGATTAACTTTTTTCTCACGAAACTTTTGGTAAGACATGTAGAATAAAAGTTGTTCAGTTTTGCAAGATCTATTTCATGATATCTTAAAAAAGGTTCCCGGGCGTCATGGCTCGCCTGAACAGTCGAATTTGTATCGCAATTAATAACATTGATAACTTTTTTCTCGAGAAACTTTTGATAAGACATGTAGAACAAAAGTTGTTCAGTTTCGCAAGCGTAAACTAACGATGTTAAGAAATAGGCCTGCGGGTCTCATGGCTCACCTGAACAGTTGGGTTATTGTTGCAATCTATAACATTTTTGTCAAGAAACTTTTAATAAGACATCTAGAACAAAAGTTGTTCAGTTTTGCAAGATCTTTCGAACAACATCATGAAAAAGGCCAACGGGCCTCATGGCTCGCCTGAACAGATTGATCAGTGTCACAATTACTAACTTTTGTCTCGAGAATCTTTTGATAAGACATGTAGAACAAATGTTGTTCAGTTTCGCAAGCGTTAACTAACGATGTTCAGAAATAGGCCTGCGGGTCTCATGGCTCACCTGAACAGTTGGGTTATTGTTCCAATCTATAACATTTTCGTCAAGAAACTTTTAATGAGACATCTAGAGCAAAAGTTGTTCAGTTTTGCAAGATCTTTCGAACAACATCATGAAAAAGGCCAACGGGCCTCATGGCTCGCCTGAACAGTTTGATTAGTGTCACAATTAATAACTTTTTTCTGGAGAAACTTTTGATAAGACATGTAGAATAAATGTTGTTCAGTTTCGCAAGCGTTAACTAACGATGTTAAGAAATAGGCCTGCGGGTCTCATGGCTCACCTGAACAGTTGGGTTATTGTTGCAAGCTATAACATTTTTGTCAATAAACTTTTAATAAGACATCTAGAACAAAAATTCTTCAGTTTTGAAAGATCTTTCGAACAACATCATGAAAAAGGCGAACGGGCCTCATGGTTCGCTTGAACAGTTTGATTTGTGTCACAATCAATAACTTTTTTCTGGAGAAACTTTTGATAAGACATGTAGAACAAAAGTTGTTCAGTTTTGCAAGATCTTTCAAATGATTTCAAGAAAAAGGCCCACGGGCCTTATGACTCGCCTTAACAATCTGATAAATGTTGCAATCAATAACTTTTTTCTCAAGAAAATTTTGATAGGACATGTAGAACAAAATTAGTTCAGTTTTACGAGATATATCTAGAATGATATTAAAAAAAAATAGGCCTCCGGGCGACATGACTCGCCTGATCAGTCGAATTTGTATCGCAGTATATATAACATTATTAACTTGTTTGTCGAAGAAAAGTCTGACCCCTTCAATTAGTGGCCGAGAGCGACAGAGAGTCTTTAATTCATAGCACTTAAATGATCAATATTTGTAAAACATTACCGAAGCTAAATTGTACGTCTAGACAATATATTTGTATCATTATTCATGAACGAAAATCTCATTCGAATTCTTATCTCATCACATCTAAAATTGGACGGAAGACCCACTCGTTGCTCGCAACGAGATCGCATCTAGTTATTATTATTATTCTTTTTTTTTCTCCTTACCGATTTTTGTGCAGAAGATTTCTCGGAGATGGCTGGATCAATTTGCTTCAAATTTTCAGGATTGATGCGTTGCCATTTGAAGTTTGTACCGCCGTTTCAATTTTTGAAAAATCACTTCCGGTTGGAAGTTATCCCCCTTTTATCGATTTTCAGATGACCATTTTGTCCAGACAAAAACTCAAAAACGATAAAAGCTAGAGTGCTGAAATTTTCAGTGATGTTAGACGACATGTTGTAGTTGTGCACCTGGGTTTTCAAAATTTCCGGAAGTGCCTAGTATGGAAGCTCGGTAGGGGTCGAAAATTTTTTAAGTGTCTCATTTTTCTCCACGTTTTAAATCATAACTATTTACTCGTAAATATTTTGCTTAGACATATATAACAAAAGTTGTACAGTTTATTGAGATCTTTCGTGTCATATCAAGAAATGGGCCCATAGGCCTCATGGCTCGCCTGAACCATTGAATTTCTGTTACAATGATTAACTTTTTTCTCACGAAACTTTTGATAAGACATGTAGAATAAAAGTTGTTCAGGTTTGCAAGATCTATCTAATGATATCAAAAACTAGGCCTCAGGGCGTCATGGCTCGCCTGAACAGTCGAATTTGTATCACAATTAATAACATTAATAACTTTTTTCTCGAGAAACTTTTGACAAGACATGTAGAACAAAAGTTGTTCAGTTTCGCAAGGGTTAACTAACGATGTTAATAAATAGGCCTGCGGGTCTCATGGCTCCCCTGAACAGTTGGGTTATTGTTGTAATCTATAACATTTTTGTCAAGAAACTTTTAATAAGACATCTTGAACAAAAGTTGTTCAGTTTTGCAAGATCTTTCGAACAACATCATGAAAAAGGCCAACGGGCCTCATGGCTCGCCTGAACAGTTTGATCAGTGTCACAATTACTAACTTTTTTCTCGAGAATCTTTTGATAAGACATGTAGAACAAAAGTTGTTCAGTTTTGCAAGATCTTTCAAACGATATCAAGAAAAAGGCCCACGGGCCTTATGACTCGCCTTAACAGTGATAAATGTCGCATAACGTTATACTCGTAAATATTTTTTTTATAGACATATATAACAAAAGTTGTACAGTTTATTGAGATCTTTCGTGCCGTATCAAGAAATGGGCCCATGGGCCTCATGGCTCGCCTGAACCATTGAATTTCTGTTACAATGATTAACTTTTTCCTCACGAAACTTTGATGAAACATGTAGAATAAAAGTTGTACAGTTTCGCAAGATCTATCTAATGATATCAAAAAATTTTTATTGAGATCTTTCGTGCCATATCAAAAAATAGGCCCCCGGGCGTCATGACTCGCCTGAACAGTTGAATTTGTATCGCAATTAATAACATTAATAACTTTTTTCTCGAGAAACTTTTGATAAGACATGTAGAACAAAAGTTGTTCAGTTTTGCAAGATCTTGCAAACGATATCAAGAAAAAGGCCCACGGGCCTTATGATTCGCCTTAACAGTCTGATACATGTTGCAATCAATAACTTTTTTCTCAGGAAATTTCCATATCACATGTATAACAAAATTTGTTCAGTTTTGCGAGATATATCTAGAATGATATCAAATTTAGGCCTCTGGGCGACATGACTCGCCTGATCACTCGAATTTGTATCGCAGTAAATAACATTAACTTTTTTCTCGAAAAAAGGCTGACCCCTTTAATTAGTGGCCGAGAGGGGCAGAGAGTCTTTAATTTATAACACTTAAATGATCAATAATTGTAAAAGACTACCGAAGTTAAATTGTACGTCTAGACAATATATTTGTATCAATATTTATGAACGAAAATCTCAGTCAAATTCTTATCTCATCACATCTAAAATTGGGCGGAAGACCCACTCGTTGCTCGCAACGAGATTGCATCTAGTTATTATTAAGGTCTTCTGTTCTTCACGGAAGACCTTATAGTGATTCTACTGTTTCTTATTAAGGTCTTCCGTTCTTCACGGAAGACCTCATAGTGAGTCTCCTTTTTCTTATTAAGGTCTTCCGTTCTTCACGGAAGACCTTATAGTGATTCTACTGTTTCTTATTAAGGTCTTCCGTTCTTCACGGAAGACCTTATAGTGATTCTACTGTTTCTTCTTCTTATTATTATTATTTTTTGACCAAATTTTGTGCAGGAGTTTTCTCAAAAACTGTACAGTGGTTTTCAGTGAAACTTTCAGGAAAAATGCATTATACTATGAACTTTGTTTATCACAAACAGAATTGGAAAAATTCCATTTCGATTCCAAGTTATGGACAATTTCCTGATTTTCAAATGGAACTTTGTCCGCTAGTGATCTACAGGAAGGGCTAAAGATATGAACTGGAGACTTATTAGAGATGATAGAACATGACATATAGATTTGCAGAATCACTATTTCGTACGTCGTCATCACTTCCGGTCGCTACCGGAAGCGAATTTAAAAAATGGATTTTTTCAACTTTTTTGTTTTTTACTGTTTTTCTTTGATAAAGGTAAGATAAATAGAGACTCTTTATAGAATGCTGAATATGATATTTGTTTTTAAATTGATCAAACCAAACACTAGATATTCGTAATTTTCTTTTTGAAGCGAGGTCCTCGATAGCCTATTGGTTAGTGTAGTGGATTTTCATGCTGGCGACCCGGGTTCAATCCCCAGATTACTCGAATATTTTTTCCCCACTTTTTCCAGCTTAAAAATGAGATTTCATTCTTGAAATGATGTCTTGTATTTGTTCCGTGCGTTATTTCGATATTTACTCAATATCAACATTTTATAATTCTTCATGTATGCAGAAGTATGTACAGGGAATGCATAACGTACATGTAATACATGTACATTTGTTGTGAGTGAAGAAAAAACTTTTCTGATAACAGAGAAGAACTTATTATTCCGAAAACATTGATCTACCGTTCACATTCAATCTGCTTAATACTACAAACCATTAATTTTCTCATATTTTATTTCCTCGGGACAAAGGAATAACTGAGATTGTATAACGGTTATATATATTGTGATATCAATACAATTTTTTCCCCTATTTCTTTATCTATATACTTTATAAGTGGCACATACATATGTACTTCTACATGCATTCAAATTAATATCGATAGTATTAATACTGTCATTTTCTTATTGAAGCAATGGTAAAACGTGTTCAATTTTCACGTGGGCGACCCGGGTTCGATCCCCAAAATACCTGTACTTTTTCAAATTATTTTTTCTACGTTTTTATCATTACTTTCATGTTTGGTATTATTCAATGGCCAAATTGTGTGTTATTTTCACTGTTCTTATGTAAATTAGAATTATCATGTAGGTTCCCAAAATAATTGGCTCACGTTCGCATCTAATCTGCTAAATACTACTAACTATTAATTTTCTTGCATTTAAAATAATTCGGGACGATATATCGATTCACTATGAAAACATTAGAGATTCATCTTCATATCTATTTTGCTATGAGTATTTTAAGAATGAAAAAGGTAAATCCACAAAGAATTAAAACCTAAGAACTGAATAAATTGGATTTGGGAAAGAAATAGCATACGAAGTGGAAGGATATAATTATTGTTGCAGTGACAGAACAGATAAAAGATACCCATTGAGTACAATCAGTGGTTATCCAATAAAGAAGAAATTTCTATTTGCACTGCATTAGTTTATAAATTTGGCACTACAGTAAAGCGTATAACAAATGAAGAATTTAAGGTTATCTACTGGACACGAAAAGAACGGAAGACCTTCTTGTTGCCATGGCAACAAGTTTCTAGTTAAGGTCTTCCGTTCTTCACGGAAGACCTTATAGTGATTCTACTGTTTCTCATTATTATTATTAAAAAGAAAATTGGGAAAATTCCATTTCGGTTCGAAGTTATGGACAATTTCCTGATTTTCAAATGGAACTTTGTCCGCGAGTAATCTACAGGAACGGCTAAAGATGTGAGCTGGAGACTTATTAGAGATGATAGAACATGACTTATAGATTACCGGAATCACTATTTCGTACGTCGTCATCACTTCCGGTCGCTACCGGAAGCGAATTTAAAAAATGGATTTTTTCAACTTTTTTGTTTTTTAATGTTTTTCTTTGATTAGGGGTTTAGATGTGTCTTGGTACTCCTTACACATTCTGTGGTTAGAATTACTGCTCAGCACGTGCATGCACGTGTGCTGAATTCTGATTGGACGATTTTAAAATCGCTATAACTTCCTTATATTTGGTAGAAACGTTATGAAATTCATACTCTGGGTATATGATACAAATGCCTGTTGAACGACATCAACAAAAATTTGGAATCATACACGTGTGCGCGTGTATGCACGTGCAACGCTTTTTTCATTTCTTGGTACTGAAATGACCATATTGAACGTACTACATCTAATTAAAGGCTAAAATAAAATGATTTTTTGTTATAGATTCAAAAGGAAATCACTTTTTAATTGGGGAAGGTTTGGGGAACATATGTAACGGTCCCCGTTACAATTATAACTAGTTATTATTATTATTATGTGTCCGAACACAAAGTGTCGGAGACATATTGTTTTTGCTCCGTTTCTTATTATTATGTTCCCCAAACAAAGTTTGGGAACATTGTTTTTACTCTGTTTCTTATTATTATGTTCCCCAAACAAAGTTTGGAAACATATTGTTTTTACTCCGTTTCTTATTATTATGTCTCCGAACACAAAGTGTCGGAGACATATTGTTTTTGCTCCGTTTCTTATTATTCTTATTATTATTATTATTTTCTTCTTATTATTATGTTCCCCAAACAAAGTTTGGGAACATATTGTTTTTACTCTGTTTCTTATTAAGGTCTCCCGTTCTTCACGGAAGACCTTATAGTGATTCTACTGTTTCTTATTAAGGTCTTCCGTTCTTCACGGAAGACCTTTTAGTGATTCTACTGTTTCTTCTTATTATTCTTATTAAGGTCTTCCGTTCTTCACGGAAGACCTTATAGTGATTCTACTGTTTCTTATTAAGGTCTTCCGTTCTTCACGGAAGACCTTATAGTGATTCTACTGTTTCTTATTATGTCTCCGAACACAAAGTTTTTATGTCTCCGAACACAAAGTGTCGGAGACATATTGTTTTTGCTCCGTTTCTTATTATTCTTATTATTCTTTTCTTCTTATTTTTCCTCTTCTTTAGTGAGAAATTTGTCCGACCGATTTTGTGAAAGTGCTTCGACAGATCCACTTCAAACTTTGTGAGCTGATAGGAGGTCACTAGGAGGGGTGCATTCAACTTTTCAAATTTTCAAAATGACCGCCGTTTCAAGATGGCGGCCAAAAAACGTCAAAAATTCAAGGTTGTCGGATTTCAACCAAATTCGATTTCTAGGGTATTATGGTCACCCCGAGTCCATTTCCACCATCAAATTTTTTTTTTGAGCCGCCATTTTCAAAATGACCACCATATACCGAAATATCTGAAAGTGTTAAAATCTCTACAATATTTGGGTTCTGGGGTAAATGGAGGGTCCACAATTCATTTCTAGCATCAGTATTTCCTTCCAATCAATTTTCAAATCTTTCAAAATGGCCTCCGTTGAAGAAAATGGCGGCCAAAAATCAAATCCGTCGGATTTCAACCAAATTCAGTTTCTAGGGTTTTTTGAGGATCCTGAGTGCATATCTGGCATCAAAAACCATTTCTGACATGGGGAGGTGTTCGGAGACATTTGTGTTGGCATCCCAATACAGTTATAGCTCGTTATTCTTATTCTTTTCTTCTTATTTTTCTTCTTCTTTTGTGAGAAATTTGTCCGACCGATTTTATGAACATGCTTCAACTGATCAATTTCAAACTTTGTGAGCTGATAGGGGGTCATTAGGAGGGGTGCAATCAACTTTTCAAATTTTCAAAATGGCCGCCGTTTCAAGATAGCGGCCAAAAAACGTCAAAAACTCAAGGTTGTCAGATTTCAACCAAATTCTATTTCTAGTGTAATTTAGTGACTCCGAGTCCATTTCCACCATCAAAATTTTTTTTTGAGCCGCCATTCTTAAAATGGCCGCCATATACCGAAATATTTGAAAGTGTTAAAATCTCTACAACATTTGAGTTCTGGGGTAAATTGAGAATCCACAATTCATTTCTAGCATCAGTATTTCCTTCCAATCATTTTTCGAATGTTTCAAAATGGCCGCCATTGAAGAAAATGGCGGCCAAAAATTAAGTCCGTCGGATTTCAACCAAATTTAGTTTGTAGAGTCCTTTGAGGATTCTGAGTGCATATCTGGCATCAAGAACCATTTCTGACATGGGGAGGTGTTCGGAGACATTTGTGTTGGCATCCCAACACAGTTATAGCTCGTTATTAGGGTCGTCCGTCTTCAGCGGAAGACCCTTCTATTATTCTATTGTTGATTTTTCACTTTTCTTATTATTATTAGGGTCTTCCGTCTTCAGCGGAAGACCCTTCTATTATTCTATTGTTGATTTTTCACTTTTATTATTATTATTATTCTTTTTTTTTCTCCTTACCGATTTTTGTGCAGAAGATTTCTCGGAGATGGCTGGATCGATTTGCTTCAAATTTTCAGGATTGATGCGTTGCCATTTGAAGTTTGTACCGCCGTTTCAATTTTTGAAAAATCACGTCCGGTTGGAAGTTATCCCCCTTTTATCGATTTTCAGATGACCATTTTGTCCAGACAAAAACTCGAAAACGGTAAAAGCTAGAGTGCTGAAATTTTCAGTGATGTTAGACGACATGTTGTAGTTGTGCACCTGGGTTTTCAAAATTTCCGGAAGTGCCTAGTATGGAAGCTCGGTATGGGTCGAAAATGGAGTTTAAAAAAGTGTCCAATTTTTTTCCACGTTTTAAATCAGAACTTTTTACTCGTAACTATTTTGTTTAGATATATCTAACAAAAGTTGTACAGTTTATTGAGATCTTTCGTGTCATATCAAGAAATAGGCCCATGGGCCTCATGGCTCGCCTGAATCATTGAATTTCTGTTACAATGATTAACTTTTTTCTCACGAAACTTTTGGTAAGACATGTAGAATAAAAGTTGTTCAGTTTTGCAAGATCTATTTCATGATATCTTAAAAAAGGTTCCCGGGCGTCATGGCTCGCCTGAACAGTCGAATTTGTATCGCAATTAATAACATTGATAACTTTTTTCTCGAGAAACTTTTGATAAGACATGTAGAACAAAAGTTGTTCAGTTTCGCAAGCGTAAACTAACGATGTTAAGAAATAGGCCTGCGGGTCTCATCGCTCACCTGAACAGTTGGGTTATTGTTGCAATCTATAACATTTTTGTCAAGAAACTTTTAATAAGACATCTTGAACAAAAGTTGTTCAGTTTTGCAAGATCTTTCGAACAACATCATGAAAAAGGCCAACGGGCCTCATGGCTCGCCTGAACAGATTGATCAGTGTCACAATTACTAACTTTTGTCTCGAGAATCTTTTGATAAGACATGTAGAACAAATGTTGTTCAGTTTCGCAAGCGTTAACTAACGATGTTCAGAAATAGGCCTGCGGGTCTCATGGCTCACCTGAACAGTTGGGTTATTGTTCCAATCTATAACATTTTCGTCAAGAAACTTTTAATGAGACATCTAGAGCAAAAGTTGTTCAGTTTTGCAAGATCTTTCGAACAACATCATGAAAAAGGCCAACGGGCCTCATGGCTCGCCTGAACAGTTTGATTAGTGTCACAATTAATAACTTTTTTCTGGAGAAACTTTTGATAAGACATGTAGAACAAATGTTGTTCAGTTTCGCAAGCGTTAACTAACGATGTTAAGAAATAGGCCTGCGGGTCTCATGGCTCACCTGAACAGTTGGGTTATTGTTGCAAGCTATAACATTTTTGTCAATAAACTTTTAATAAGACATCTAGAACAAAAATTCTTCAGTTTTGAAAAATCTTTCGAACAACATCATGAAAAAGGCGAACGGGCCTCATGGTTCGCTTGAACAGTTTGATTTGTGTCACAATCAATAACTTTTTTCTGGAGAAACTTTTGATAAGACATGTAGAACAAAAGTTGTTCAGTTTTGCAAGATCTTTCAAATGATTTCAAGAAAAAGGCCCACGGGCCTTATGACTCGCCTTAACAATCTGATAAATGTTGCAATCAATAACTTTTTTCTCAAGAAAATTTTGATAGGACATGTAGAACAAAATTAGTTCAGTTTTACGAGATATATCTAGAATGATATTTTTAAAAAATGGGCCTCAGGGCATCATGGCTCGCCTGAACAGTCGAATTTGTATCACAATTAATAACATTAATAACTTTTTCTCAAGAAACTTTTGACAAGACATGTAGAACAAAAGTTGTTCAGTTTCGCAAGGGTTAACTAACGATGTTAATAAATAGGCCTACGGGTCTCATGGCTCACCTGAACAGTTGGGTTATTGTTGTAATCTATAACATTTTTGTCAAGAAACTTTTAATAAGACATCTTGAACAAAAGTTGTTCAGTTTTGCAAGATCTTTCGAACAACATCATGAAAAAGGCCAACGGGTCTCATGGCTCGCCTGAACAGTTTGATCAGTGTCACAATTACTAACTTTTTTCTCAAGAATCTTTTGATAAGACATGTAGAACAAAAGTTGTTCAGTTTTGCAAAATCTTTCAAACGATATCAAGAAAAAGGCCCACGGGCCTTATGACTCGCCTTAACAGTGATAAATGTTGCATAACGTTATACTCGTAAATATTTTTTTTAGAGATATATAACAAAAGTTGTACAGTTTATTGAGATCTTTTGTGCCGTATCAAGAAATGGGCCCATGGGCCTCATGGCTCGCCTGAACCATTGCATTTCTGTTACAATGATTAACTTTTTCCTCACGAAACTTTGATGAAACATGTAGAATAAAAGTTGTTCAATTTTGCAAGATCTATCTAATGATATCAAAAAATAGTCCCACGGGCGTCATGGCTCGCCTGAACAGTCGAATTTGTATCACAATTAATAACATTAATAACTTTTTTCTCGAGAAACTTTTGATAAGACATGTAGAACAAAAGTTGTTCAGATTTGCAAGCGTTACTAACGATGTTAAGAATAAGGCCTGCGGGTCTCATGGCTCACCTGAACAGTTGGGTTATTGTTGTAATCTATAACATTTTAGTCAAGAAACTTTTAATGAGACATCTAGAGCAAAAGTTGTTCAGTTTTGCAAGATGTTTCAAACAACATCATGAAAAAGGCGAACGGGCCTCATGGCTCGCCTGAAGAGTTTGATTATTGTCATAATCAATAGCTTTTTTCTGGAGAAACTTTTGATAAAACATGTAGACCAAAAGTTGTTCAGGTTTGCAAGATCTTTCAAACGATATCAAGAAAAAGGCCCACGGGCCTTATGACTCGCCTTAACAGTTTGATAAATGTCGCAATCAATAACTTTTTTCTTAAGAAAATTTCAATAGGACATGTAGAACAAAATTTGTTCAGTTTTGCGAGATATATCTAGAATGATATAAAAAAAAAAATAGGGGTCCGGGCGGCATGACTAGCCTGATCAGTCGAATCTGTATCGCAGTAAATAACATTATTAACTTTTTTCTCGAAAAAAAGCTGACCCCTTTAATTAGTTGCCGAGAGGTAGAGAGAGTCTTTAATTTATAACATTTAAATGATCAATATTTGTAAAACATTACCAAAGCTAAATTGTACGTCTAGACAATATATTTGTATCATTATTTATGAACGAAAATGTCAGTCAAATTCTTATCTAATCACATCTAAATTTGGACGGAAGACCCACTCGTTGCTCGCAACGAGATCGAATCTAGTTATTATTATTATTCTTTTTTTTTCTCCTTACCGATTTTGTGCAGAAGATTTCTCGGAGATGGCTGGATCGATTTGCTTCAAATTTTCAGGGTTGATGCGTTGCCATTAGAAGTTTATACCACCATTTCAATTTTTGAAAAATCACTTCCGGTTGGAAGTTATCCCCCTTTTATCGATTTTCAGATGACCATTTTGTCCAGACAAAAACTCAAAAACGACATAAGCTAGAGTGCTGAAATTTTCAGTGATGTTAGACGACATGTTGTAGTTGTGCACCTGAATTTTCAAAATTTCCGGAAGTGTCTAGTATGGAAGCTCGGTAGGGGTCGAAAATGGAGTTTATAAAAGTGCCCAATTTTTTCCCACGTTTTAAATCAGAACTTTTTACTCGTAAATATTTTGTTTAGACATATATAACAAAAGTTGTACAGTTTATTGAGATCTTTCGTGCCATATCAAGAAATGGACCCATGGGCCCCATGGCTCGCCTGAACCATTGAATTTCTGTTACAATGATTAACTTTTTTCTCACGAAACTTTTGATAAGACATGTAGAATAAAAGTTGTTCAGTTTTGCAAGATCTATCTAGTGATATCAAAAAATAGGCCTCCGGGCGTCATGGCTCGCCTGAATAGTTCAATTTATATCACAGTTAATAACATTAATAACTTTTTTCTCGAGAAACTTTTGACAAGACATTTAGAACAAAAGTTGTTCAGTTTAGCAAGTGTTAACTAACGATGTGAAGAAATAGGCCTGCAGGTCTCATGGCTCACCTGAACAATTTGGTTATTGTTGCAATCTATAACATTTTTGTCAAAAAACTTTTAATAAGCCATCTAGAGCAAAAGTTGTTCAGTTTTGCAAGATCTTTCGAACAACATCATGAAAAAGACAAAGGGGCCTCATGGCTCGCCTGAAAAGTTTGATTAATGTCACAATTACTAACTTTTTTCTCGAGAATCTTTTGATAAGACAAGTAGTACAAAAGTTGTTCAGGTTTGCAAGATCTTTCAAACGATATCAAGAAAAAGGCCCACGGGCTTTATGACTCGCCTTAACAGTCTCATAAATGTCGCAATCCATAACTTTTTTCTCAAGAAAATTTCCATAGGACATGTAGAACAAAATTTGTTCAGTTTTGCGAGGTATATCTAGAATGATATAAAAAAATAGGCCTCAGGGCGACATGACTCGCCTGATCAGTCGAATATGTATCGCAGTAAATGTCTTTAATTTATAACATTTAAATGATCAATAATTGTAAAACATTACCGAAGCTAAATTGTACGTCTAGACAATATATTTGTATCATTATTTATGAACGAAAATGTCAGTCTAATTCTTATCTTATCACATCTAAAATTGGACGGAAGATCCACTCGTTGCTCGCAACGAGATCGAATCTAGTTATTATTATTATTCTTTTTTTTTTCTCCTTACCGATTTTTGTGCAGAAGATTTCTCGGAGATGGCTGGATCGATTTGCTTCAAATTTGCAGGATTCATGCGTTGCCATTTGAAGTTTGTACCGCCGTTTCAATTTTTGAAAAATCTCTTCTGGTTGGAAGTTATTCCCCTTTTATCGATTTTCAGATGACCATTTTGTCCAGACAAAAACTCAAAAACGACATAAGCTAGAGTGCTGAAATTTTCAGTGATGTTAGACGACATGTTGTAGTTGTGCACCTGGGTTTTAAAAATTTCCGGAAGTGCCTAGTATGGAAGCTCGGTAGGGGTCGAAAATGGAGATTATAAAAGTGCCCAATTTTTTTCCACGTTTTAAATCATAACTTTTTACTCGTAAATATTTTGTTTAGACATATATAATAAAAGTTGTACAGTTTATTGAGATCTTTCGTGCCGTATCAAGAAATTGGCCCATAGGCCTCATGGCTCGCCTGAACCATTGAATTTCTGTTACAATGATTAACTTTTTCCTGACGAAACTTTTGATAAGACATGTAGAATAAAAGTTGTTCAGTTTTGCAAGATCTATCTTATGATATCAAAAAATAGGCCTCCGGGTGTCATCGCTCACCTGAATAGTCGAATTTATATCACAATTAATAACATTAATAACTTTTTTCTCGAGAAACTTTTCAAAAGACATTTAGAAAAAAAGTTGTTCAGTTTAGCAAGTGTTAACTATCGATGTTAAGAAATAGGCCTGCATATCTCATGGTTCACCTGAACAGTTGGGTTATTGTTGCAATCTATAACATTGTTGTCAAGAAACTTTAAATAAGACATCTAGAACAAAAGTTGTTCAGTTTTGCAAGATCTTTCGAACAACATCAAGAAAAAGGCGAACAGGCCTCATGGCTCGCCTGAAGAGTTTGATTATTGTCACAATCAATAACTTTCTTGTTGAGAAAATTTTGATAAGACATGTAGAACAAAATTTGTTCAGTTTCGCAAGTGTTAACTAACAATGTTAAGAAATAGGCCTACGGGTCTCATGGCTCACCTGAACAGTTGGGTTATTGTTACAATCTATGATATTTTTGTCAAGAAACTTTTAATAAGACATCTAGAACAAAAGTTGTTCAGTTTTGCAAGATCTTTCAAACAAAATCATGAAAAAGGCGAACGGGCATCATGGCTAGCCTGAACTGTTTAATTAGTGTCACAATTACTAACTTTTTTCTCGAGAATCTTTTGATAAGACATGTAGAACAAAAGTTGTTCAGTTTTGCAAGATCTTTCAAACGATATGAAGAAAAAGGCCCACGGGCCTTATGACTCGCCTTAACAGTCTGATAAATGTCGCAATCAGTAACTTTTTTCTCAAGAAAATTTCCATAGGACATGTAGAACAAAATTTGTTCAGTTTTGCGAGATATATCTAGAATGATATCAAATTTAGGCCTCAGGGCGACATGACTCGCCTGATCAGTCGAAATTGTATCGCAGTAAATAACATTATTACCTTTTTTCTCGAAAAAAGGCTGACCCCTTTAATTAGTGGCCGATAGGGACAGAGAGTCTTTAATTTATAACACTTAAATGATCAATATTTGTAAAACACTACCGAAACTAAATTGTATGTCTAGACAATATATTTGTATCGTTTTTTATGAACGAAAATCTCAGTCAAATTCTTATCTCATCGCATCTAAAATTGGACGGAAGTCCCACTCGTTGCTTGCAACGAGATCGCATCTAGTTCTTATTCTTATTCTTTTCTTCTTATTTTTCCTCTTCTTTAGTGAGAAATTTGTCCGACCGATTTTATGAACATCCTTCGACTGATCAACTTCAAACTTTGTGAGCTGATAAAGGGTCATTAGGAGGGGTGCAATCAACTTTTCAAATTTTCAAAATAGCCGCCGTTTCAAGATGGCGGCAAAAAAAAACGTCAAAAACTCAAGGTTGTCGGATTTCAACCAAATTCTATTTCTAGTGTAATTTAGTGACCCAGAGTCCATTTCCACCATCAAAATGTTTTTCGGAGCCGCCATTTTCAAAATGGCCGCCATATACCGAAATATTTGAAAGTGTTAAAATCTCTACAACATTTGGGTTCTGGGGTAAATTGAGGGTCCACAATTCATTTCTAGCATCAGTATTTCCTTCCAATCAATTTTCAAATCTTTCAAAACGGCCGCCATTGAAGAAAATGGCGGCCAAAAATCAAGTCCGTCGGATTTCAACCAAATTTAGTTTCTAGAGTTCTTCGAGGATCCTGAGTGCATATCTGGCATCAAGAACCATTTCTGACATGGGGAGGTGTTCGGAGACATTTGTGTTGGCATCCCAACACAGTTATAGCTCGTTATTAAGGTCTTCCGTCTCCTGCGGAAGACCTTACTATTATTGTTCACGTTCTTCTTCTTCATTATTATTAAGGTCTTCCGTCTCCAACGGAAGACCTTCTAGTGATTCTACTGTTTATTATTATTATTTTTTTTTTCTTTCGTCTCCGAGACCGTTGGATGGATTTTCCTGAAACTTTCACAGGTTATAGGGAACGATGGTACCTCGAGGCATTTTTTTCATTTTTTCAAAATTCACTTCCGTTCGTCAGATACGTCCGATTTTCCGGTTTTTGAAAGAAACTTTGTCCGGGGGTAAACTTGAAAACCACTAAAGATAATCGAATGAAACTTTCAGGGATGATAGATCTATTTTCTCTATGGTGCATGCACGTAATATTTTTTGTCGCCGTCACTTCCGGTCGTCACCGGAAGTGATCAAATCAATCATCAATTTCAAACTTTTTTCTTTCAAATTGAAACCTACTTTGGTTTACTATATCTCGTTCTAATTCTCAAAAAATGTTGACCCCACCGGAAGTTGAATCTCCAACTTCCGGTTATATCAAAGAAAGACTATTCATTCTCTCATTTTTCAGTGCCATAAATCTCTGCCATGAAACTAGTTAATGAGTTGAGTTTTACATATATTATAGTCACTATAAATGTCTAGAGTAACGTCAAATATTTTTGTAAAATTCACTTCCGGTCGGCAAATACGGCTTATGAGCTGTTTTCGTTGTCAATCATTTTTCTCAGAAACGGTAAAAGATAGAGTCACGAAAATTTCAGAGTTAATAGATCTCACTTTGTAGGGATGCAGTAGGGGGTAAGAATGTCGGCCGTCACTTCCGGTCGTCACCGGAAGTGATTAATAAATCATAAATTTCAAACTTTTTTCTTTCAAATTGAAACCTATATCGGTTTATTAGGTCTCGTTCTAATTCTCAAAAACTATTGACCCCACCGGAAGTTGAATCTCCAACTTCCGGTTATATGAAAGAAAAACTATTCATTCTCTCATTTTTCAGTGCCATAAATCTCGGTCATAAAACAAGTTAATGATTTGAATTTTACATATGTTATAGACATTATAAATGTCTAGTGTAAATATAAATATTTTTGTAAAATTCACTTCCGGTCGTGAGATATGGGGTGGACATATTCAAATCTTGTTTTTTCAGTTTCTCAATAATGAATATAGATAGACGCTTGAAACTTGTAGAGTTGATCAACTAACATTAGTCCATTGTACACATACATTCAATTTTTTCGTCCGTCACTTCCGGTCTATACCGGAAGTATTTGAAAAATGTCGATTTTCCGATTTCTTCGAGTGATTTCTCAGAGATGGTGGATAAATTTTCTTGAAATTTTCAGGAATAATGTCTTATGAAAGGACCTTCTTATAACTATTTTTGTTTTTACAAAATTCACTTCCGGTCGGAAAATATGGCCGATTTTCTGTTTCTCAAAAGGAATTTTGTCCAGCATTTTTCTTCGAAAAGGTAAAATATAGGTTCATCAATTATTCAGGAATTATAAATCTCCGTTTGCAGTCGTGCAGTAAAGGGTTGAACATGTCGACCGTCACTTCCTGTCGTCACCGGAAGTGATTGAAAGAATCGCAAATTTCAAACTTTTTCTTGTAAATTGAAACCTATACTAGTTTATTAAGTCTCTTTGAAAGTGTCAAAAGAATATTGATTCCGTTGGTAGTCAAAACAACTACTTCCGGTTTCTTGATAAAATACATTTTTACTTTTCATCTCTTTGTCACCATAAATCTCGCGTATATTTGAAGTCTTTCATATGATTTTCACATGTCATAATAAAAGTATCAACTTCTAGAGTTTGGATAATGTTGTTTTTCAAAATTGACTTCCGGTCGGTAGTAACCTACTACTTTTTCTTTCTTTAGTCTACTTCTTTTTGTTGAGAACTCTTTCAGATAGAGACGTGAAATTTTCAGGGAATATAGGCAGTAAAGAGTCGCTGTCATTTATAGCAAAAAGCATCATAAAAGTACTTCCGGTCATCACCGGAAGTTACGAGAAATGAGTAAAAAATTCGATAATACATTTCTCATTCATTGTTAAGGCACATTTTCTGATATATTTAAATGGTTTTCGTAGGAACAGAAAGCTCTTTACCGGAAGTGGTCTAACGGAAGACCTACTCATTACTAGTAATGAGTTTCTAGTTATTATTATTTTCCTTGGTAGTACACGCGTTTTTCTCAGCCATTTCTCGATCGATTTTCACGAAATTTTCAGGAAAGATGTCTTTTGGTGACGAGACTTTGCTTGCAAAATTTCGTTCTTGACGTCACATTTACGAGATCTTTTCGAAAATATCAAGATTTAGGGGCTTCCCCTTAAATTAGGGATCTAGAAGGGCTCAAAGTCTAGATCAAATATCTCAAAAATCGTTAATATTTTGGTATAAGTCAAAGAACAAAAAATGTTCATCTCAACAATCCAAATCTATTCATATTAAAATTTAGGTCATATGTTACGTAATAAGGGATTTTAAGGGCCAAAACCATAAATTTTTTACCCCTTGTATCTCGAAAACGACAAATATTTTGAAAAGCAATAAAGAACAAAAGTTGTTCAGAATGATGATCTGAACAATATGCATATTTCGTTTTTACCTTATGTGTCCCCGTTAGGGAGCTACAGTTTGGCCCCTAAAAATTACTTCTAGAAATAACTCGAGAACGGTAAAGAATTTCTAAATACTTGTTGAGCAAAAAATGTCTGAAATGTCATGACTTTTCTTATGATATCAAGCAAAAGGGGCTAACCCTTTAAATTAGGGGCCCAGAAGGGTCCAAAGATTTATGAGAATATCTCAGAAACTATTAATATTTTGTAATAAGTCATTGAAGCGGAAATGTTCATCTAAACGAGCTTGTTCTTATCAAATCAAAAAGTAGGTCATATGTTACGTAATAAGGGATTTTAAGGGCCAAAATCATAAATAATTGACGCCTCATATCTTGAAAACGACAAATATTTTGAAAAGCATTATTGAACAAAAGTTGTTCAGAATGATAATCTAAACAATATGTACATTTCGTTTTTTCCCTATGTGGCCCCGTTAGGGAGCTACAGTTTGGCCCCTAAATATTTCTTGTAGAGATAACTCGAGAACGGTAAAGAATTTCTAAATACTTGTTGAGCAAAAAATGTTTAAAATGACAAGGCCTTTCTTACGATATCAAGCAAAACGGGCTGGCTCTTTAAATTAGGGGTTCAGAAGGGTCCAAATGTTTTTGAGAATATCTCAGAAACTATTAATATTTTATAATAAGTTGTAGAAGCGGAAATGTTCATCTCAACGAGTTTGATCTTCTCAAATCAAAAAGTAGGTCATATGTTACGTAATTAGAGATTTTAAGGGCCAAAATCGTAAATATTTGACGCCCCATATCTTTAAAACGACATATTTTTTGAAAAGCATTATTGAACAAAAGTTGTTCAATGTGTCATAACCTATCGATCAATATTCAAAAATGGGTCTGTGGGCCTCATGGCTCGCCTGTAGAGTCGATTTTTGTCGATATCAGTCGATTTCAAAAACTTGTAACTGGTAAATATTTTGTAAGGACATATTGAACAAAAGTTGTTCAGTTTATCGAGATCTATCGATTGATATCAAGAAATAGGCCTATGGTCCTAATGGCTCGCCTGTAGAGTCGATTTTTTGTCGATATCGGTCGATCTCAATAACTTTTTACAGGTAAATATTTTGTAAAGACATATAGATCTAAAGTCTATAGAGGGCTAACAAATGACATCAAGAAATAGGCCCGCGGGCCTTATGGCTCGCCTGGAGAGTCGAATTTCAAACGAATTTCACCGCAACTTTGCTTCAGAAGCTTATGATATGAAAAATTGATTATATCTAAAGTGTCTTAAAGTCGGAAACTAAATTGGGACTCATTTGTCTTTTTTTTTTTTTTTTAACTCCGAGTGCATCAACAAATCGGACGGAAGACCTACTCGTTGCTCGCAACGAGATCGTGTCTAGTTATTATTATTTTTTTTTTACCAAATGTTGTGCAGGAGTTTTCTCGAAAACTAAACAGTGGTTTTCAGTGAAACTTTCAGGAAAAATGCATTTTATTATGAACTTTGTTTATCACAAACAAAATTGAGAAAATTCTATTTCGGTTCCAAGTTATGGACAATTTCCTGATTTTCAAATGGAACTTTGTCCGCGAGTGATCTCAGGAAGGGCTAAAGATATGAACTGGAGACTTATTAGAGATGATAAAACATGATCTATAGATTTGCAGAATCACTATTTCGTACGTCGTCATCACTTCCGGTCGCTACAGGAAGCGAATTTAAAAAATGGATTTTTTCAATTTTTTTGTTTTTTAATGTTTTTCTTTGATAAAGGTAAGATAAATAGAGACTCTTTATAGAATGCTGAATATGATATTTGTTTTTAAATTGATCAAACCAAACTCTAGATACTTGTAATTTTCTTTTTGAAGCGAGGTCATCGCTAGCCTAATGGTTAGCGTGGTGGATTTTCATGCGGGCGACCCGGGTTCAATCCCTCAGATTACTTGAATATTTTTTTCCCACTTTATAACAAATGAAGAATTTAAGGTTATCTACTGGACACGGAAATAACGGAAGACCTTCTTGTTGCCATGGCAACAAGTTTCTAGTTATTTTTTTTTTTTCACCAAATTTTGTGCAGGAGTTTTCTCGAAAACTATACAGTGGTTTTCAGTGAAACTTTCAGGAAAAATGCATTATATTATGAAAGTTGTTTATCACAAAACAAAATTGGGAAAATTCTATTTCGGTTCCAAGTTATGGACAATTTCCTGATTTTCAAATGGAACTTTGTCCGCGAGTGATCTCAGGAACGGCTAAAGATATGAACTGGAGACTTATTAGAGATGATAGAACATGACATATAGATTTGCAGAATCACTATTTCGTACGTCGTCATCACTTCCGGTCGCTACCGGAAGCAAATTTAAAAAATGGATTTTTTCAACTTTTTTGTTTTTTACTGTTTTTCTTTGATAAAAGTAAGATAAATAGAGACTCTTTATAGAATGCTGAATATGATATTTGTTTTTAATTGATCAAACCAAACTCTAGATATTCGTAGTTTTAATTTAGAAGCGAGGTCCTCGCTAATCTAATGGTTAGAGTGGTGGATTTCCATGCGGGCGACCCGGGTTCAATCACCCGAGATTACTCGAATATTTTTTTCCCTCTTTATAACAAATGAAGAATTTAAGGTTATATACTGGACACGGAAATAACGGAACACCTTCTTGTTCCCATGGCAACAAGTTTCTAGTTATTATTATTATTTTGACCAAAGTTTTCTCGAAAACTATACAGTGGTTTTCAGTGAAACTTTCAGGAAAAATGCATTATATTATGAAAGTTGTTTATCACAAAACAAAATTGGGAAAATTCTGTTTCGGTTCCAAGTTATGGACAATTTCCTGATTTTCAAATGGAACTTTGTCCGCGGGTGATCTACAGGAAGGGCTAAAGATATGAACTGGAGACTTATTAGATATGATAGAACATGACTTATAAATTTGCGTAAGCACTATTTCGTACGTTGTCATCACTTCCGGTCGCTACCGGAAGGGAATTTAAAAAAATGGATTTTTTCAACTTTTTTGTTTTTTAATGTTTTTCTTTGATAAAGGTAAGATAAATAGAGACTCTTTATAGAATGCTGAATATGATATTTGTTTTTAAATTGATCAAACCAAACTCTAGATATTCGTAATTTTCTTTTTGAAGCGAGGTCCTCGCTAACCTAATGGTTAGCGTAGTGGATTTTCATGCGGGCGACCCGGGTTCAATCCCCCAGATTACTCGAATATTTTTTTCCCACTTCATAACAAATGAAGAATTTAAGGTTATCTATTGGACACAGAAAGAACGGAAGACCGTCTTGTTGCCATGGCAACAAGTTTCTAGTTATTATTCTTTTTCTCCGGTACTTTTTTGTCCGGTAGTGTTCTCAGAAACTACAAAAGGGATCGATATGAAACTTTCCAGGATGATAGTATAGCGTTCGTAGATATGCATAGTGATAGTCGTTTTGTCTGCAAGTGCATGCACGCGCGCGCACGTGCACTGCCATTTTGGTACAAAAAATGGAGAATCAGAATATTAAAGGGGTCGATATGAAACCTAAATAGGATGGTAGTATATCATTTGTAGATATGAAAAAGAATAGTTATTTTGTCTGCACGCGCATTACAAAATGTGTACACTAACTTTGGAATCGGTCTAACATTTTTGTTGTTCATTGAAATGGCTTGATATCCATATCATAGGTAAATATTGAGACCCTTAACTGATCTGCATGGTCAAAATTACGTGTGCTTCATTTTGATTGGATAATACTAAAACGTTTGTAACTATCTTATTTATGAAGCGAATGAGATGATATTCACAGGATACATAGACAATATGTGTATCTATATATTGGTGTAACAAAAAATGCCAACGTACACGCGCATGCGCGTGTAACGTTTTTGAAATGTTCAATTTTTAAAGGACGATAACGTTTTTGTTTTTCATCAAATTCTATTGATATTAGGGGTTTAGATGTGTCTTCGTACTCCTTACAAATTGCTGATTGGATAATACTAAAACGTTTGTAACTATCTTATTTATGAAGCGAATGAGATGATATTCACAGGATACATAGACAATATGTGTATCTATATATTGGTGTAACAAAAAATGCCAACGTGCACGCGCATGCGCGTGTAACGTTTTTGAAATGTTCAATTTTTAAAGGACGATAACGTTTTTGTTTTTCATAAAATTCTATTGATATTAGGGGTTTAGATGTGTCTTCGTACTCCTTACAAATTGCTGTGGTTAGAGTTACTGCTCAGCACGTGCATTCACGTGTGCTGAATTCTGATTGGACGATTTTAAAATCGCTATAACTGCCTTATATTTGGTGGAAACGTTATGAAATTCATACTGTGGTTATATGATTCAAATGCCTGTTGAACGACATCAACAAAAATTCGGAATCATACACGCGTGCGCGTGTATGCACGTGCAACGCTTTCTTTCATTTCTTGGTACTGAAATGACCATATTGAACGTACTGCATGTAATTAAAGGCTAAAATAAAATGTTTTTTGCTATAGATTCACAAGGACATCACTTTTTAATTGGGGGAGGTTTGGGGAACATATGTAACGGCCCCCATTACAATTAAAACTAGTTACAATGGAATTTGACGTGGATAAATCAGATACCATTACACAGATTCTTACACTCTAAATAATTAACTGCAGTCCAAGTAACTAGATGACAAGCAATTTAAAGGTCCTGTTTGTTCAGAGTAACATTTCATAATATATCTGTTGCTTTTAAATTGTAATGCTATGTAAAGGCATTATATTGAACACCTTTTAACGATTACGTATGTCACACTTGACACTGTATTGTGTGCTATTAATTTGTAAGAACCTATCCTTCTGAAACAAAAAATACTCAACACTCGATTTTAGTGTTAACTTCCAATAGTTCACTTCATCTCGTTTTATCTGTTGATGTACGACCGATAGAGATTGATATATTTATGTTCCCCAAACAAAGTTTGGGAACATATTGTTTTTACTCTGTTTCTTATTATTATTATTATTATTATTATTATTCTTTTTCTCCGGTACTTTTTTGTCCGGTAGTGTTCTCAGAAACTAAAAAAGGGATCGATATGAAACTTTCCAGGATGATAGTATAGCGTTTGTAGATGTGCATAGTGAGAGTCATTTTGTTTGCACGTGCATGCACGCGCGCACACGTGCATTGCAATTTTGGTACAAAAAATGGAAAATCAGAATATTGAAGGAAGCGATATAAAACCTAAATAGGATGATAGTATATCATTTGTACATATGAAAAATAATAGTTATTTTGCCAACACGCGCACGCATGGGCGTGCACGCGCATTACAAAATTTGTACGCTAACTTTGGAATCAGTCTAACTTTTTTGTTGTTCATTGAAATGGTTTGAAATTCATATCATAGGTAGATATTGAGACCCTTAACTGACATACATGGTCAAAATTACCAATTTGCACGCGCATGCACGTGCGCTTCATTTTGATTGGATATTGCTAAAACGTTTGTAACTATCTTATTTATGAAGCGAATGAGATGATATTCACAGCATATGTAGACAATATGTGTATCTATATGTTGGTGTAACAAAAAAATGCCAACGCACACGCGCATGCGCGTGCAACGTTTTTTAAATGTTCAATCTTTAAAGGACGATAAGGTTTTTGTTTTTCATCAAATTCCATTCATATTAATGGTTTAGATGTGTCTTGGTACTCCTTACAAATTGCTGTGGTTAGAATTACTGCTCAGCACGTGCATGCACGTGTGCTGAATTCTGATTGGACGATTTTAAAATCGCTATAACTTCCTTATATTTGGTGGAAACGTTATGAAATTCACACTGTGGGTATATGATACACATGCCTGTTGAACGACATCAACAAAAATTCGGAATCATACATGCGTACGCGTGTATGCGCGTGCAACGCTGTCTTTCATTTTTTGGTACTGAAATTACCATATTGAACGTACTACATGTAATTAAAGGCTAAAATAAAATGAT
Organism: Ostrea edulis; assembly: GCF_947568905.1. Classification (NCBI taxonomy): domain Eukaryota; kingdom Metazoa; phylum Mollusca; class Bivalvia; order Ostreida; family Ostreidae; genus Ostrea; species Ostrea edulis. The sequence continues at coordinate 26,406,922 of NC_079170.1, forward strand.
GTTTTTCTATAGATTCACAAGGACATCACTTTTTAATTGGGGGAGGTTTGGGGAACATATGTAACGGTCCCCGTTACAATTAGAACTAGTTATTATTAGAGTCTTCCGTCTTCAGCGGAAGACCCTTTTATTATTCTATTGTTGATTTTTCACTTTTCTTATTATTATTAGGGTCTTCCGTCTTCAGCGGAAGACCCTTCTATTATTCTATTGTTGATTTTTCACTTTTCTTATTATTATTAGGGTCTTCCGTCTTCAGCGGAAGACCCTTCTATTATTCTATTGTTGATTTTTCACTTTTCTTATTATTATTAGGGTCTTCCGTCTTCAGCGGAAGACCCTTCTATTATTCTATTGTTGATTTTTCACTTTTCTTATTATTAGAGCTTTCCACCTTTCTGTGGAAAGTCCTATTGTTATTGTTCTGTTTATTATTATTATTATTATTATTATTATTATTATTATTTTCCTGCCGTCAAAAAAAATTTTCGTCTTAAGACTTATCGAAAAACTTTATAGTCCATCATATAGTACTTCTTGAGAAACGAATACAGTTCACCCTGCGTAATTGAACTTTGACCCCTTACGGAGTTATTTGACCTTTTGCAGAAATCATTGTTAGCACTTCTACTTTGTAACCGTAAATGATAGGAGGATGAAACCTTTTCTAAAACATAGAGGGTAATTAGTAGAAGCGAAGAATTTCAAATGAAGGGATTCGGTGTCCCCTAAAGGGAGTTAATGCCCCCTCATGTTTTGCGATTTGTCCCCTACAAATTGACGACTCCTAAAGTCTTCGTCGTAGAGAGACGGAACCCACTGGGACGGGTTGGGTGACCTTGACCTTGAAAAAGTAGGTCAAGGTCAAAGGTCAAGGTCATCCAGAATGGCCAGAAAATGGCACTTTTTATACGCTCTTTCACGCTTCAGATAGCATCGAAATATCACATGGGTCAGCAAGGAATTTTGGACCGGTCTCGGCATCACGAATGTCAACTCTGAACTTTGACCACTCTGCGAATGGCGGCGACTTAACGTCGAAAACCCCGTTATCGCTACTCTCACTAGACCGCAAGTCGTGGAGAGGCGAGACCTTCGCCGACGAATTCCAGATGAAACGCTCTCGCACAGAAAAGTTGACCGAGGGAAACCGAGAACCCCGAAGCACGGTTCTCGCCCCCGAAAGTCTCCGACGTCGTCGTTCGAGCCCACAACTTCTTCACGGATGTAGATAGGGATGCGGGACCACTTAAACGAAGCCCCGTGACCTCTCTGACCTTCAAAATCAGGTCAAGGTCAAAGTCACACTTTCTCCCCCATGGGTTTTTGAAGTTTGACCTTGAACGTGGGTCAAGGTCAAAGGTCAAGGTCACGCATCCAGGGGCCAGTCTCCGCGAGTAAGGCCAACCCACCCATCACGCCTGTCGTCCCCAAGGAAGAAACCCCCCACCCTTCAAGTGATCTGTCTGTCCTCAGCTGTTTATAATACACTATTTTGACCGGTTTCATGCCCAACAACAGGATTTTTGAGGTTTGACCTTGAAAGTGGGTCAAGGTCAAAGGTCAAGGTCACGCATCCAGGGGCCAGTCTCCACGAGTAAGGCCAACCCACCCATCACGCCTGTCGTCCCCAAGGAAGAAATCCCCCACCCTTCAAGTGATCTGATTGTGATCAGCTGTTTCAATACACTATTTTGACCGGTCTCATGCCATGCAACAATTACAGGATTCTAGCTAATCTGACCTACACCTACACATCTGACCTACACCCACTTCTTCCATTTCTTGACTGTCTTGTCAATCAAACATGAATTCCATTTACATTCATGAAAAGACATAGGCCAGATTCAATTGTCTGCCTGCATCAACATAAAGACTAAGTTGTTTTTTTTTATAATGATGATGCAACTTTACTTGACAGTTGAACTCATTGACATTCCATCCCGACTGTCATTGTAAACAAATAAACACTTACCTGCAGGATCAGATGGGATGCAGTACTCCTATTCTCCGTTCAGATATCCTACATGCACTCAGACACTTTCTAATTCACCGGCCGCCATTTTGGTTGTTTGTTGTCAAAGCCTATCAATCCGTATATGCATGCCTCCTTGGGTGAAATGACTGAAAGACATTGTCTCCGTGAATTAGAACACATAGGATGAGCCATTACAAACTGTATATTCAATTCCACAATCCACAACACACACGGTCAAATCCAGTGCATCTTCACAACATCTGACAACATGAGGCTTGTATAGACTCCCAGCATGCACCAGCAGTTACTACAATCTAGGAAAATGGCACATCCGGTTTCTTTGCACCTCCAAATATCACATCTAACAGGTCTAAAGTCACCCCAAACACCTGCACAAGTCCCATTACACTTTTACCTGATATGTGCATATGTGCTGGCTACCCAACACCCACACCCCTTTTCTCCCTCAAATTTGACGGGTACTTAATGCGAAACCAAGCATTGAACACACCTCAACACTCAAATTTAGGCGGCAAATTTGAATTTCTTTTCTAGCCAAATCCATTTTTTTTTTTTTTTTTTTTTTTTTTTTTTTTTTTTTTTTGGGTGAGGGTGGGATGGGGTAGGGGGGGGGGGCTTTTAGCATTTCAACACTACTGAAAAACCGCTAGAAGGTGGGAAGCCCTCTAATTGTTCGCGAACAATTAGGATCACTAGTGTTTTAAACACTCACCACCTGCCATTCTTTTACGCCTTGACGAATGCGAAAATTGATTTTTTTTACACACGGCGACTCAACATTTCCTTGTGAACTGACCGGGGGAATCGAACCCACCCCTTTTTCCATCCGAGAACGGAAAATGTGCACCTTTACACCTGGTCAGTTGCCAATCTTGAAATGTAGAAATCAACAGAATACGAGAAATCCAAATTTAGGCAAACGCGCATTTTTTAACGTGAAAATGTCACTTACATGACTCAAGTTCCCATTCTGACCTAGGAATGCCAAATGTATTCAATACGTGGCACTTTCGTCTCAATTATTAGGGCTTTCCACCTTTCAGTGGAAAGTCCTATTGTTATTGTTCTGTTTATTATTAGGGCTTTCCACCTTTCTGTGGAAAGTCCTATTGTTATTGTTCTGTTTATTATTATTATTATTATTATTATTATTATTATTATTTTCCTGCCGTCAAAAAAAATTTTCGTCTTAAGACTTATCGAAAAACTTTATAGTCCATCATATAGTACTTCTTGAGAAACGAATACAGTTCACCCTGCGTAATTGAACTTTGACCCCTTACGGAGTTATTTGACCTTTTGCAGAAATCATTGTTAGCACTTCTACTTTGTAACCGTAAATGATAGGAGGATGAAACCTTTTCTAAAACATAGAGGGTAATTAGTAGAAGCGAAGAATTTCAAATGAAGGGATTCGGTGTCCCCTAAAGGGAGTTAATGCCCCCTCATGTTTTGCGATTTGTCCCCTACAAATTGACGACTCCTAAAGTCTTCGTCGTAGAGAGACGGAACCCACTGGGACGGGTTGGGTGACCTTGACCTTGAAAAAGTAGGTCAAGGTCAAAGGTCAAGGTCATCCAGAATGGCCAGAAAATGGCACTTTTTATACGCTCTTTCACGCTTCAGATAGCATCGAAATATCACATGGGTCAGCAAGGAATTTTGGACCGGTCTCGGCATCACGAATGTCAACTCTGAACTTTGACCACTCTGCGAATGGCGGCGACTTAACGTCGAAAACCCCGTTATCGCTACTCTCACTAGACCGCAAGTCGTGGAGAGGCGAGACCTTCGCCGACGAATTCCAGATGAAACGCTCTCGCACAGAAAAGTTGACCGAGGGAAACCGAGAACCCCGAAGCACGGTTCTCGCCCCCGAAAGTCTCCGACGTCGTCGTTCGAGCCCACAACTTCTTCACGGATGTAGATAGGGATGCGGGACCACTTAAACGAAGCCCCGTGACCTCTCTGACCTTCAAAATCAGGTCAAGGTCAAAGTCACACTTTCTCCCCCATGGGTTTTTGAAGTTTGACCTTGAACGTGGGTCAAGGTCAAAGGTCAAGGTCACGCATCCAGGGGCCAGTCTCCGCGAGTAAGGCCAACCCACCCATCACGCCTGTCGTCCCCAAGGAAGAAACCCCCCACCCTTCAAGTGATCTGTCTGTCCTCAGCTGTTTATAATACACTATTTTGACCGGTTTCATGCCCAACAACAGGATTTTTGAGGTTTGACCTTGAAAGTGGGTCAAGGTCAAAGGTCAAGGTCACGCATCCAGGGGCCAGTCTCCACGAGTAAGGCCAACCCACCCATCACGCCTGTCGTCCCCAAGGAAGAAATCCCCCACCCTTCAAGTGATCTGATTGTGATCAGCTGTTTCAATACACTATTTTGACCGGTCTCATGCCATGCAACAATTACAGGATTCTAGCTAATCTGACCTACACCTACACATCTGACCTACACCCACTTCTTCCATTTCTTGACTGTCTTGTCAATCAAACATGAATTCCATTTACATTCATGAAAAGACATAGGCCAGATTCAATTGTCTGCCTGCATCAACATAAAGACTAAGTTGTTTTTTTTTATAATGATGATGCAACTTTACTTGACAGTTGAACTCATTGACATTCCATCCCGACTGTCATTGTAAACAAATAAACACTTACCTGCAGGATCAGATGGGATGCAGTACTCCTATTCTCCGTTCAGATATCCTACATGCACTCAGACACTTTCTAATTCACCGGCCGCCATTTTGGTTGTTTGTTGTCAAAGCCTATCAATCCGTATATGCATGCCTCCTTGGGTGAAATGACTGAAAGACATTGTCTCCGTGAATTAGAACACATAGGATGAGCCATTACAAACTGTATATTCAATTCCACAATCCACAACACACACGGTCAAATCCAGTGCATCTTCACAACATCTGACAACATGAGGCTTGTATAGACTCCCAGCATGCACCAGCAGTTACTACAATCTAGGAAAATGGCACATCCGGTTTCTTTGCACCTCCAAATATCACATCTAACAGGTCTAAAGTCACCCCAAACACCTGCACAAGTCCCATTACACTTTTACCTGATATGTGCATATGTGCTGGCTACCCAACACCCACACCCCTTTTCTCCCTCAAATTTGACGGGTACTTAATGCGAAACCAAGCATTGAACACACCTCAACACTCAAATTTAGGCGGCAAATTTGAATTTCTTTTCTAGCCAAATCCATTTTTTTTTTTTTTTTTTTTTTTTTTTTTTTTTTTTTTTTGGGTGAGGGTGGGATGGGGTAGGGGGGGGGGGGGGCTTTTAGCATTTCAACACTACTGAAAAACCGCTAGAAGGTGGGAAGCCCTCTAATTGTTCGCGAACAATTAGGATCACTAGTTATTATTATTATTATTATTCTTTTTTTTTCTCCTTACCGATTTTTGTGCAGAAGATTTCTCGGAGATGGCTGGATCGATTTACTTCAATTTTTTAGGGTTGATGCGTTGCCATTTGAAGTTTGTACCGCCGTTTCAATTTTTCGAAAATCACTTCCGGTTGGGAGTTATCCCCCTTTTATCGATTTTCAGATGACCATTTTGTCCAGACAAAAACTCAAAAACGATAAAAGTTAGAGTGCTGAAATTTTCAGTGATGTTAGACGACATGTTGTAGTTGTGCACCTGGGTTTTCAAAATTTCCGGAAGTGCCTAGTATGGAAGCTCGGTAGGGGTCGAAAATGGAGTTTAAAAAAGTGTACAAGTTTTTTCCACGTTTTAAATCATAACTTTTTACTCGTAAATATTTTGTTTAGACATATATAACAAAAGTTTTACAGTTTATTGAGATCTTTCGTGCCATATCAAGAAATGGGCCCATGGGCCTCATGGCTCGCCTGAACCATTGAATTTCTGTTACAATGATTAACTTTTTTCTCACGAAACTTTTGATAAGACATGTAGAATAAAAGTTGTTCAATTTTGCAAGATCTATCTAATGATATCTACAAAAAGGCCTCCGGGCATCATAGCTCGCCTGAACAGTCGAATTTATATCACAATTAATAACTTTTTTCTTAAGAAAATTTTGATAGGACATGTAGAACAAAAGTTGTTCAGTTTCGCAAGCGTTAACTAACGATGTTAAGAAATAGGCCTGCAGGTCTCATGGCTCACCTGAACAGTTGGGTTATTGTTGCAATCTATAACATTTTTGTCAAGAAACTTTTAATAAGACATTTAGAACAAAAGTTGTTCAGATTTGCAAGATCTTTCGAACAACATGATAAAAAAGGCCAACGGGCCTCATGGCTCGCCTGAACAGTTTGCTTAGTGTCACAATCGATAACTTTTTTCTGGAGAAACTTTTTATAAGACATGTAGAACAAAAGTTGTTCAGTTTCGCAAGTGTTAACCTAACGATGTTATGAAATAGTCCTGCGAGTCTCATGGCTCACCTGAACAGTTGGGTTATTGTTGCAAGCTATAACATTTTTGTCAAGAAACTTTTAATAAGACATCTAGAACAAAAGTTGTTCAGTTTTGCAAGATCTTTCGAACAACATCATGAAAAAGGCGAACAGGCCTCATGGCTCGCCTGAACAGTTTGATTAGTGTCACAATCAATAACTTTTTTCTCGAAAAACTTTTGATAAGACATGTAGAACAAAAGTTGTTCAGGTTTGCAAGATTTTTCAAATGATATCAAAAAAGAGGCCCACGGGCCTTATGACTCGCCTTAACAGCCTGATAAATGTCGCAATAAATAACTTTTTTCTCAAGAAAATTTTAATAACACATCTAGAACAAAATTTGTTCAGTTTTGCGAGATATATCTAGAATGATATTTTTAAAAAATAGGCCTCCGGGCGACATGACTCGCCTGATCAGTCGAATTTGTATCGCAGTAAATAACATTATTAACTTTTTTGTCGAAAAAAAAAGGCTGACCCCTTTAACTAGTGGCCGAGAACCGCAGATATTCTTTAATTTATAGCACTTAAATGATCAATATTTGTAAAACATTACCGAAGCTAAATTGTACGTCTAGACAATATATTTGTATCATTATTTATGAACGAAAATCCCAGTCAAATTCTTATCTCATCACATTTAATATTGGATGGAAGGCCCACTCGTTGCTCGCAACGAGATCGCATCTAGTTATTTATTATTATTATTCTTTTTTTTCTCCTTACCGATTTTTGTGCAGAAGATTTCTCGGAGATGGATGGATCAATTCGCTTCAAATTTTCAGGATTGATGCGTTGCCATTTGAAGTTTGTACCGCCGTTTCAATTTTTGAAAAATCACTTCCGGTTGGAAGTTATCCCCCTTTTATCGATTTTCAGATGACCATTTTGTCCAGACAAAAACTCAAAAACGATAAAAGCTAGAGTGCTGAAATTTTCAGTGATGTTAGACGACATGTTGTAGTTGTGCACCTGGGTTTTCAAAATTTCCGGAAGCGCCTAGTATGGAAGCTCGGTAGGGGTCGAAAATGGAGTTTAAAAAAGTGTCCAATTTTTTTCCACGTTTTAATCAGAACTTTTTACTCGTAAATATTTTGTTTAGACATATATAACAAAAGTTGTACAGTTTATTGAGATCTTTCGTGTCATATCAAGAAATGGGCCCATAGGCCTCATGGCTCGCCTGAACCATTGAGTTTCTGTTACAATGATTAACTTTTTTCTCACGAAACTTTTGATAAGACATGTAGAATAAAAGTTGTTCAGGTTTGCAAGATCTATCTAATGATATAAAAAAAATAGGCCTCAGGGCGTCATGGCTCGCCTGAACAGTCGAATTTGTATCACAATTAATATCATTAATAACTTTTTTCTCGAGAAACTTTTGACAAGACATGTTGAACAAAAGTTGTTCAGTTTCGCAAGGGTTAACTAACGATGTTAATAAATAGGCCTGCGGGTCTCATGGCTCCCCTGAACAGTTCGTTATTGTTGCAATCTATAACATTTTTGTCAAGAAACTTTTAATAAGACATCTTGAACAAAAGTTGTTCAGTTTTGCAAGATCTTTCGAACAACATCATGAAAAAGGCCAACGGGCCTCATGGCTCGCCTGAACAGTTTGATCAGTGTCACAATTACTAACTTTTTTCTCGAGAATCTTTTGATAAGACATGTAGAACAAAAGTTGTTCAGTTTTGCAAAATCTTTCAAACGATATCAAGAAAAAGGCCCACTGGCCTTATGACTCGCCTTAACAGTGATAAATATCGCATAACGTTATACTCGTAAATATTTTGTTTAGACATATATAACAAAAGTTGTACAGTTTATTGAGATCTTTCGTGCCGTATCAAGAAATGGGCCCATGGGCCTCATGGCTTACCTGAACCATTGAGTTTCTGTTACAATGATTAACTTTTTTCTCACGAAACTTTTGATAAGACATGTAGAATAAAAGTTGTTCAGGTTTGCAAGATCTATCTAATGATATCAAAAACTATGCCTCAGGGCGTCATGGCTCGCCTGAACAGTCGAATTTGTATCACAATAACATTAATAACTTTTTTCTCGAGAAACTTTTGACAAGACATGTTGAACAAAAGTTGTTCAGTTTCGCAAGGGTTAACTAACGATGTTAATAAATAGGCCTGCGGGTCTCATGGCTCACCTGAACAGTTGGGTTATTGTTGCAATCTATAACATTTTTGTCAAGAAACTTTTAATAAGACATCTTGAACAAAAGTTGTTCAGTTTTGCAAGATCTTTCGAACAACATCATGAAAAAGGCCAACGGGCCTCATGGCTTGCCTGCACAGTTTGATCAGTGTCACAATTACTAACTTTTTTCTCGAGAATCTTTTGATAAGACATGTAGAACAAAAGTTGTTCAGTTTTGCAAGATCTTTCAAACGATATCAAGAAAAAGGCCCACGGGCCTTATGACTCGCCATAACAGTGATAAATGTCGCATAACGTTATACTCGTAAATATTTTGTTTAGACATATATAACAAAAGTTGTACAGTTTATTGAGATCTTTCGTGCCGTATCAAGAAATGGGCCCATGGGCCTCATGGATCGCCTGAACCATTGAGTTTCTGTTACAATGATTAACTTTTTCCTCACGAAACTCTGATAAAACATGTAGAATAAAAGTTGTTCAGTTTTGCAAGATCTATCTAATGATATCAAAAAATAGGCCTGCGGGCGTCATGGCTCGCCTGAACAGTCGAATTTGTATCACAATTAATAACATTAATAACTTTTTTCTCGAGAAACTTTTGATAAGACATGTAGAACAAAAGTTGTTCAGATTCGCAAGCGTTACTAACGATGTTAAGAATAAGGCCTGCGGGTCTCATGGCTCACCTGAACAGTTGGGTTATTGTTGTAATCTATAACATTTTAGTCAAGAAACTTTTAATGAGACATCTAGAGCAAAAGTTGTTCAGTTTTGCAAGATGTTTCAAACAACATCATGAAAAAGGCGAACAGGCCTCATGGCTCGCCTGAAGAGTTTGATTAGTGTCACAATCAATAGCTTTTTTCTGGAGAAACTTTTGATAAAACATGTAGACCAAAAGTTGTTCAGGTTTGCAAGATCTTTCAAACGATATCAAGAAAAGGGCCCACGGGCCTTATGACTCGCCTTAACAGTTTGATAAATGTCGCAATCAATAACTTTTTTCTTAAGAAAATTTCCATAGGACATGTAGAACAAAATTTGTTCAGTTTTGCGAGATATATCTAGAATGATATAAAAAAAAATAGGCCTCTGGGCGGCATGACTCGCCTGATCAGTCGAATCTGTATCGCAGTAAATAAGATTATTAACTTTTTTCTCGAAAAAAAGCTGACCCCTTTAATTAGTTGCCGAGAGGTAGAGAGAGTCTTTAATTTATAACATTTAAATGATCAATATTTGTAAAACATTCCCAAAGCTAAATTGTACGTCTAGACAATATATTTGTATCATTATTTATGAACGAAAATGTCAGTCAAATTCTTATCTAATCACATCTAAATTTGGACGGAAGACCCACTCGTTGCTCGCAACGAGATCGAATCTAGTTATTATTATTCTTTTTCTCCGGTACTTTTTTGTCCGGTAGTGTTCTCAGAAACTGCAAAAGGGATCGATATGAAACTTTCCAGGATGATAGTATAGCGTTTGTAGATGTGCATAGTGATAGTCATTTTGTCTACACGTGCATGCACGCGCGCGCACGTGCATTGCAATTTTGGTACAAAAAATGGAAAATCAGAATATTGAAGGAAGCGATATAAAACCTAAATAGGATGATAGTATATCATTTGTACATATGAAATATAATAGTTATTTTGTCAGCACGCGCACGCATGCGCGTGCACGCGCATTACAAAATTTGTACGCTAACTTTGGAATCAGTCTAACTTTTTTGTTGTTCATTGAAATGGCTTGAAATTCATATCATAGGTAGATATTGAGACCCTTAACTGATTTCCATGGTCGAAATTACCAATTTGCACGCGCATGCACGTGCGCTTCATTTTGATTGGATAATACTAAAACGTTTGTAACTATCTTATTTATGAAGCGAATAAGATGATATTCACAGCATACGTAGACAATATGTATATATATATATTGGTGTAACAAAAAAATGCCAACGCACACGCGCATGCGCGTGCAACGTTTTTGAAATGTTCAATTTTTAAAGGACGATAACGTTTTTGTTTTTCATCAAATTCTATTGATATTAATGGTTTAGATGTGTCTTGGTACTCCTTACAAATTGCTGTGGTTAGAATTACTGCTTAGCACGTGCATGCACGTGTGTTGAATTCTGATTGGACGATTTTAAAATCGCTATAACTTCCTTGTATTTGGTGGAAACGTTATGAAATTCACACTGTGGGTATATGATACACATGCCTGTTGAACGACATCAACAAAATTTCGGAATCATACACGCGTGCGCGTGTATGCGCGTGCAACTCTGTCTTTCATTTTTTGGTACTGAAATGACCATATTGAACGTACTACATGTAATTAAAGGCTAAAATAAAATAATTTTTTGCTATAGATTCACAAGGACATCACTTTTTAATTGGGGGACGTTTGGGGAACATATGTAACGGTCCCCGTTACAATTAGAACTAGTTTGATTTCAGATTGATTTTTTTTTTAAATGATTCGTTACATTTCAAAACTGTATATATGAACTTGTTAATGGTTTTGTCACTTCCGAATTTTTTTCATCTAAGCCTTAATGCCATCTGTAGTGAACTTGTTCGGAATTATAGAATTCGCCCTTTCGGAGTGCAAAGAACTTATTCTGAATTATAAGATCTGTCCTTTCTGATGTTTTATCATTGTGGTGAACTTGCTTCCGGTACCAGAAAATCGTGCAGCATATTGTTGTGAGTTGGTTAGAACTGTGAGTGAATGGACTACTATGAATGGACTCCTATTAAACCCGGCAATGTGTAAGTTTGTGTCCAGTAGTAGTGTATTATTATTATATCATTAATTACGTTTGTGTACAACCTTGTGTATTTATCTACCAGGTTGAAATCAATAAATTGACTATGATTACTACTTGACGGTGTTTTGAGTGCAACACTTTTATACTTTAAAAAAGTCTTATGTTTGGAGAAATATTACAAATACATCAAAGTGAACCATCTTGGTTGATTATATCATAACGTCGTCCGATCATAAAATGGGTTATAAATATAGAATATCACACTCTAATGTTGATCTCGGACCTGGGATTGGCCCCGAGAGTTGATTTCGGCCCGAGCCCGTAATTATGGACATCCCCTCATGTGATCTAGAATCTGGACGTTTCAATTAACTGAACTGCTTGGCTGAGAAACTCGTCATATCTATCGCTGTGTTGTTCATGTACATGTATATACTATTAAGCAGCTCCTAGGGGCTTGCTAATTAATACAAAAATTGGAAATAAGGGATTTATTTTTATTTATTTTTTCGGATTTACCAAACTCGCCTGTTTTCATTATTTCATATAATTTGTAAGAGTTGTAGAACTTTGTTTACGTGGCGTCATCGTATGAACGGGAATGTTTACAGATCTGATGCTGCTATTTCTTTGCTTAGGGAACGTTACCTTATACTGAAGTATTTTTTTTTTCTACCGTTTCCAATCTGTTTTACATCTATAGGTCGTTGAAATACGTCGGAAGATAATGGTTCCGCTTTTCTCGTTTTTATTGCCAAGTCCTCAAAATTGCCGTAAATTAACATTTTATCTCCATTAGGACCGGTAATTTCTGAAAATGCTTCACTATCACCCTCCATAATCCTCCTACTGTTTTCTGTCGCCTAGAACGTTGATTGTTTTTAAATGAAGTTAAACGTGTTATTGTTCTAAATAAACAATTGTTACTTGGGTTACCCCCCTTTGCTTAGATACTCACTACAATTTAGCGCCGTTCTTGAAAACGTTTTTATTTAATTTTTCTGCTTAAATTAAATTTTGTCGTGTAAGAAAGTATTATATTTGAAAAAAATTGTGTCTAACATCATTTTTCATGTAGTTATGTTAGATTTCAAAAGATTAAAGAAGAAATAGCCATTTGAAATTTGAGGGCGAGACAGCCCCTTGACAACGGGCCGAGACAGAGATATATCGGCCCTTAGGGCGAGACAGCCCTAACTACTTGCAGCTGTCTCACCCTAGCCAAGATAGGTGTATCAGGGCTGATACACTACTAGGTATATGATATAAAGCTTTCGTAAACTGACAATGATTGTGGGAGGGGACTACATGAAGTTAACTAAAGTTGTTCATTAATGAAAAGTAAGGAAGGTGGCTAACTAAAGTTGTTCATTCTTGAAAAGTTGTTCATTAATGAAAAGTAAGGAAGGTGGCTAACTAAAGTTGTTCATTCTTGAAAAGTTGTTCATTAATGAAAAGTAAGGAAGATGGCTAACTAAAGTCGTACATTGATGAAACGTAAGAAATGTGACTTTAGTCGTTGATCAATGTACGTTTTGCGAAATAGTAGGGGACAAACACCCCCACTTCTAGTTCCAACATGTGTATGATGCGTCATTATTAGGCATGTAGCATTTCTATTGAATGGAGGTAGTTGCAAGAGAAGTTGGCTTAACAATTTCCTGAAAATTATTGACAAAAAAGTAACAAAAGCGAAATAAAAAGAAAACTTGAACATTTCGAATTGTAGAAATTAAAAAGTGATATGGAGAGTTCATGCTCTTTTGTACACCCCCCCCCCCCCCCCGGTCTTTGTATTAGTCTGGACATATTTCATAGAGAAGGAAGCATTTCAAACCAACAAGTGATGTATGTTCCAGTTTCAACTTTAGTGTTTGTTGTCTGGATGTTTGTTTGTTTGTTTTTTGTATATTACACTGGTATGATTTACCACAACACTTCAAATTAGACAGGTTTGGCCGAGAATTCCGGAAAATAAAAGTGACTGTAAAATGAATGACGGAAGGTGTTGAAGTTCATATCCTCATGCATTTTCCAAAATGAAATTCATTTCTTAATTCAAATTTACTTCAACAGAAAGCCGTGGGGAAGAATAGAGAGCGTGTCGAATACCTTCTATAAATACCGTATTATTGTTAATATATATCAATATTAGTATCAGAATTAGTAAGAAATTCCTAAAATAAAAATCGCTGTTGCATTTGCTGCTTAAATTAAGACAGATCACCATCCCAAACATCATGTCACCCCTTCCACCAAATTCTCTCTCTGCAAAATTATTTGCGTGGCGGCCATCATCCTGCCACTCTTGCATCAACGCCTCTGCCTCCTCGTCTGTGTATCAACACGATAGACAGACGATCCTCGGCAGCACATTAATATCGCATTTAAGGGGAAGTCATACTATCAATACTTGTATATATATATATATATATATATATATATATATATATATATATATATCTTACTCTTCAAATTCTCAATTTACACCCACTACTTACATAGCATATTCTATTAAACATGACTGTCCATTTGTTAGTAGGTACAAAATATTATAAGAAAATACACAAATTGAGTGTAAACATAAATACAGACTATATATAATACTATACTGTGTGTCAAATTGTGAATAATGGCAGATAAAGTTGGCAGTTAGTGATAAAAGCATTCTAGTATTGAGTGCAAACAATAAGTGCAGATGAAAAATCTTATATCAGCTCATTTTTTTCACTGAAACACACATATATTAAAAGGCAAAAAAGGAGCTCAAAATTAACACTTTAATTTAATTTCTTTTAAAGGGAAAATTTAAATACATGTTCATGCAAGTGTGACTGCGTAACTTATTACATGTAATTGTTTGGATAATGTTTTATTCTGTAAATAACTAAATATGATTAGTCAACAGACATGTCCTATATTAAATACCCTCTCCTTAAACTTCATCATTACATGCAACAAGATGAATCAATTTGCACCTATTCCTAGTTTAATGTAGAATCTCATTCAAATAATACTTTTATTATTAAGTTCATTAATCTTGACCAGTTGCTAAATAAGTATATCTTTATTGAATGAGATAACTGTTATTCACGAATAAATGTTGAAGCAGTTTCATAGCAGTATTGTAATTACATACATAAACATCAAAGGGAGGGAGATCTCATGACCGTTTCACCATCTTGTATGTTACAAAATGCACACAACCAACCCTGATTTTTTTTTATTACTCAGCTATTGAAAGACCTATTAGTTCCTGATATGATTCAGTTGCAATGTTTACTTTTAGAATTTTTCAGATGATTAAAAGCTTTCCACCAGAATCACTTCTTAAAAATTCAAGCGATATATTAATTATTAATTATATGCGTAATATGTCGTTAAAATGAAAAGTTGTTCCCATCCTGATCACGATCTATGCGTTTGCCAACAAATATGACTTCGTACAGTAATAATACAATTCAATACTAATCAGCTGATCAATGAGTTCAAGGAGGATTTTATACGAGAAATTGTGTGGATAAAAACTAGTGAAAAATACCTTTTCATGTGTCTAGAAGCAAGTCAATAAGTTCTTGTCATAACATCATTACAACATGTATCTGTGTCAATCATTTATTTGCTTCGCGTAAGCAACGTTAGTGGAAAACATGGGAAAAAATTCGCATAATAAAATGACTTGAAAACGAAACGGGAAGTGCCTTTTAACCGATTAGGAAAGGTAACTCTTCCAAAACATATGGCGACCGTAATACTGGATAGGTCTATACAGAAACTATATAGAACACAGATACATACAGAAGGATCAGGGTAAGATATACATCTCTAACACAGATGGAAAAATAAAATAGGTAATAGTTTAGGCAGAAGAGGCTGGAGTCTGCATGAGCTACACTTACAATATACTTCCCCACACCATCAGATATAATTTGAAAACAGCCTGTATGATGAGAAATCTTTGATATTGTTTGGCAGAAAATTACAGAGCTTCACTGCCTCATATTGTAAAACTTATACGGACCAATTTTGATGCACCAGATGCGCATTTCGACAAATAATGTCTCTCCAGTGATGCTCAACCGAAATGTTTGAAATCCGAAATAACAATGAAGTTTTAGAGCTATTTTAGGGAAAAACAGTGTGCCAAAGAAGTGGAGTCAACTTCGTCTAAGGATAAGAGCTATGTGTGAGGGAGATAATCCTTAATTTTGAAATGAATTTCTATATTTTATAACAGCAATTAAATATACATCCGTATTTTCAAGCTAGTAACGAAGTAATTAGCTACTGGGCTGTAGAGACCCTCGGGGACTAACAGCCCAACAGCAGAGGCTTCGACCCAGGGTCATAATGCTGCCTCATATCTAAAATATTTAATCTCATGTCTGGTTGTTCTTGAGCTGGATATTCTAGGTGTATTCGTTTATCTAAAATTGTATGAATGTTTTATAACAACTAAATATTGCAGAAAAACTATGTTAATTTTATGAACAATTTTGAATTTTCCAGAGCTATTGTTCTGGATTTTAATGATGGTAATTTTGATTGATTCAAAAATTCCACACGTGCTTTTGTGATCATCATAACTAAATCTTAGAGCTCTTTCTTGTATCTTTTCAATTTTGTGGATGTTTTGCGCAGTGCAGAAGTTTCATGACAATGGATAATAAATAAAATTGGCCATAATAAATGAATGATATATTGTTAACTTACTTAGATGTTTCCCTATCCAATTAAGAACATACCTTGCTGCCTTTTTGCAAATATCGGTGATACGTGTGTTGAAAGAAAGCTTAAATTCAGTGGTGATAAGGAATGGTTTTACCTCATCATCACAAGAAATTTTTATTCCATTAAGATCAAAGACAATGTTTTTCTTTTGTGTTCTGTTTCCAATAGATATAGCTTAAAACTTTTCAGGGTTTCCCTGCATTTTGTTGGAGGACAAACATTCAATCAGAGATTTAATGTCATTTTGAAATGCTGCTATAACCTGGTCTAAAACTTTGTCTGATTTTGATCAAGCATTATCATCCGCATGATTGTAGAGATTGTTTACAAAGAAAAAAAGGTTATTGATGAAGATATTACCTGAACAAGATATATGGCTCACGGCGGGTGTGACAGGTCAACAGGGGATGTTTACTCTTCCTAGGCACCTGATCCCACCTCTGGTATATCAAGTATGCCCAAATATCTACTTTGTATTGCTCGTAGGAGTTATAAGATTGATCACTGTTCGTTATCTTCACCTTTTATTAAAGAGTAAGGGGCCAAGAATTCATCTCTGCGGTAAACCTTATATTTTACATGCTGCTAATGTGCTCTCTTACTTTAACACAGTATTTTCATTGTGAGAGATAGCTACTTAACATTTCTTGAGCTGACGTGTAGAGGTTATATGCCTTTAGTTTTAGTAGAAGTAAGGATTGAGGAAGGCAATCAAAGGCATTAGAGAGATCCATTACAATTCCTGCTGTGTACTCATTCTTATCCGATGCCTGTTTCCAATCTTCAAGTACTCTTAATAAAGTTGACTGGCGTCCAAATTCTGATAACAAAAAAAAAACTGTCAGAAAAGGACTGAAGACGTTATTAAAAATTGTTGTTAACTGACTTTCAATTGCTCTTTCAAAGATTTTAAAGATTGCAGGAACGACACTCACGGGTCTACAATTACCCTTCTCTAATGAAGAATTCTTCTTGCGTATCGGGGTCACTTGTACTGTTATAAGCTTATTTGGAAATGTTGATGTTGATTGTGACAGGTTGATTAATTCACTTAAAGGACATCTGTCATGTTTTCAAAGTATACAAAATTACATGCATTTTGTCTTCTTTATGTTTATAGTAATTAATTCTAATAGTTCGTTCGCCGAAATGTTGCGATAATCAACCACAATGGACTTAAAGCTAAGCCGCGATTTTAAGGTAGCTATTGATAGCTAGCCCCCAAAAAACCACCATTTAATTTTTTTCAATTTTATTTATCATAATGTTTGGACTTTATCCTAAAACATATTAAAAAATCAACAAAGGTAATCAGGTTAATTTTTGAGGAAAGCGAGATTGAAATCCCCTCTTTTGCAGCCCCAAAAGGCAAAAGATGCCAAAATTGAGCAAATTAACATAGAAGCCAATAAAAATTGTATTGACACCAGAATATTGTTTGTCATATAAAGTTATGTAAATTAAACACAAACAGATAAAGAAATCAACATTAATTAGAAATTCAAAATGCATCTAAGGAAAACATTGGGATGATTGGACTTGGCAATTGGCCAAATTCACCCTAAATATGGCGTTTTTCAAACACTATCAGGCATACATTTTCTGACAACAACAACATTCTGCTCATAAAATTTCTGATTTTATTTCATTTTTACAATAAGTCAAGTAGTATCTAAAATATTGAATAGAAAAAAATATACCAAATGAGGTCTAATCTGAAACTATGTCAGATTTTGTAACCCTACCCCCTCCCTTCCAGAAATGAATTTTAAGAGATACAGTCAGCAGAGATAAACTATTGACCTTCAATGATTAAGCATTCCCAAATTATCACTTTGAGCATTCAACATCACAATACTAGAAATTTCTATGAGCCACTTAAGAATGATTTATAGTGTTTGCTATTGCATTTGACCTTTTTTGCACTCACAAGGATTGCCTAAATATTTAGTTATTATTCATACAATTTCTTGTAATAAATGGACCCAATATATTACCTATACACATTTTTTGATAGAAATTGATATCACTATACAGTATAATACACCAAATATGTTTAAATAACCATTTCATATTCAAATTAATATCAATGGAAAGAGACCCATGGAATGCCCATGGATCACTAAGTCCATCTGAGCCATCTTGCCCTCACATATAGGTGTGTCTTTCATAGGTTTAAGATTCCTAATTGTAGTTTCACAATGAACCAAAAACTCATTATTAGATAACTGAGAATGCACATATTGCATTAACTAACTGTAATTTTCCCCAGGTGAAGGTCTATGTTCACTGTATGTATAAGGAGGGGGGGGTGAATTAGTTCCATTATTAAACTTTTCTAAAAATCTGATGTACATTAATGTATCAATGATGTATGTTTCAACTAAATTCTGAATTACAAGGAAAATTCAAACAAATTGATTGAAGTTATAAAATTGGTATCCTATCATGTGCATATTTTTTACTAATATATCTGAGAAAGAATAATCAACAGTGAAATTTACTTTACATCTTTGCAATATTATTGTGTTTCAAAAGGCATGTACATGTAATACACGAGTACATGTACTTGTTTTCCTTAAATTCACAATTTAGTTTAAAGCATGTTGTACAACATCCACTGCTCTGAGCTCACAAGTCAATTAATGTTTTTCATCCAAGTCCCAAATTTTGCAGTAGTTCTTTAATCTTCGGAACTTGATCAAACATTTTTAAATTTGTAGAGTTGTAGGGGTCCAGGGGATATGTCATCATCACTGTAAATGGAGTACCTGTTCAAAATATAGATAAATATATTTAAATATAGCAAAAAAGATTAATATCTGATATACTCAGAATTGTCTTTACAAATGCTGCCTGATCTTTATCTAAAGACAATATAGTACCTCTCTTGCTGTTAAACGTGTTGATTTGAAACCCACTTCAACCTGAACTGGTCCTATCTAACCTCCATTGGTCCTCAGGCTGATGCCTAGAAAAAAAGATCATCATAATTGATAATTGCACAGTTAAGTCTATATCATACCATTGAGTAATTAGACTGCATCAGACAATGTGAATTTTAAAATTGTGTCTCAACACATATTCAGTGAACATTTAAATACTGATGTTTCAAAATTATAAATTGCAATATGAGATGACATATATGTTTTCATAAACTGCCATTAACTCATCATATCTGTTTTATTTACAAAATGTGGGTCAAGAGAAGGACATATGTGTAGTATACATATCTTACTTATACATACAATGCATACATTTACCTATGAGAGGGTATATGCAGACTTGTGATTAATTTACATTATTTTTAAAAAGGTTTTGCCAACCTACATGTTTGTGTGAAACACGAAACCTCAGGTTTGATATATTTCTAAGGTCACTGAAATTTCAAAGTAATAGTATATGTACACATTAGTCTAGAGAATTATAATACAACACATGCCCCCCCCCCTTCCACTTTCTGTCCGGTTCTCCCATACCCCTAGATAGTAGATCTATACAGATATTTGTTTTTCATCACTTTTATACATGTAGTTCAAGATATGTTATTTTCGTGACGGTTATTTTCAAAACGATATTTTCTTAATAAAAGAGTTGTGAGAGCCCTTGTTTACAAATGTGGTATACATATACATGCCGCCCGTTTACATTTACATGCACAGGTTGGAGTTATATTTTAAGCACACATGGAATACATATATACATACAAAATAATACATCTACTGTATGTGGTGTGTTTAAACTTACAGATGTTATCATAAATCGCGTTGTGAAATACCAGAGGAAATGTGAATACAAATTTATCAGTTCATGGCATTTTTTTCATTCACCAAACGAACCTATGATTTCGTTGTCCAAGTTGAATGCATCCACCAACTTCCTCTTCTTGCAAGAAACTTTGTTTAGCCTCTCAATGACTGTATACACAGTATTTAATCTCGCAGCATGCATGCAGCACTCGGACATTACGATGCATCAATCAACAACTTTGTTTACGTAGTGCATCTATGTACATGGGTTGGTGGTTGGTTTAACATTTCGTTTGGCAAAAAGTTTCACACAAATCTGATGAAACATTTGATCAACCATTATTACAGATATTGACGTATACTTATGTGGTATGTGCTGATTTTCTCTAGACGAGTCAGACACAGCAACAAAACACTTTCGGAACCCCTTTTTATTTTTCGACTATTCTATGAAGGAGTAAGGAATTCCGGAAAATAAATTCACGTGAAAATACACAATTTTTACTGATCACGTGGTTGCTATCCGTCGCTACCTTAAAAAAGTCAAGTTAATTAGGTAGGTAGTCACGTGGTACAGTGACATCACATGCACCCTTCGGATTGTGAAAGTACTATGAGATATTATTAAAACTTCAGCTTTTAGGGGCCTAATTTATTCGCCATGGGCAACATTTAAATTGATGTTGACAAATTTCCCGAGTTTTATATGTTTTCACCACCAGTGCATACAAATAGCGATGTAAATACCCAAATATAGCAAGGAAAGCAAGTATGAAATCGGCAATATTGCGAGTAAATAATGTTTATATGGGTCGCTGTCTACAAATTGTTTGATAATGTTATTACTTAATACATCTGTAATTGGCGCTGTTTTTCTAAAATAAACAGTGCAATCATTATTTATTTTTGGATTAGACGAATTATAATACGTACATTGTTGACAACTACTACGCCCTAGGACAAGCTACTAGATGCCATGGGTGCATTTCGGAAAGAAAGAAAAAGGAAAAAACACAAATCGACAAAAATTATCAAATTTAAAGTGGAAATCACATTATTATTTTTTTATAAAACAATTTTATTATTATTTTTTAATTGTGATCAGCACGTCGTTAGGAAGTGGGAGCACGGCGTTATACTGACGCACTCTTGAAAGATTTTACGAGTTCAATGACGAAATAATTTTATAATTCAATTTAAAGTTAGGAAATAAAATATTATATTACTTATATAATTAAAGGTTCAATTATTTTGTATCATTACAAATAATTACCTTAAAATTTTTGTAAATCTGATCTACCAGTTGGTAGAAACTCACAAGTTACATTGTATATATGTTGTTACAAGGTGCAGGCCAGTTGATCCGAGCGTGTATTGAATTTGAAGACCAAAAGAGAATGTATGCTGTAGGTCTACCAGTGCTTATAACTTCAATATATCCATTTTCTCGCGGTTTATCAGGGTCTCTGTCCAAGCGGTTTTTGAAACGGTTACTGGGTGTTTGTTTTTAAGGTAAAGTTTTTGCTCCAACAAAAACTTATATACGTCTTTCTTCTCGTACCTTCCTTCGAAAAATTTAAAAATACTAAGTCTAAATCCTTTCTACCGACAACTAGTACACACGAGTACGGCACAAAACATCTTAATTCAATAGTATGTACAAGCCATTAACGTGATAATTGGTTTTTTATCGATTAAATCTAATCTGTTTATGAAAAGGCTAATAGATGTTTTCAAACCCGAGGGCGCATATGACGTCACACATAATGACGCGTAAAATAGCGAAAGTAAATATGCATATCGCAAGATTTGAATTTCATCGCTTTCAAACTCGAAAACTACGCAAAATATTTCATTTAAAACACATTTAGAGTAGTTTTAGGCATGAAAAGAATTGATTTTGCTGAAAAGGTTTAGAAAACTGCGTTGTGTCCTTTAAAGGTTTGCTGATAAATGGCATGGCAGTGTACAAAAGCTTGTAAGAAAGTCCATCAGTACCAGTGGATTTTTTACACTTTTTTAATACTCTTTATTACAAAGTCTTCATTTATAGCCGAAAAGGAAAAGAAGCTTTATGGTGCTATTTCTGGGGTATTTGTTTTGATTGCTTGGATACCCGGATGGTTTTCATCTACCCGTTCTGCATCCACTATATTTTTGGCAACGTTTATGAGAAAAGAATTAAAATTTCACTAATTTCTTACTGACAATTTACAAGATTTAGTGTTATTTTCTGAGAGAATTGAGTCTCTGTGTGGCACATTCTTTGTTTGTTAGAAGAGGCTTTACAGTTCACCAACAGTCTTTTGATTTTCGGTCTCCGGCACATATTTCAATGACGTATTGATTGATAGACTTGGCTTTTAATTTAGTTCAATATATAGTTTCTTTGTTTTCTGTATTTTTCCCAATTTTGAGAAGAATTTACTGATTGCCATTTGTTGTATAACATTTTTCCTGTATATTGTCTTCCTTAGTTCTTTATTCATATATGGGGCTTGTTTTGTATGGATTTTTTTTAGTTTCAGGGGGAATGCTTGTTTGCTACATCTAAAAACATTTACTAACATTTTCGTATGACTCATTTACATCTTTGCCGTCACAAAGTAAGTATAATTTGTTTTCTGGCTCATCTGCAAATTTTACAAATTCAAAGTGTTTGAAACTTCTACACGATCAATTTTTTTTTGCTTTCCTTTCTAAAATTGTTATGTCAGCCTGAACAGATGTAATATTTTGACAGTCACTCATTCCTGTGCCAAAATTATTTACTTTGCTAGTGTGGCAATTTTCATTGGTGGTGATGACATCTAGCAGAGATGGTTTAACAATGCCAAGAAAGAGTAAGTCTCTACTGTTGATCGGCCACTCGCCGTAACCCATTTGTCCTCGGTGTGGAAAACCGAAAGAGAGCATTGTTTGACATTATATCATTTTGCTCAGCGCCTCAAGCAAATAATTAGAGATAAAACGAAAAGTATAATTTTATAGAGAAGTCATTACCTTCATTATCAATTCGAAAAATACCCCCCAAACTTTTTTTATTTAGTGACCATTTAGATTTCCGAACTTGAATCAATCCACAATTGTTGAACTTAATTAGTGAGATAATGTTAGACGATTGACATGTCAAGGACATGTCAAATGTTCCTAATTGGGCTTTCATATTCACTTGCAATATTTTTTCTGGAGAAGATCTGCATTAGTGTGATACAATTTATAATTGCAGTATAATTTCTATTTTCAATTTTACCGCAGATTTCTTTTATTTATCATCTAGAGAAATTGCATTGATATGACATTAGAATTCCTTTCAGTGTAGTTAGTTGATTATGTTTTACATCTTAGCGTATAAAGTTGTTATAATTTAATTCATGATTGTCCTTTCAGCAATGAAATACATGGCAAAGAATGGAGACTGAATTTTACAAGGTTACCATGGCCTCAAAGCAATTGACTCCCGACCAGCTGAACTTTACCCGTTTGGCAGTGGTTTGCTTAGAAGTGATAAAATTAGTATTGAAAGACATTCTAAACTTTAAGATACCGCCATGTAGTCTGTACAGTACCATAAAGAAAGATAAGAAAACTGTCAAACTGAATCGAGATCAATTGGAGCTATGTTACAAAAAACCGCCTCTTCTACCTGACTACGAGAAGTTTGACGTAACCTTGCTTTATGCACTGATACGTAATTTCTGTGATAATTTAAAGCCTACAAATGGATGGGGAAAGATGCCTTCTCAAATGGCAAACCAAATTGGTGACGACATCGAACGCCTCAGGATCTTTAGGAACAATTCCTATGGCCATTTGAATTCTACTTCTGTTTCTAATTCAGAGATGAAAAAACAATCGCAAATGTTGCAAAATGTAATGGGGCGAATCCAAACTTTTATGAAGTCAAACGGATCCTTGGAAAACTATATGGAAAAACTTGACGATGCACTGAATTCTCACTTCGGAACTGATGATATGGAAAAGTGTAAAATAGAACTTGAAACACTGATGACACTGTTGAGCAAGGAAAGGAACGGTTGGTGATACTTTTTGTATGAGTTAAAAGAGGCCTTTTCTACTTGTAAAGTACGAAGTCAATGTTTTAGATAAAAACATGGTATTATATGGTTGAAATGTAACTTTAGAAATTGTAGTAAAACGTACATCTGAGTTCACGCAAACGTTTCGACGCATGTATCACGTTTTATATAGATATTGTTGCAAAGAAAATACAGGGTTGCAGTCACTCAAAACATCACCTTTAAATCAAATAAATGATTTCCCCAGTAAAGTCTTTCAAGACTGCGGTACGTCCTGATAGAACTAATTTCCAATTAACTAATATATTCGTTGGTTGGTTGTTTTTTACTTATCAGAAAAATTATATTTCAATTTTAGCTCGAAAGATGCGTGGATGCCTTCCATGTCTAAGAGGTAAAGGTAACAAGTTTCTTTAATAGCCACAACTATCACATGCGTACATGTTTTAATATTTTCAAATTCTGTAAACACATGTCTTTGAAGAATAAGATTGATCTTCAATTATAAGCCACATGAGAACAGTGTTTTTCTAATTTGCAGCTAGTGGCACCGTTCGACCCAATCTTTTATCGGACTAACTAGTTTAACACGTGTCACCTTTATCATTTGCGTTTCTTCCCCAACGTTGAAAAAGAGTGGATATGAAAAGCTGAGGATAACGAACAATGACCATTCTCATAACTCCTACGAGGAATACAAAATTAAGAGTTGGACAAACACAGACAGATGGGATCAAATGCTAAGAAGGAGTAAGCATTCCCTGTCGACTGGTGACAGCCGCCGTGATCCCTACATCTTGATCTAACAAATGAAGTATTCTGTAGTCGAAATTAATGGGTAAAGAACGGCTAAACAATTGGTATGAAACACATCAGACAGCCTTTAACCAAATGACAGGATGTACAGGGTATTGGCAAATTAGATCCTGATAGAAATCACTATATCTAAACGAAGTTGTTGAATCCCTTGTAACATCAACCTGATTACCAGAATACTGCCTTAATTTGATAACTGATCATACCGATTGTTAGGCCGTTCTTGGCACACTGATTTTCACTACGGATAACTCTGCTTACCTGATCAAGATATAGGGCTCACGGTGGGCGTGACAGATCGACAGGGGGTGCGTACTCCTCCTAGGCACATGACCCCACCTCTGGTGTGACCAGGGGTCCGTGTTTGCCCAACTATCTATTTTGCATTGCTTATAGGAGTTATGAGATTGATCGCTGTTCGTTGTCTTCACTTGTCATACAGAACAAGCTCTTAGTTATCCTATAACCTTAAAACCATAATAGCATTATTTCCCACTAACCTGTTTCTCTTGTGAAACATGATCATTGTTAGAACATGCTCTTGTACATCGAAACAGTTGAAAGTGCTGTGGGTCAGAATAACCCTTATCGTGACCAGTAAAAATAAATCACAAACAATTTAAAGATTTTATTTATCGACGACGCTTTATCCATTGATAATGATAACTTTTATTCATATGTCGATTCGATATTTCTTTTATTTCGAGTGCACAGGGATATATCGAATAGTAAAACGTCGTCGATATATATAAATATCGAATTGAAGGCCACAGCAAGAATTTTTTTTTCTTTTCACGTAGAAGTTTCTGAATAACTTCTGCTTCATAGGAATATAAAATGGTTCTCAAAATCATTCATTTCTTTTATTGTAATTCAATATGTTTTGTCATAGTAATACTTTATAGGGAAAATGTGCCTGTTTAAGAAAATACAAAAACTACAAACCTAAAGAGTCATTTCTGGAGCATTTTGTTGTTGCACTTACAGATTTCAACACTTTTCTAATGAAATAATGGAAAGCATTCTATCTTTTCATGCAACTTGATATGACCAGAATATAGAGAATTATTCACACATTATTTTAGTGCTTAAACGTTTATGATCTGGTGAAAGGTTTTGAAGCTCTGGGAAAAAAGTGGCACAGGTGAAATGTTAGATATGTTTTCATTGATTATTCTCACATTTGTTATGACTAATAAAAGTAATGTCTATGTTATCAATTGTGACAGATTTCATTCTGAAATCAATATGTTAATGTTCTGTTACTCACAGGAAAAAAATGAGTCAGGACTACAGACTTTGGTTTAGGGACAGGAGGAACATAAGTTCAGTTTGCATTTCAGCTGGATTAAGTCCTTCAATCCAGTGAATTTAATTTGATAATATTTTTATTTCAAAACTTCAGATTTTAAAAAACATGTAGATTACGTAACCATTTGATATATGTAAAACTTATATGGTACCAATTTTGATGCACCAGATGCGCATTTCGACAAATTATGTCTCTTCAATGATGCTCAACCAAAATGTTTGAAATCCGAAATATATGTAAATTTAAAAGTTTGTTTTAAAGTCTTTATTTCATTTTTAAACCTAACCCTAACCCTCATGAAAGGCGAAGATAACGAACAGTGATCAATGTTATAACTCCCGCAAAGAATACAAAATAAAAGGTCGGGCAAACACAGGCCCCTGGATATATCAGAGGGAGGATCAGGTGCCCTGGAGGAGTAAGCATTCCCTGCCAACCGGTCACATCCGCCGTTAGCAGATGTCGTTATCAGGTAAACGAAAATATGATAAGATTCTTTGATATTGAAAGTATGAGACAGCAATGCAAGAATACACAAATATGAAGCCTCAACCGTGCGCATTTTTTGTGTACCGTAAATCAAAGGGTTTTATAACTGATAGATCTTCAGCTCTCTGATTTGTCCTCATATTTTTTCAGAAAGTTACAGTTCTGCAGCTACCTTAACTATGGACTTGGCTTCCTCCTTTAGATATACACTAGATTAGATTTGCCCAACTATTTATTTTGTATTGCTTATAGGAGTTGTGAGATTGATCACTGTTCGTTATCTTCACCTTACACTGTATTTTAAATAGTTTTTATGGAATGATCGCTAGTTACAGAACTATTTATGCATTTTAGGGAAAACAAGTTATGTGAAAGCAAGAGCTAAGTTTAAAGATTTTCAATATCAAATTTTCAATTCTTTGGTATCAGTTTTGCAAACTATATCATTTTTCTTTGAGGAAAATTTATTTTCATGCATTTTGCACTCACTTCTCATTGAATCTGAGATAATGTTTGTTAAACTTTTTTCCACAATCAAAGCCACTTAATCAAATTCATGATAAATGGAATGATTTAAGCTTCTCCGTCGTTAATTACTCCAAGTTATGTAGCAATTTTACATTATCACCTGCATAATATGTTTATATCTCTCAACGATACGTGCATGTAATAGCTTGTTCTCCTTATGATCAGTCTTTAAATCAAGGCAGGCTACTGACAAACAAGTTGATCCAACAGGAGTTCAACAACATTGTTTCAATTCAGCATTTCACAAATTGTATGGTTTTTATAACGCTCTAGTTTGCTAATACAACCCATGAAATGCTGTCTGACCTGTTTCATACCTATTGTTAGACCGTTATTTACACACTGATTTCGACTGCGGATTACTCTGTTTACCTGATCAAGGTATGGAGCTCATCACCAGTGTGACCGGTCGACAGGGAATACTTAATCCTGCTAAATACCTTATCCTATCTTTGGTGTCTCCAGGTGTCCGTGTTTGCCAAATGCTCAATTCTATATTCCTTATAGAATCCATGAGATTGATCATTGTTCTTTTTTCACCTTTTCATGATTATGATGCAGATTGGGGATATTGTGTGGTGTTTTATCAATCGTAACTTCTTGGCTATTTCCGTAACCGCAACTGAACCTCGTATGTGGTTCGACGCCAAAAGAGTTTGTTGCCATGTGAACACAAATGCAACTATGACATCACAGTCGTACGTTAAAATATGAAATGCGAGCTTTCAAATACATCTAAGATATACATATCTGAGGTTTCCTAATACTATCAATATCGACTAATATGTTAATGTATTAGGGTGAATAAGAAGTTAATGATACCAAAACTGAATCTGTGCTGCAAATCTAAATAACACATTATACAGGGATTCGCTTCTGGCCTTCTAACATCATCCACAGGCGCGCTTCCGGTGAAGAAATGTATCGATTTGATGCAATTCTTGCGCCGACCCACGTCCGAGTCTTCTTACCGGTTACGGAAAAAGATGAGTGCGTGATTCGATTGGGTGTTTAATGTTACTTTATTGCAGGTTCTGAAGATTTGGATTCACAGAGGAACTTTTATCGCAAATGGGGATCCACTACTAGACATGCGTGTCTCATGTCCAGGATTGATAAAAAACGAGGACTTCTTGCCAACCTTAAAACAGAATTGAAACGTATCTTCTTTTCTTCTTTTTTGCTTGTCTTTTTCACTTTACTTCATGTAAAACATTCCTTCAAATTTTTTAAACTTCAGCAGGTGAAGTGCCATCGCTCTGGGTTATCAACACGGAACATCGTTTTAGGGTCCCATCCGAAACATAGACTCTCTATCATTTTGGCAAAAGAGCATCATTGGCTTGATTCGATCAATACACAAGTAGCTTTCAATTTCCAGGTCTCACCATAGATTCACCATGCAATGATATAAGTTTTCCTGTTTTGAAAACGCTATTTCCTATAAGTAGCATGCTATATTGAAAATGATAATAACAAGGGCTTTCCACTTTTTAGGGCTTAACCCTACATGCGACACTAACCCTATCCCAGAAATTCGAAATTGGTATACGATGCTCTATTGTTAACAAGAGATGATGTTGCCCTCGACAATGCTAAATTGGTTTGAAAACTAAATGATGGATTGTCTTTGTCCCTGACGTCAAATTCAAGATCAAAATGTTAAGAAGAAGTTCAGAACGACAAATATTCATCTTGCTGTGTATCGAAGATATTAAAGTTGAGACATTATAAAGCATAAAAAGGAAATAAAAGGATTTAAAGGTCCATAAAATGTTAGATAACATCCGATGCATTTAAGAATATCCTATAAGAGCATGAAAATTGATAGACTCTTTTTTTATGATGACCTTTACTTTTTTTAAGGTCAAAGGTGTGGGCCTTATTAAAATGGCCCTGTGTCTCTAAACACATGAAAGTAAATTTTATAGCTAAAAGACGGATGCTGGAAGCCTTTAGGGGCAATAGCTTCGTTTAAAGTCATCAGATCCAAAGAGTCAATTTCTTACTGAAAAGTGTTTCTATGAACAAGTGAAGGTAGCAAACGGTAGTTAATTTAATGAATTATATGTAGAATGTAGAATTACAGAGTATGATGAAAACGGATCATGTACCAAGGGTAAGTAAGAATCCTATGTAAACCAGTCATCCCACCGTGAGCCCTATGTCTTCATAAGGTAAACAGAGTAATCCGTGGTGAAAATCAGTATGTAAAAAAGGTGTGAATCACGCCAGACATTATTCAACCTAGCTTTATAAAACTATATCTTTAAAGGAGACTGTTGAAATAACTGTGACATTGTGAATTCTTTAGTGAAGGTGACGTGCTTCTAGGACTTTCAATTTAATAAGAGTAGCAATAGCAAGCTTTTGATCGTGAGTCGCTATAATTTACAGAGGAGTCAAGGTTCAGAGTCATAATGAAATACATTGAAATAATCTTAAAGGACAATACTTATGCATACCATGTTTCAATTTTATCTAATGCAGGAAAGAGAGGGCAAAATCCGATATGTTTGTACAAAAATATACATACATTACTGACCTTGACTTATTTGTCATGGCTAAAGATCGTTCTTAACTTCCATATATATGTTCACCATTGTTCTGTTCGCTTGTCGTTCGTTCATCGTGTGTTCTTCGCGCACTTTCCTTCCATAGTATTGCGTTTACCGTTCCTGGATTATAAAGTGTGAAAATCCTAAGTTAATTCCAATTCACTAAGCAATATTTCACATCGAGACATCCTAGAATTCACAAATCAATATCAGAAGACTTGTTTCATGTTTGATCAGATACTGTTTTGTTTCCAAACATCGAAATATTTCTGTACATTACTGATTAGTGGTGACTTGTATTTCCTTAATTGAAATAGCCGAAGAAAATAGATTTATAAATATACATTTAAGAGCCAAGTCAAAGGTTTTTTGTACACTTTATGTTCAGTTTGATTATTTTTCGTTTTGTTTTCTTTTTCTTCATATTCTTTTACGAGGGCAATGCTTCAAAATGTTCAGATCTATAATTTTTTTATGCAATACCAATCAGAAAAAATATCTGCAAGTCTCCAATTTGTGACATAAATGAAAACAATGGCATGAAACATTTACAATTACTTAAGTTTGTACAATTTATTCTCATATCATTGACGTACATGTAGCAACATTGGGGGGGGGGGGGCTTTGTAGAAATGTAATCTTTCTTTTATACTCATTTCCACTTGCGTGGCAGTATTACATGGTAGTACAATTGTTATATTTCCACTGCATCGCTCACTCAGAAAAAGTGTTGCAAGAATAATTTTGAAGATTGTATATTGTCGAAAATACAATTCTTAGCAAATTCTTAGCAAATCTTCATATATGAAAGGTGAAGATAACTATCAGTGATCAATCTCATAACTCCTACAAGTAATACAAAATAGATAGTTGGGCAAACACGAACCCCTGGACACACCAGAGGTGGGATCAGGTGCCTAGGAGGATCAATCATTCCCTGTCGACCGGCATTTTCTATAATGCTTTACAGAATATTTTCTTTAAGAGATTGGTAGAATCGAAATTTCTTACATTATTCCCCTATATATCTCTTATTGCGTAATCAATTATCATTTGTGCTGACTTAAGCGGTTGCATGAAAATCGGTCGACGAATATATCCAAAAGTTGCTGTCACAAAAATTATAAAGACAAACACTTAACAATAACCAATGAATAATAGTAGGATCTTCCGTTGGGAATGAATAATAACTACACACGATCTTGTTACAAGCAACGGTTTTGAAATTATGTTATCGAAGCTTGAGACATTATCCTATGTAAGTTACTAATGTGTAACCAATTATCGTTTAGTTTCCAATAGAAGCTGCAGATAGTCAAAACAAATAAATTTGCGTCAATAATGCTTCAGAAAACATTTCCAGTTTTTTTTTTTTTTTTTTTTAGATAAGAATATATAATATTTGGTTCCAATTCTAAGGGAATAACTTCTAAAACTTGTATACTGTTGAGTATGTTTCCTAATTTTCTACACCTTTTGTTGTACATCATTTAACAAAATCTTTCTTTCAGTTTTCGACATACATATAATAATTGCCGGTACATGACAGGGGATGCTTACTCTTCCTAGGCACCTGACCCCACCACTAGTGTGTCCAGGGCTCCGTATTTGCCCAACTATCTATTTTGTATTGCTTGTAGGAGTTATGAGATTGATCACTGTTCATTATCTTCACCTTTCATGAAGGCAATTTTTAATGGTGGCATATTGTGTACAGCCATATTCTAACCAAATTGGGTTCTCTAATGCTTTATAAAGTATCTTTGTTTCAGAGTTTTCGACGTGTCGCACAAAGGTGCTGTTAAGGAGTATAATATTCTCAACATAACAGGCTATAACAGGGGATAAATATTTTTAAAAGAATTTGAGGAAATAGAACAATATATGCAGGCAAACAAATATTTAAAACAAAAGAAAATAAAGACTATATACTTAATGGAAACTTTTAGTGACTGTAATATTCTATTTTACAGCATTACTATTTACCTGAGTTGGATGTCATGTCATTAAACTTAAATTAAAAATGATCATGTAGCACCCTAATCTGTCATGACATTCTCTCTCTCTCCGTTTAAAACACAAGCAGAACTTAAATTCGTATACATACATCTACAAAATATATCTTTCAAAATCAAAAACACTATTTTATATGCAAGTAATAAGGATAAAGTGACAGACATACATGTAGCATTATATGTAATTATTTCCTTACACTTGATACATGTATGTATATTTGTAAAATCCAATTAATTAAGTTTATAATATAATGATGATGAATTGATGACAACCATTAGTTTATTCTATATATAATATAACGTTTGCTTGAAATTCACGGCATTATAAAATCATTTGAACTTACCTTCGTTTCTGAAACGGTCGCGGTAGCTCAGTGGTAGAACGTTCATTTCACAACTTAAAGGTCGTGTTTTCGAGCCCTGCCGATGTCATGGCCTCATCAAATGAAAGGTGAAGATAACGAACAGTGATCAATCTCATAACTCCTATAGTCCTATTGCACGTACGAATCATCGCCATGTTGTTACAGCTAATCATATATGCATGTCAAAGGTCAATCGAGGATATCTGTGTTAACGTAAACAATGGATGCCTGCGTTATTCTTGAAGTCGTACAATTAAGAAAGATATAAAAATACACAAATATAAAATATAGACTTTTGGTAGTTCGATCTATTACTCCTTCACCAAATACTCGGCATTTAGAAGCAAGAGTCACGGGTCTTTAGGATATGACCATAAAAGCGGAGGTCCCGTGGCACTGCAGACGTTGGCATGATAAAGAAACTTAGCACTAGGCCTATGGTACTTCACGTTTTCCCTGCGCTTCTAACGGTATCCCTTTGTTTATAAACAAGTTATACGTATCTCCGTCAGAAATCCCCCTTCAATAAAGCGTTGAAAAGAACTTCAACTAAATTTACCTTCATGAAAATAAGAGTTTTGTTTGCGGGTTCTTAAGTTATTTGTTGCAAGAGTAAATCAGGGAATTACCGTTATTATGACGATGTCTCATTCCACATGAAGAGAATACAAAGTTAAGAGAATAGCAAACACGGTTCCTTGGTCATATCAGAGGTGAAATCAAGTGCCTCGGAGAAGTAAACATCTCCTGTTGACCAGAAAAACACACTGTTAACCTTATATCATTATCAAGTAAACGGGGTAATCCGGAGTGGAAATCAATATATAAAGAACGACCAAACAATTAATATGAAACATTCATCGGGTTTACGAGGATATCTCTTAATGTATCTTATTACTTATTCATTATGTAATCAATGATCAGGTTACAGACATAAAACAAACAACTTGAATTCAATAACGTTTGAATTTTTTTTGGTTGGAAATATAATAAGAAAAAATACTCATGACCCCTTGTGGTCCTTTATCTATTGCCCCTGAAACTTTAGTTCCTCATATACGTCTTGTACTCATCTACATCTTTTTTTTTAGATAATTAAGATATTTTCTTTTAGAGATCAACCTTGCAATTTCTTAAAACCGGTAGCAAGCAAACAAACGAAGATGGCACATTGTTAATAATATTCTGAGCTATCAACTTTCGTACATTATTCCATTATCAGCACAGCGTTAAAACAAACAATTTTATTTCAGTAATGCATAACAAATTGCGTTAGGTTTTGCGACATTTTAGAAAATAATTTTGACCCCTCAGGGGTCCGTGTTTGCCCAACTATCTATTTTGCATTGCTTATAGGAGTTATGAGATTGATCACTGTTCGTTATCTTCACCTTGCATTTAACCATCGAGTTTGTATCTCTGTTGGTGGACAGTCTGTCCCCGAGGATACTTGTCGCTCGATATATGTTCCTTCATGAATATACACAATAACGAAACAATACTGGCTGACACGTCGCCCAGTATAAAAAGGTGCCACTCTGTGGAGTCTCTAAGAGACACAGGCTCCTACAAATCTGTTGTTGCCCCTAGGATTATCCTTCGAGATATCAAAGATTTGTCCTATGTACAATCGTCAGATTGTCAGCTTTGGTACAGAAACCAAAATTCGTATACCCAAATTAAAGACTGTTATGTTCCTTTAAGAGATATTTTTGATAATTCCTTTTCAGACCCCATGTGTTCAACCTCAAAATGTTCTGCAAAAAATTGCAAAACTTGTGATATACTGATCACTAAAAATTCATTTAGTAGTAATCTCACTGGACGTAGTTTCTGTACCAAAACTTTTGATAATCTGACTTGTAAAACTTCTAATGTTATCTACGCCATTGAGTGTAACCTGTGTGGCTTAATTTATGTGGGAGAAACCAAGGGTTCATTAATAAAAATATATCGGGGCACAGATTTCAAATCAATAATGGTGGTAATCACCTTCTTTACAAGCATTTTAATGCACCGGACCACTCCATCTTGTCCATGAGGGTAAGGATTTTAGAAAAAAAATTACCATCACACAAACAATCCAACATTAAGCATCCCTTTTCGTAGACAACGAGAAGATTACTGGATCAGGACCCTGGGCACTGCATTTCCATATGGATGCAATGATAATGTATATGATGTGGGAAATTTGACTAGTCCACAAGGAATTAACGTGAATGTGATGGGACTCTTTCCCAATACCCAAAGACGGAAACGCAGTCATGGACATCGTTCATATGAAAGACCATGTATAAATGATGTCAATTTTTATTCCCTTTTGCCTTACGTCAACAGACAATTAGGTCCACATCATATTCGTACAAAACTTTACTCTATTCCATTGAGAGTTTTACACACGTTATCTGAAGAAGCTATGGCTAGTCTATACTTGGATTTTTCAACACCTGAATATAGACTGAACTCTATGATTATGGATGTTGCCTACTACAGGCTCTATAAAGCAGCACGTACCATGGATGATATTCCTTCAAAATCATGCCGCCAGTTCCTTAAGCTCAAATTTACAAACAAAGGAATAGATGCCGTCAACATAAGCAACATTCTTCGTCATAAAAGGGTTCAGTCGTGTATTCCTACTTATTTCAAGTTCAAGTCTACACCCTGTATTTCCTACATCTATACTTATACTATTGCATTCAAACTTTTTAATTAAAAACAAACTTTGCAGTGCCGAGATATAGACCATCTTATACGTAATCCACCAACATGTTCTTGTTCTTCATCTTCTTTCAACTATAGTCCAGCTGGACATGTCATTACTGGTGATGTTGATATAGTTGAAAATGAGGAACTCAAATCACTTATTATTAAAGGTCCTAAATACAGAGAACCTCGGTCTTTTAATTGGCTTCAGAACTTCATCTCTATTATGATTTCTGTCGAAGATTATGCCAGACGATGGACTAAATATGAAAAAGAAGAACTTGATATATTGTCAGAATGGGTTAAAAGCATAAGAGGGATATTAAAATCCCGCATTAGACACATGAAAACAAAAGTACGTACCATATATCCTTCTGTGTTTAGTAAACCAGAAGTGATAAAAGAATTAGATAGGTTACATGAGGAATATGTTTTGGTTCCAGCTGACAAAGCTTGTCACAACATTGTTTTTGTTTGTAAGATTCAATACTACAACTGTATTTTCAACGAACTTGGCATTAATTCAACTTTTGGTAATCGTACTTTTATTCCAATTGCCCTTCCAAAAGATGAAATTCTTCAAATTCATGCTTCAGTTTTAGACACATTTAATATCTCAGTCAATGGATTAAATGAATATGAGATACCGAACCTATACTGGATTCCTAAACGTCTCAAAAACCCTTACAAACATAGATACATGTACATTGCTGGATCAAGTAAATATTCTATCAAACGTTTGCTCATCGCTGTGAAGGAGAAACTAAACGTATTATGCCTCAGCATATGCGAAATCTGATGGAAATTAAATGTTGGTTCTAAAATATTCTAATGAACATTAACGCATATTTAATCGCCCAACTGACTAGGATATTAGATAACAACAGTTAATATTTTCGTGAAAAGCAAACGTAAGAGCTTAGTAGCACATTTAAAATGGTTAGTATTCAGGGCACTATACTTTTCCTTCAGATGGATCAATAAAGGATACTCGCTGTAGTGGATCATAACCCCTTTGGCACGTAAAAAATCGGTTCTCCGATTTCCAAAAAAGAGTAGACTCACTGGGAGTCGTGATGAAATCTCTAATGATAGTTAATACCAAACATATTTCATATAGTTAACCACCGATAAAAAGCAGAAATATTGCCAAAACTGCGTTACAATTAGGATTTAGAACATTTCGCGTTGTAGTAACAAAGCTAAACTGCGTTTGAAAGTATCTTTTATTTCACTATGGCATTTATTTGCTGCTGAATCGTAATTACGTTAGGTACAACATCAACTTTTCTTCTGCCAAATTTTGAACAATAAATAGCTACATTTGTTGTGATTTTAAAGGTACAATAACATATCAAGCTAGCCCAGTGATTGAACGTTTGCTTCATAAACGGAAAACTGTGAGTTCGAGCCCCGCTCGTGCTTAACCGAGTTAAATAAACCTCAGACATAAACAGAAGTAGCAATGAAAGATGACTATAACCAACAGTGATCAATCTCATAACTCATATAAGTGAGAATCACGATTCTATCGCATATGACCTTGAAAACGGAAGTCCTGTATTGTGACAGGCGTTGGTACGATATATAACCCTCACTGCTACGGTCCTGAGCGCTATGCATATGTCTAAATTTGTGGCACCACCCTTACAGCGGGTGACGTCTCAATATAAGTGAAAACTTCTCGACGGGACGAAAAGCAAAACATCTAACTGACAACCATTAAACATGAGAGCATTAAAATAATTTTGGGAAATGATTATGTTCTCTGAATGAAATGACAAACAGACTCTCTCATACATGTACTATTGAATATAAATTTTCAGGTCTTGGTGACTTAGACGTCAGTGAGATTGATGATGCGAAATCTTTCAACGATCTGATATGTCCCTTAATACAGAAGAAACTCATTTCCAATACCAACGTCATATACCTTCAGCATCTTTTCAGAAGAATAGGCGCCAACGAGTTGAACCAAATCTGCATAGAATATGCAACGGGAATGCACGCCTTGTGTTTCTATGAGAGTCCTGTCGGTAATAACATATTATTGTATGTCATAATTGTCAAACAAATAGAACTACTGGAAAGAATGAAAAGGTGAAGATAACCAAAAGTGAACATTCTCTTATTGATCAGAATAAATCCTAAACTCAGCAGAAATCAATCACAAAACCAATTCAAATATTTAAAATGATTTATTTACAGTTTTTGAAAGAAAAATATTTCAATAACAAATTACTAACTAACACTAGGTATACAATATCAGTGCTGAGTAAACTTTCCACACAAGAATGTCAAAAATCGACTGTTCAATCTAAAATCCCCAGATCTAATGGAATGCTCAATGAATCCAAACAATTGCTTCATAAAAATGTTTCCAGACCTTCTGATTATATGGCCCATAAGCTTGTTCTTTAACTGTTTGTTCTGAAAAATCATCTGGTGCAAAAAATATCTTCCTGTTCAAGTTTTTGGCAACCTTCACTCTAATATTTTGAGGATTTTCGTGGAAGATTTACTCTCTAACCAGAAATCCGTAGCTAGTCTAATCAACCCACCCTTTTTCAAAGCATAAAAACCTA
This sequence comes from Ostrea edulis, assembly GCF_947568905.1. Classification (NCBI taxonomy): domain Eukaryota; kingdom Metazoa; phylum Mollusca; class Bivalvia; order Ostreida; family Ostreidae; genus Ostrea; species Ostrea edulis. Next base: position 26,444,250 of record NC_079170.1, read on the forward strand.
AACATTCGGTGAGGCAAGAAGATCTTCAACCGAAAACATGTTGATTTCTGTGAAATTCAATAAATCAATGAATCAAAAATAAATCTTGAAAAATGCGATTATATCCCGTGCAAGCTCCAAATTCTGTTATGGGTAAAAACAAACCCTGATACGCAGCAGAAACCGAATATTTGCTTTTTAATTCATTTGAAAGAAAAATATATCAATGGAAAATTACTAACTTACCTCATGTATACAATATCAGTGTCCGATGCTGATTTAATGCCGAGTTGAATTCACAAACAAAACTGCCACTAATCGGCTGTCAATTCCAAATAAAATAATCCCTAGATTTAGCCTAATCGAGCGCTTAATCGAATGTCTCAAGTGCTTAATAACACAAACTTTACTGTGTATTTATAGGAAAAATGAAATTTCTAAAGTTTTCATTGAAGTAAAATTCCAATCAACAGGTTTTGAAATCCTTACAGCATAACAAGTGTTACGTCATAATATGTGTACTGAATTGAAAAACATCGAACGTCCGGAAAATTGTCTAGGTCATCTATGTCAATCAAATACAAATGCACTACACAACACCTTTCAACAGGGGATATTTATTCCTCCTTGGAATATGTTCCCAACCATTTTGTTCCCCGGGGCTTTTGTTTGTCCTGATTTATTTTTTTATTTATACGATTTCTGAGATTTATTCGCTTTCTTCACGTTTTACTACATATACTTTCAGAATAAGAGACAAAAATGTGAATAAGCTCACATACCCTACTCCCCCACAAGGAATTACAATGCTACACATAATGAACCAAATAGTATATTTTCGTTGAACTTGTTTTTTCAAAAAAGACTTAAATCCCATAAAAATCATATAAGAAAACCTATTCATAGGTAACTCTACATAGCGTGTCCTTGTTAAATACAAAGTTACACGAAAGTCTTTTCAGTGGTTCATAGCAGTTGCAATAGCAAACTTTTTCAATAGTATATTTAACTTATGCCAAACTTTTACGATCAAAAGGGGAATAATTGCCAGAAATTAATAACAATTTCCTGCTATATGCACATCTACATAATATGTGATTATTGATTACATCGTTGCATGAAATACTGTTGAGTGGTTTCAGAGGAGTTGCGCTGACAATCTGTTTTAGTAATTGTAATTGTAATTAAAAGATTTATATAGCCCGTGTTTGCCCTACTATCTATTTTGTATTGCCTATAGGAGTTATGAGATTGATCACTGTTCGCTATCTTCACCTTTCATATAGTGTAATTAGTTCTCTAAGGCGCTTTACAAATATGAGAGATAAGATAATATAAAATCGATATGCATATATTGGTACCGTATACGTTTTACATATACATGCGAATAAAATATTCATAGTGTCAGAATTAAAATGCATAATTATTATTATTAATATTTAGCGCCTAATGTAATGATATAATTACCCTAATAACTTATAAAACAATTCAAACAACACTTAGCAACACTTTTAGAAAAATATTTTGTTTTATTGTTTGTAAAACAAAATGTAACAACACTGTAAGAGCTGTATTGTAAGAGCACTAAGTATGTAAAAACAAAAAATCACAAATTAAACGACGATCTAAAAAGATGCGTTGTGATGTCCGATTTAAAACTAGACAGTTTTACATTTTATTTTGGTCAAACTTCTAAGGTCAAACGGGTATAACCCCTCCTCCGAAAAAGATTCAAATGTACTGTAAGTAAATATGAATATGTAAATAGTATGTCCTTATTAACTACAAGTTTTCATGAAATTCTGTTGAGCTGTTTCAGAGGGGTTGCGCTGACAAAAAACAGGACTGACGGACAAATGAGTCAATAACATTATGCCACACGCAACTCTTTTGGAATGAATATATATATATTTAACAATGTTTATTTCAGAGAATAACTATTTTTCAGGAGGAAGATATGATCAAGTAGAATTCCACATAGATGGTGATATAAAAGACTACGATAGGAATTACCTGAATGATATCAAAGACACAGTTGCAAAGATGCTAGAATGCCAAGCGAATGAGATTTTCATTAATGGCGTGAAAGCCGGCAATAGTTTCTATCTATGCATTGCCATTAAAAAGAAGTATACCAACAAGATCCTTAGCTTGGATCCAATTAATATAAGCTCACTTCGTACTCTGCAGATCGACTTTTTCAAAATAGGAGATCAAAAAATATCCACAGGTACGTACATAAGTGGAGAAACCTGCACAATTATCAAATGCATGATTGAAAATGCCCTACCCAGGCTATTGAGCGCCAAAGTAGTAAAAAAAAACTCTCTACTCTAACAAGGATCGTTTTCTCCAACTGTCACATATCAGCCAGTTAATGTTAATGATAATAATGGTAGTAACCAACTTCTTTACAAGCATTTTAATGCACCGGACCACTCCATCTTGTCCATGAGGGTAAGGATTTTAGAAAAAAAATTACCATCACACAAACAATCCAACATTAAGCACCCCTTTTCGTAGACAACGAGAAGATTACTGGATCAGGACCCTGGGCACTGCATTTCCATATGGATGCAATGATAATGTATATGATGTGGAAACTGACTAGTCCACAAGGAAATAACCTAAATGTGATAGGACTTTTTCCCAATACCCAAAGACGGAAACGCAGTCGTGGACATCGTTCAAATAAAAGACAAAGTATAAATGATGTCACGTTTGATTCCCTTTTGCCTTACATCAACAGACAATTAGGTCCACATCATATTCGTACAAAACTTTACTCTGTTCCATTGAGAGTTTTACACACATTATTTGAAGAAGCTGTGGCTAGTCTATACTTGGATTTTTCAATACCTGAATATAAACTGAACTCTATGATTATGGATGTTGCCTACCACAGGCTCTATAAAGCAGCACGGGTCATGGATGATATTCCCTCCAAATCATGCCCTCAGTTCCTTAAGCTCAAATTTACAAACAAAGGAATAGATGCCGTCAACATAAGCAACATTCTTCGTCATAAAAGGGTTCAGTCGTGTATTCCTACTTATTTCAAGTTCAAGTCTACACCCTGTATTTCCTACATCTATACTTCTACTATTGCATCCAAACTTCTTAATTATAAACACACTTTGCAGTGCCGAGATATAGACCATCTTATACGTAATCCACCAACGTGTTCTTGTTCTTCCAACTATAGTCCAGCTGGACATGTCATTACTGGTGATGTTGATATAGTTGAAAATGAGGACCGCAAATCACTTATTCTAAAAGTTCCTAAATACAAAGACCCTCCGTCTTTTAACTGGCGACAGAACTTCATCTCTATTATGAATTCTGTCAAAGATCATGCCAGACAATGGGCTAAATATGAAAAAGAAGAACTTGATACATAGTCAGAATGGGTTAAAAGCATAAGAGGGATATTAAAATCCCGCATTAGACATATGAAAACAAACGTACGTACCATCTATCCTTCTGTGTTTAGTAAACCAAAAGTGATAACAGAATTAGATAGGTTACACGAGGAATATGTTTTGGTTCCAGCTGCCAAAGCTAGTAACAACATTGTCTTTGTTTGTAAGGCTCATTATTACAACGTATTTTGAACGAACTTGGCATTAATTCCACTTTTGGTAATCATATTTATACTCCAACTGCCCTTTCAAAAGATGAAATTCTTCAAAACCATGCTTCATTTTTAGAAACTTTTAATATCCCAGTCAATGGGTCGAATCAATATGAGTTACCGTTCCTAAACTACATAAAAACCCCTACAAACAAAGATACATTTCTGGATCCAGTAAGTGCTCTACCAAGCCCCTATCGTTGCTCCTCACGAAAATATTAACAGCTGTGAAGGAGAAACTTCAAACTTACTATGCGACTACATATGCCAGAAGTGGTGTTAATCAAATGTGGATTCGAAAATATTCTTAAGAACTTTTAGTAAACTTGAAATCGCAGAATTTTTCCCAAATCAATAACATTAAAACCTATGACTTTTCAACACTATACACGACCATTCCTCACGATGAATTAAAGACTATACTTTTTGACATCATAGACAGTTGCTTCTTCAACAACAACGGAACACGGTAATATTCATATCTAGTGATCAGTCATTCAAAAACCTACTTTGTTAAACACCACTCTGATTCCACGCAAAAGTACTCTGAAGTTGAAAGAAAAAATATGCTAGAGTTCTTCATTGATAATATCTTCGTGATCTTCGGTGATCATGTCTTCCAACAGTCTGTTGGAATTCCCATGGGCATGAATAGTGTTCCTTTGTTAGCTGACCTATTTTCATATTCATATGAAGCAGAATTTATTCAAAATCTTCTACGTGAGAAGAAATCTCTTGTTGTGGCCTTCATTTCGACATTTAGATATATTGACAACGTTTTATCTATTACCAACTTTCTCCAGAATCTTGGAAATTAAAGATAAATTGGAGACTGGGGGATTGTTTTTCAATACCTCTTTGTCAAGTCGAGGTTTCTTTAGAAGAGGTAAAACAAGCGCCTCCTTCAATGAAGAAGGAAAGATGTTCTGGTCGATAGAGGGGCTGATTATCCTGGTGATCAAGGGAAGCAATGATTCGATAAACTTCTTGAGAAGAGACTGGGAATAGAGTCGAGTTCACATGATTCATTCGGAGGTTTTGTAATGATAGATTTGAGTTCTTGTTCAATGGCATGCTGAAACAAAGTTAGAGATGAGCCTTTATACGGCAAATCTGCATCCAAGAAGTTTTGATTAGCCTCCGTTTTTTGCTTCAAGATTTCTCTGATCGATGTCACTTTGTCGATGGAGAAGATAAAAAAAAACGGCTCAACAATACTTTATATGATGTAGATGTTGTTGACATATGTTGGTTTTTTCTCTTGAAAGGTTTATGATTGTGAAAAAAAGTTTTCAGATTTTGTACACATCCCTCGCGTTTTGAAGAATATACATCCTTTTTAGCTTTGCTGGGGAAGTAGCCTACGTTTTTACATGTTGTCTTTAATAACTGATGGTGAATTTCAACTTCTGTGTTTCGCTATCGCTTTTCCGCTTTCGTATTTTGCTGTTGTGCAGCCCTTAGATCGTTCGAATATCATTTTGTGTTTAGTCTGATTATGGTGGTGGTCTTTGTAACAGTTGGAACATGTATGTCCAGTAGTGTAGCGAGACTCCTAAACTATTTATACTTATATTACATTGACATGTATGTTTTACGGAGTAGTATAGAAATATTACCTTAACACATCTTAAGACTTTGATACCCATGTGGAATTGTTTTCTTTTAGTTAATTGATTTTCTCTGATGTTCTCCCTTTTGGTCAAACAATGAAATTTCCTATATGACAACGCAACCCTATATTTTGGTGTCATTTCTTGTAGAACCAATACAATGTGGTGCAATGCATCTCTTTGTTCCCCGTTGTAGCAATAGATTTTAAGGTCAAAGTTCAAGGTTAAAAGTCACCAACTATGGAACGCGATTCATCGGCTTGAATTCAATGAGGTATTATGTCATCCACACGAGATATATGCGCACAAGGCAATATGTCGTTTGCACGAGACTCACTTATTTGACGGCCAGATTTTTGCCTTTCATCATGGAGAGGGTAGTGATCGGGAACGTCATGAAAGACCTTGGGATTATTTAAGAGAAAGTACAATAGAAATTCATTTTTGTCATATTACTGTCATTTTTTAAATCGTGTATATATTTACTTTGTTTTACGTGCTAATACATCAACTAAGTACTATTTTCAGCACTCGTCTTTGAGATGTTTGTTCCTTTTCCTCGCTGGGGACGTAATTTGTGTTCAATTCAATGTCCACATCTTCAAAACTTTCTTCATTTTCCAAAGTAGGCGAAAGGGTTCCACTATATGAGAATATGTATGTTCGTTATCTTCACCTTTCATATAAAACAACGACCTTGTATTTTTATCCCATTGCTACAAGGTGTGTCTTTTATTACTGTAGATATAATGTTGGTAGAGGCATACATATATCAATATCAACAAAGAAAGATGATCTAGGCATTTACCTTAATCCCCTTGTTATAGCTGTAGAGGATTTACAGCTATATCTGCATTGGCGAAGAACAGGAGCCTCGGGCCGCCAGCAGCAAACTTCACTTTCGTAGTGGTGTTGACTAATCTATCTAGACTTTCGTTGCATCAAGCATAAAACATATATCAATATGCTTATAAAGAAACAATTCTGAATACAAGTAGCATATGGAATGCTTCTTATAGTACATATGTTAAGTACCAGGTGGTGATTAAGATGTACCAATATCTCTTACCCTGGAATTGATAGAAATACGTCCCATACGCAGTGTCCTTTTCCATTAAACGTTCCTGATACTGCAAAAGGAAATCTCCGTTTTGGAATGTTCTGCTGGCAAAGATGCCTCTGCCTGAAACCTTAATGAAACAGATATCAAAACGTTGAATTCTACTAATGTTTCTGGCTATTTTGTTCTAAAAGTAAAACATACCTTTCACTTTGTTGATCCATTTGAATTCAACTCCTTCAGGATACTCTCTTATTTAGAGACACACCTCGAGTTTCTCCTCTTCAGAAATTCTCTTGATTGTCAGTCGATGTGACGTGACGTCATCTGGTACAGTTTGCAAGATATGACGCATGTTATGCTTTGATAGGCGAATCAAGTAACCTCCCCAAGTGAAAATATATTTTAGAATGAAATAGCAAAACTTGCAAATATTTGATAGACCAGAATTTCGCATATGCTATCGTTAACTTTTTTCAGAGTTTGTATTGATTTTTTACAGTTAATCTTTTGTATACAGTGTTTCTTGTAAATATATATATATATATATATATATATATATATATATATATATATGTCTTATTTGATATCGAGAAAATTTTGTCTTACAAAAGTATTCTATTGTGCACGTTCAATTCCGTATTTCATGGGAGACCTACAACTGATCAGTACTATGAGCGAGTCCCTATATCAAAATTACATTCTACAATATAAACATCTTTGATGTCCACAGGCAATCAAATAGCATGTTAAAAGTACAATTGAATTACCATGGCTTGTAAGAATTATTTTCTTTCTTGTATATCTTTTAGGCGCCTTGTTGATAAACAGTATAACCATTTCTGGTGCAGAACAGATTTTGCATATCTCGTTTAAAACGCAAGATGAACTGTTTGTGAGTGATAAAGAAAATATTTGTCTTGTGGATTCCGCTGGCAAAATATTGAATTCCGGATTTGAGAGTGCATACTATCCCTCAGGGAGTCACACCGTCACAGACGATTTGGATTTTCTGTTTGTAGATACCAATGGAGTCCATAAATTATCACCAGACGGGGTTATCGCCACACCCTTCTATTCCCCGGCACCATATTGCATCCACTCCTCCCACATTAACGGCGACATGCTGGTGGGAAGTTTTGGGAAAGTGACGAGGTACGACAGGAATGGACGGAAACTAAATGTCATTAATTATCCCCATGTACGTTATTTCCATCCGATCTACATCACGGAAAACAAAAACGGAGACATTTGGACTTCTGACCTTTGGCTTACAGCAGTAACAGTGGTGGATAGATCAGGAGGTCATCGGTTTGACTACACAGGTCCTTATTCTCACTTTCGTCCTCGTGCTCTTTGTGCGGACGTTCTCGGACATGTGCTGGTGTGTGATTGCCATAATGACAGTGTTTATCTCCTGGATCAGGACGGGAACTTCCTGTATCTACTGCTGACACAAGAAATACATGAAATTTATCATCCAACGGCTCTCTGTGTGGACGATCAACACAACCTCTACATCGGACAGGAATATAGCAACACAATATGTGTCTACAAGTATCTACAGAATACGGATGTAAAGCACAGTACAGACCAGAAGCATTACTCTAAAAACACGGAGATCCGTGCACCGAAACGCCTTGGCAAAAAGAGGTCTAACAAAGTCGGTGATCCCTATTATGCTACGTAATAACATTGAATCTGCCACGATGTGTCTACGGCGTGTCACGGTATCATACGAGGCATAAACTATTATCTTGTACAGGTTTGGGTTGAGGGTTACAATACATTTTTCGTACAAAATATCATCAAAATAGTGATCATTCAAAGTTCGAAGATATGTATTCTATAGTTAGATGGTTTAATGTAACTAATAATTTTGTAGATAATTTGAAACAAATTCTCACAAGTAAAAGACTACGGATTACTCCACTCTGTTTACCTGATCAAGATATACGACTCATGGATAATAGATGTTTCCTACTCATAGACACCAGATCCCGCCTCTCGTGTGTCCAGGGGCCCGTGTTTGCCTTACTCTTAATTTTGTACGTTTACAGGAATTATGAGATTGAACACTTTTCTTTACCTCCACTTTTTCATAGTTTCAAAAAAGGTCTAACGCTGATGAACAGGTGTTAATGTGAAACGATTTGGAGAAATTGAAGACATTGTCTTCACAACTTTCCTGTAAATTATTTATGTATGAATTTTTTCATCCCACTATTTGATGTTATAATTTTTTTTATTTCCTTTAAATCCAAGAACCTTTATCTACAGGAATTGTTAGAAAGCACATTATTTTCTTTGATTTTTATATCCTCTAATATTTACAGCATCACCAGATATCTGTGAAATAGAACCATAGACTTTGATGTCTTTTGTTCAACAAAAAGACTGCAATATGTGGATCATTGTCATGTGTTTATCACAGAAACGTGTTATTTTAGTATGAAATAAAGATGTGTATTAAAACAGATTTTTGTTTTTTGAAACTTAAACATCAAATATTTCATTATTGATGATTGTTAGAGTTATAATGACACATGTATGTAGGGCGAATGAATAGGAACTATTTGTAACTTTGACCTTTAAAATCAAGATTAAGAACCTTTCTTGCATTTGATTTGGATCTTAAAGTTCAAATTCAACACAAGCTGGTCAAGATAATAAGTTAACGTTGAATTTCATACATGGACACAATTCAGTGATATAAATCAAGCAATAAAATACCTCAATTTAATGACAGTTGTAGATCTATACTGGTTGAAAAAGGTCATTTTTTGCCATTTTGAGCTTTTAACGTATTTGATAGTTGTTTCATACTTCCCACATTTTTTATTTGCTGACACAACCCGTTTGTCCACTCACTCAGCTGACGTGTCCAGGTATTGCTTTAAATACTGTGGTTCAGTCCGTGCAGTCAGGGTGAGTGGACGCATTGCTTCTAGATCGGTGTTCCCGAGGTTGGGCAGTTAGAATTTTCCCAGTTTGTTATATTTTAAGACCAATTTCAAGGTATGTATCTTTTTTAGGGGGAGAGAGGGGGAGGGGGAGGAGGGGAGAGAGAGAGGAGTAGGGGCAGAGAGAGTTGAGGGGGGGAGAGGGGGAGAAGGGGAGAGAGGGGGAGAGGGATGGGAGGGAGACAGGGAGAGGGAGAGAGGGAGAGAAAGAGAGAGAGAAGGAGAGAGAAGGAGAGAGGAGAGAGAGAGAGAAAACGAGAGAGAGAGGGGGAGAGAGAAGGAGGGAGAGAAGGAGAGAGAGAGAAGGAGAAAGGAGAGAGAGAGAAGGGAGAGAAGTAGAGAGAGAGAAGGAGAGAGGGGAGGGAGAAAGAGAGAGAGGGAGGGAGGGAGAGAGAGGAAAGGGAGAGAGGGAGGGAAAAGGAGAGAGGGGAAGGGAGAGAGGGATATAGAGAGGGATAAAGAAGGAGAGAGAGGAGAGAGAAGGAGAGAGAGAAGGAGAAAGAAGGAGAGAGAGAAGGAGGTCAAAGTACTGGAGGCTTATCATCTTGTTCTTGAAAAGTGTCTTTAGTTTTGTAATAGTAATAAATGAACTACACCCAAACCAGCAGGATATAAAGCTTCATTTTTCTCAATAATTCTTACACATGACTGTAAGTCACACGCGAATGACAAAACAGTGAAATGGATTTCATTTTTGAGAATATATAAATGATATGAGATATGAACAGTGACCCTTTAAGCCGACCTAACATCAAACTCCGGTGTAATCTGAACTTTTTTCGGACTTTTCCGTCCAGTTGGAATTTCTTTTATTGATTGATGGATAAGAAGAAGTGATGTTCTGATCGGCTCTGCTGATTATGTATACTTGTACAAGCTGACTTTTCCCCCATAATATCCGGTTTAAACTCACTTATGTATCTTTTATGTGGACCTAAGGGTCACGCAACAGCCAACAAGTTGATTGCTCCCCTTCTACGTATGCGAGGCGTTTTAAATTTCCACAGTACGCGCCCATGCCGTACATAAGAAAGCTAGTGTCATCATTAGTTGGTGCTGCGTCCATCGATCCAACATATTCAGCAAAACTTACATAAATTATTGTTTGAAGGTGACCTACGAGATTAGCAGAGAGACAACCATGGTGTTACTCAGTCTAACTAAAATTTGCACATATATATACTGGGAAACAATAGCATATACTTTAAGAAAACTCATCGAATGCAGATAACTCATTAAATGTGCCTACTGCTAGGGAGAGTAGGTGCGAAAATATTTATTGAAAAAATTCAGAATATACAATGTTAAATTCCGTTTGCAATTGTCTTCCGACAAAAAACACTTTTTTTTCATCATATAGACTGCCACACACCTTCCTATGAATTCAATTATGGGAAAAAGTACAGTAGACTGCAGCTCTATCATGTTGAATATATTTATTTGATGTGTTTCTTCTATCCTCTATCTTTTTCTTTATTATACCTTCTTTATATCTTTTTATCCTTGGCTCGTGTGAGTATGTTGACATGTAGTACAATTTTTATTTCATGTGGTCAAATTACTTTCAGTAAATGTCAAGGCCTTGGTGATATTTAAAAAGTCACAGATGTTTCTAATTATTTGAGATCTCTGAATTATAATATTTATTGTTTACAAGACACACATTTTATAGATGATATGGAAACCATGATTAGACCTTTGAGGTTATCAAAGTTTTTTTAGTTCATACTCTTCAAATTCAAGAGGCGACCTCTTCTTATAAATAAATTTTGATCATAAAATTTTTTCAGAAAAACGAGATGCAGAAAATTACTCATTACTTAAATGTAAAGCTTATACGGTACCAATTTTGATGCAGCAGATGCGCATTTCGACAAATAATGTCTCTTCAATGATGCTCAAGCTGAAATATTGGAAATTCGAAATAATAATAAACTTGTAAGAACTTAAAAACAAGAGGCTCATGGGCCACATCGCTCTCCTGAGTCACCTTGGTCCATATCAGAAGAATTTCCATATATATTTGCATGTAAAACCGTAGTCCCTATTATGGCCCCTACCTACCCCTGGAGGCCATGGTTTTTGCAAACTTGAATCTACACTATGTCAGAAAGCTTTCATGTAAATGTGAACTTCTTTGGCCCAATGGTTCTTGAGAAGAAGATTTTTAAAGATTTTTCCTATATATTTATGTGTAAAACTGTGATCCCCCTTGTGGCCCCATCCTACCCCCAGGGGCCATGACTTGAACAAACTTGAATCTGCACTATGTCAGAAAGCTTTCATGTAAATATCAGCTTTTCTGGCTCAGTGGTTCTTGAGAAGAAGAGTTTTAAAGATTGTCCCTATATATTTGTATGTAAAACTTTGATCCAATATTGTGGCCCCATCCGATCCCCGGGGGCCAGGATTTCAACAAACTTGAATCTGCACTATATCAGAAAGCTTTCATGTATATATCAGCTTTTCTGGCTCCGTGGTTCTTGAGAATAAGATTTTTCCTATATATTTGTATGTAAAACTTTGATCCCCTATTGTAGCCCCATCTGACCTCCCGGGGCCATGATTTTAACAATTTAGAATCTGCATTATATCAGAAAGCTGTCATATAAATCTCAGCTTTTCTGGCTCAGTGGTTCTTGAGAATAAGATTTTTAAAGATTTTTCCTATATATTTGTATGAAAAAAACTTTGAACCCCTATTGTGGCCTCATCCGACCCCCGGGGGCCATGATTTTAACAATTTAGAATTTGCACTATATCAGAAAGCTGTCATATAAATTTCAGCTTTTCTGGCTCAGTGGTTCTTGAGAAGATTTTAAAGATTTTTCCTATATATTTGTATGTAAAACTTTGAACCCCTATCGTGGTCCCATCCGACCCCCGGGAGCCAGGATTTTAACAATTTAGAATCTGCACTATATCAGGAAGCTTTCATATAAATCTCAGCTTTTCTGGCTCAGTGGTTCTTGAGAAGAAGATTTTTAAAGTGTTTTCCTATATAATTGTATGTAAAACTTTGATCCCCTATTGTGGCCCCATCCAACCCCCGGGGGCCATGATTTTAACAATTTAGAATCTGCACTACCTAATAAAGCTTATCTATAAATTTCATCTTTTCTGGCCCAGTGGTTCTTGAGAAGAAGTTTTTTTAATAACCCTACTCTATTTTTACCTTTTCTTGATTATCTCCCCTTGGAAGGTGCCCTGGCCCTTTATTTTAACAATTTAGAATTACAGACGGATAGACGCCGGAATACGGGTTATCAGAAAAACTCACTTGAGCTTTTAGCTCAGGTGAGCTAAAAACGAGTGCCAAAGACTGGAGTCAAATTCGTCTAAGGATCAGAGAAATCAGACCTCTCGATCCGCGCCGGATAATCTACAATTTTGAGCGTATCTTAGGATCTGATTTTAATTCAATTGGTTTAATTCATTTCCGTTAACAATCAATCATAACATTTGTAAAAAAAAAAAAAAATGTATATGCTGTATAACGTATTACAGAAATTAATTTTCAAATTACTTAATAGCCATTACACATTTCCAAAGAAGCAATTTTAATTTCAAAATCCATGTCTTTCCTTTGATAATAATGATTATGATAAGAATAATGGACAAACATGTAATATTATTTGAACAATTGATGCAACTTAATCTGGCTTCATTGACCTTGAGTCTGTCCATCCTCTCCGTTAAAAGAAGTACGTATTGATATTTTACACCCAAGCACGACAGCGTAACTTTCCCGTTGTAAATAATTCAAATATAAGCATGTTAGCTGATTATTCAACGCGCCATTAGACGATAGAGATGAATATTACATTGAATCAGCTCTTTAATTATTTATTCATAATATGTGTACATGGCCTGGAATACAAAGCAACAATGAAACTCTAAAAAAAAGTCTCAACACTGAGTGCATTCGTGGGAAATATGAAATGCAAGTAATATTGCCCACGACAGCAGGCAGTTTTCTTTCAATATTTGTAGAAACAAAGACAGTGTTGGTAGATACCAGAAACGTAGATGTCATACTTTGTCACTGCGTGAAAATGCTTTATAAAAGCAAACCACATTTCTGGAACAAAATACTTTGACAGTTTTCGAATAAACGTTAATTTTAAATGTTGTACATTTGAAAAGAATGTAAACCCACACGAAAAATCTGATCTGGTTTGTTCTCCATATATCTGCTTTCCCGTATAACACCCGTATGTGATTCCCCAACAAGACATGTTTTTCTACTGTATGTAACATCACATACCTACTCATTTCGTTTGTGCCTCATTTACATGGTATATGATGAAAAAGTTAAGAATACGAACAATGATAAATCTCAAACTTCCTATAAAGAATACAAAAATAAGAGTAGGATAAACACGGAGTCCTGGATATACCAGAGGTAAAATCATGTGCCTAGGAAGAGTAAGCATCCCCTTTCGACCGGTTTCACCCACCGTGAGACCCATATCTTAATTAGGTAAACGGGATAATTCGTAGTCAAAATCGGCATGTAGAGAACGGGTTAATAATTGGTACGAAACACGTCGCACAGCATTGGAGCTAAAGACAGATTGCATTGGTAAATTATATCATCATAACGACCACAAAATTTACGAAATATTGATTTTCATTGAGACTGTTGGAACCCTTGTAACATCAACCTATTTTCCAGTAACCTACCTAGATGAATTCATTGATCATACGTAAACATCTTATGCAGATGATAATGATACATGTATATTGCTGCATCAATATCTGAAGTTGACGATGGAGAAGCTGAAGCCATTCCATTTGTTGATGTTGAGTGAATAAATAACTTGACCTTGAACACTAGACTTCGAGTGCCAATATTCATCAATATAAGTTCAATAACCCTTTTATTATATAGCTAAAGTATTTAGTTGTTAAATTATATCCCTTTTCGCTCAAACTACTACAAAATAGACGAGAATTCATCAATATTGGCATATAAGGTGAAAGTGCAATATCAGCATGCATTTCTTAACGGTTCAATATTAAACCCGTCGTTGATACATGAAGCGCTACTTGACTTTTTAAGGATATAAAAAGATGCTGTACTTTAGATATCAGTGGATCTTTATCATAAGTGTACCAGGCAGGTGAAAAGTAGTATATAGAAAAATGACATTCCTATAATTTTATAGGATATCTAATAGATTGATTGTTCATTGTTTAACGTCCCATTCGAGAATTTTTCACTCATATGGAAACGTCACTATTGTCGGTGAAGGCTACAAAATTTGTCCTCGGCGCTTACGGCCTTTGAGCATGGTGGGGTCTTTATTGTGTATTTCCTGTGTACACTGATATGAGAAAATTTCATCAGGAAATGTAATCTGCTCACCTGCCATGTGAAACAAAGTGGTTCTGAAACCTGTAAGTGGTGATCGCTTTATGGCAAGTTTTGTTTTCCTAAGAAGTCATTAATCGGTGGGTGCAAAATATATATGTTTTGGTAAACTTATCCGCAAATATGTTCAAAGTAAAAATAAACCAAATATTTCATCTTTTTGGCTGATCTGTTTCAGCACCAGTATAACGTATGGTTGTGAATCATTGGTATGTTGATTATTTACCTTGTATAGGATAAAACTGTATTGCCATTGCATACTCCATTCATTTTCTTGGGGGGGGGGGGGTAAGACGTAAATGGAATTTAGTTAATCTAGTAGTGTGTCTGTTTTCCTCAGCACATGACATAGTTATCTACCTTTGATCACAACATAATTCCCTTAAGAAAGAAGGTTATTTAAAAGTTTAATTGGAACAATTGTTTTAAAGACAGGTATTTTGAATCATCGCTGATTCGATTCCAAGATCAGTATGATCTAGTAAAATGAGCACAACTTATATAAACAAAGGTATAAGATTAATACTACTAGAATATTAATGTAACACTTTTTGTATTTTACCAACATATCAATCTGATTAAAACCAGATCTTCAATCTGCTCCTCTATTGGCCATGTCGCGTTTGACATGGCCAATAGAGGAGAGGATTGAAGATCTGGTTTTAATCAGATTGAAGTTCATTCAGAATCCAATAGCACATCGATTGCAACACTGCACGATACCGGTATTTGACTAATCATAACAAACCGATAATCTTAAACTTTTAGCATTGACTTGTTTCAAAGAATCATTGTTATTCACAACAGCTCAAGAACAAGTACGCATGACATTATAATTTCACATTTCGCAACATAGTATCAGATTTGTTTAGTAATTTAAGTTATTGACAGATAGACTATCTTTAATCTCTTGGACCACAATGTTACAATTTCTCTATCACACAATCTTGAATCGGGTTATCAAATAACAAAAACAGGTTTATCTATATAATAATACATGATTTGTATGTCATCTAGGGATAATAGTATCTGATATCACGACGATGCCGTCAAAAGTGTTTTCTCTGTGATGTCACCTGTATGGTCATTATCGTCTTCATTCGCTTCCTCCATCTAGTTTCCTTTGACGATGCACAAAGCGACGCCAGACATAAATGCAATGATTAGCATTATAGTGAATATTCCGAACAGGATGTTGAGTTCGTCCGAGTCCGGTGATACGTAATGACTTTCTGTGGTCTCATTCACAGTCTGGTCAAGGATAGCATGAAATAACTCCAAGAACCATAACTCTGCCGCGATATGACAGAGGAGCATCATCGTACTCTGCAACGTCCTTGTTCTTTAGTTGTTGAATTCATATTACCGTACTCTATTCTAACTTGTTTCTGTAACGAGAGAGAGCCTGGTATGTGCTGGTGTACATGTTCGTCTGTATATAATGACTCAGTTTAGAATCAATGCATCATATTTATGCAGAAATTGGAATACTAAGTCTTATTACATTCAGATCATTTATATATTAGGATATTACATATCCATAAAAAGGATCTGTATACATGTAATCAGATCATTTATATGATACAGTGAAGACAAAGAACAGTGGTTGTTCGCATGTGACACAAAAAGTACAAAATTGAGATTAGGGAAAACACCAGAGCCTGAAACAGGAGCCTACAATGAGTAAACATTCCCTGTTGACCGGTTCCACCCGCCGTGAGCCCTATATCTTAATCGAGTAAACGGGGTAATTCCTACTTAAAATCAGTATGGAAATAACGGCCTAAGAATTGGTATAAAATATGACATACAGCATCCTTCCTGATGAGAAGTTGTAACTGCAAATAACATCATTATAACGACCATAAAATTTTGAGAAATGCTGACTTTAAATGACACTATTGAAACCCCGTTGTCATCAACTTATTTGTCAGTAGCTTGTCTCCGGTCAAAAATTTATCATATGCATAATATTCTCTCACGTATTAAATAACACTATATGCATGTGGTAATGGAATATTGCTACATAAATATGGGGAGTTTATAATGTAGAAGCTGTAATATTGAGTAGTTAGTTTGTCGTTAATGTCTATGTTCAGCAAAATATCCAAATGCGAAGCAGATGTGGAAAGTTTTGTGGTGTCTTTTATTTAGAGTTCACTGGGATAAATCGAATCAACATATGAAAGAAAGTGAATATCATGAACAGAAAAAACGTCATACTAGTGAATAAAAGAAACACAAGTTCGGATTTTTTTATTTAACTTTTAGACACGTGCACGAAATTTAATCAAATTCGACACAGAGCCACCTCGGTGCACTGTGAAAATGTTCTTTTTTCAGTTTTAACAACATTTATCCAGGTATATAGTCAGGCTTTTACAAAACCCTTACAACCCAACCTGACCAGGGGGTACAGGGTTTTAAAAATTCTAACTCTTTCGCTCACACATTCACACGGACATGAATTCATACTAAACGAAGGCTAGAAGTAAAGAAAGTAGAAAACAATTGACAATGTACTCTGGCTGAGTTCATAAATACCATACTATAATAATTAACAATCAGATATATGATGTAATACCAAGGTTGTTATTTAAAAAATACTACTTTAAACACACTATTGATTGAATATACATTTACTTCACCTCGTACGAAGAAAAAGAAAAATTATAACAAATGTATATAATATTAAAAAGAAGCATTTTAGGATATTTTTGTATTAACATAGTTCTTCAGTTAAAATTCGGTCGACCGTAACCCCACTCGACGCTGGATGCTTTCAGCAGATCTTTCAAGAAAGCGTGCACAAGGGTACCCCATCACCATTTGTGCTGGTAAATCATTACGATTGAACATTGGAACAGTACAGATCAGCTACATTTCTTTTCGAAGCGATTGTAGAGCGAAATATCGCGATTGATTGAAGTCGATAGGGGTTAGGCCATTGATCTGATAGTGCAGGGAAATTCGCAACATCATGTAGCCCAGTAATATGGTGTACATGAGACAACGATATCCCATTTAGTTGGGCGTCTTAGAGCTAAAGGGAGATTGGGTGATCGTTCCAGGTGTAGACACCCTCGCATTACGTCGCGATGGCAAAATAGAGGCATGTATTTGTACGTCTCTCGCAACTACGTGACACATTTCAGACGGCGACGAAGACGGCACACCAAGTTCTCGGCACATTCGTCGGTCAATGTATCCAAAATCAGCGCTCGTGGGGACCCGCGTTAGAATAGGTCCTCAATACCCCTTGCTTGTCGTAAGAGGGGACTAAATGGGGCGGTCCTTCGGATGAGAACACATGAATTGAGGACCCGTGTCACAGCAGATGTGGCACGATAAAGATCCCTCCCTGCTCAATGACTGTAAGTGCCGAGCATAGGATTAAGTGCACAGCCCTTCACCGGCAATGGTGAACTCTCCATATGAGTGAAATATTCTCGAGCGGGACTTTAAACAATAATTCAATCAATCAATTAAAGAACGGTTACTAATCCGTTGAGATGGTTTCATTTAAGGCCACGGCGTCCCTATGTTGGTCCGCCACTTACGTAGAGGCGACACCAATGTCGAATCTAGTGGCTGCTTGCACATTCACCTAATTGGTTTCGTTTGGTCCATTGGAGACATATGTTGTTCATGAAGAATTTCGTTTTATATTTCACAGGTCCGATAGACGACAACGTGTCTATATATGGACGTCGTGATGAGCGATATTCTGACGTTTGCGTAATGGAAAGCCACAAATTCGGGGGAGGGTCAGTCATGGAATGGGTAGGGATATATCAAGGGGTGAAAACACGTCTTGTAGTTATCCATGGCAATCTTACAGCAGTCACATATCAGGATCAGGTCTTGAGACCACACGTCCTTCCTCTTATTCATCAACGTAACCTTACGTTGCAGCAGGACAACGCGAGACCCCGTGTTGCTATAGGGTTTGTCGTGACTATCTGCCTCAAAACAACGTTCCAGTTCTTGATTGGTCACCATACAGTCCAGATTTGTCCCCAATCGTACATTTGTGGGACGAGCTGGACAGGAAGATTATGAAGCGCTTCAACGTCCCCAATAACGTCGCTCAACTCACGAAAACCTTTACCCATCGTCACTAGCCACGGTTACTGAGTCCGGTAGTACCTATCCAACCTCAAACCGTGGCTGCATGATCAGCTAAACCTACGATTTTCATGAATATGTATTGAATGACACAATACATTTTTTACCAATCACAGTCACAGTGACAGATTTCGGATATTTTAATGGCTGTGCCCACAACTAAAACTTGCAGTATTTCTTTACAAGTAATAACGGACAAAAAAGATCACAGAGCCCGGTTTGAAGAACCACGTAAAGTTTATAAGTATTTATGAAATGAAATTCGCATCAACAGTTGTGGTTAAGCTTGTAAATTTTGTGTTAATAAACTTAATCGTATGTTCAGCTTAATGAGGAAATTCGGGGTAAAGCGGATGTGTTGAAGTTTGAAAGAATATAGTTGATTGGACAATTATATAAAGAAAGCGGCATGGTTACACATATTATATGGTAAATTTATTACACCGGTGAAGTCAACAAAGAAACGTCCATTACTTACAACAGCTAATTATAAAGAGTGTCCAGTGTGTTCTCAATCGACACTCCTCGGATTATTCCTCTACGAGCACGCAATGACCTCCTCATGATTTTTTTTTTCACCAAAAAATATCATGAACCCTCACCGATTGATTGACTAATGAACATAATTATTAATGACGTCGATGATTTTTTTAATCATAAAGCCAGGGCATTTCACGTAGTGTATACGTAAACAATAGGCGTGGCTTGTGACGATTACCCTTACCCATCAATGGAATAATATCCCTCAAAAGAGAACAAACACCTTGAGGAGATCAATGTTAAGGAGGGTAAGAGCAGCGACTGGAGCCAATGGTGGGAAGACATGCTGCTGATTTAGATCGGGAAACGGCGTATGATACCCATCTTTTAACGCTATTCACCCAAACGCCGTCTGTGATAAGACAACAAAAATCATCAAAATGTATTCCATAATGATGAAATAATCGAGAAACTCAAACAATGAACTAATCATCCATGAATCATGTACAATAATAACTATCGAAAATAAACTTGAGTTTCTTTTTTCCGCTAGCATTTTCAGATACCGAGTTAAAGGTCATAGCAAGACTTTCATTTTTTCTCATTGTAAAAGGCTTTCAATAAATTCCGCTTCCTCATTGATACAAGGAACCTTTTGTATTGAAATATCCGTTATTCCTCATTGATGCAAGGGATCTCTACATTAACGCATTGTAACGTTGAGCAGCATGATCATTAAATTGTTATGCAAAATATTTTCTGCTATTATAATTCAAGATATCATTTAGACTAATGAGGCATTTAAATTGTATTTATTATTTGCCCATTAATGTTCATACCTTGGTGTGGCATATTCAGCTGTCCGTTAAGTATAGGAGAGTCACATCTGTGTCTAAATTGACGACCGCTGATAAGATCGTAACAAGATCTGCTATTAAAGTTCTATATTCATCACTGTTTTTGTCAAGGTAATATTGACTTTCCGAATCTTATTGTACTGATGATTTAGTTTAACAATGTTCAGAATGTTCAATGTTAAAAAAGTCAAAATTCTTATACCCAAATTAAAGACTGTTATGTTCCTTTAAGATATATATTTGATAATTCCTTTTCAGACCTCATGTGTTCAACCTCAAAATGTTCTGCAAAAAATTGCAAAACTTGTGATATACTGATCACTAAAAATGCATTTAATAGTAATCTAACTGGACGTAGTTTCTGTACCAAAACGTTTGATAATCTGACTTGTAAATCTTCTAACGTTGTCTACGCCATTGAGTGTAACCTGTGTGGCTTAATTTATGTGGGAGAAACCAAGGGTTCACTTAATAAAAGAATATCGGGGCACAGATTTCAAATTAATAATGGTGGTAACCAACTTCTTTACAAGCATTTCAATGCACCGGACCACTCCATCTTGTCCATGAGGGTAAGGATTTTAGAAAAAATTTACCATCACACAAACAATCCTACATTAAGCACCCATTTTCGTAGACAACGAGAAGATCACTGGATCAGGACCCTAGGCACTGCATTTCCATATGGATGCAATGATAATGTATATGATGTGGGAAATTTGACTAGTCCACAAGGAAATAACGTTAATGTGATGGGACTCTTTCCCAATACCCAAAGACGAAAACGCAGTCACGGACATCGTTCATATAAAAGACCAAGTATAAATGATGTCACGTTTGATTCACTTTTGCTTCACGTCAACAGACAATTGGGTCCACATCATATTCGTACAAAACTTTACTCTATTCCATTGAGAGTTTTACATACGTTATTTGAAGAAGCTATGGCTAGTCTATACTTGGATTTTTCAACACCTGAATATAGACTGAACTCTATGATTATGGATGTTGCCTACCACAGGCTCTATAAACCAACACGGACCATGGATGATATTCCTTCCAAATCATGCCGTCAGTTCCTTAAGCTCAAATTTACAAACAAAGGAATAGATGCCGTCAACATAAGCAACATTCTTCGTCATAAAAGGGTTCAGTCGTGTATTCCAACTTATTTCAAGTTCAAGTCTACACCCTGTATTTCCTACAGCTATACTTCTACTATTGCATCCAAACTTTTTAATTATAAACAAACTTTGCAGTGCTTAGATATAGACCATCTTATACGTAATCCACCAACATGTTCTTGTTCTTCATCTTCTTTCAACTACAGTCCAGCTGGACATGTCATTACTGGTGATGTTGATATAGTTGAAAATGAGGACCTCAAATCACTTATTCTTAAAGGTCCTAAATACAGAGAACATCGGTCTTTTAATTGGCGACAGAACTTCATCTCTATTATGAATTCTGTCGAAGATTATGTCAGACGTTGGGCTAAATATGAAAAAGAAGACCTTGATACATTGTCAGAATGGGTTAAAAGCATACGAGGGATATTAAAATCCAGCATTAGACACATGAAAACAAAAGTACGTACCATCTATCCTTCTGTGTTTAGTAAACCAGAAGTGATAATAGAATTAGATAGGTTACATGAGAAATATGTTTTGGTTCCAGCTGACAAAGCTAGTAACAACATTGTCTTTGTAAGGCTCATTATTACAACTGTATTTTAAACGAACTTGGCATTAATTCCACTTTTGGTAATCATACTTATACTCCAACTACCCTTTCAAAAGACGAAATTCTTCAAAACCATTCTTCAGGTTTAGACACATTTAATATTCCAGTCAATGGGTCGAATGAATATGAGTTACCGTACCTATACTGGATTCCTAAACTACATAAAAACCCTTACAAACAAAGATACATTGTTGGATCCAGTAAGTGCTCTACAAAGCCACTATCTTTGCTCCTCACGAAAATGTTAACAGCTGTGAAGGAGAAACTTCAAACTTACTGTGCAACTACATATACCAGAAGTGATGTTAATCAAATGTGGATTCTAAACAATTCTAAAGATCTTTTAGTAAACTTGAAATCACAGAATTTTTCCCAAATCAATAGCATTAAAACCTATGACTTTTCAACACTCTACACGACCATTCCTCACGATAAATTAAAGACTAGACTTTTTGACATCATAGACAGTTGCTTCTTCAACAAAAACGGAAAACGGAAATATTCATATCTAGTGATCAGTCATTCAAAAACTTACTTTGTTAAACACCACTTTGATTCCACGCACAAGTACTCTGAAGTTGAAATAAAAAATATGCTAGGGTTCCTCATTGACAATATCTTCGTGGTCTTTGGTGATCAGGTCTTCCAACAGTCTGTTGGAATTCCCATGGGCACGAATTGTGCTCCTTTGTTAGCTGACCTGTTTTTATATTCATATGAAGCAGAATTTATTCAAAAACTTCTACGTCAGAAGAAAAAATATCTCGCTGTGACCTTCAATTCGACTTTTAGATATATCGATGACGTTTTGTATATTAACAATGATAGCTTTCATTCATATGTCGATTTGATATATCCCTGGGAGCTCGAAATAAAGGACACCACAGAGTCGTCCACTTCTGCTTCATACTTAGATATTTTATTGAAATTAGACATTAACGGCAAACTGACAACTCAACTGTATGACAAACGGGATGATTTCAGCTTCTCCATCGTCAACTTCCCACATTTATGTAGCGATATTCACCTGCATATGGTGTTTATATATCTCAACTGATTCGATATGCAAGAGCTTGTTCCGGGTATAGTCAGTTTTTAAATCGAGGTAAGCTACTGACAAACAAGTTGATGGTACAGGGATTTCAACAGTCTCAATTGAAGTCAGCATTTCGCAAATTCCATGGTCATTATAACGATCTAGTTCGTCAATACAACCTCGCATTGGGTCAAATGCTGTCTGACGTGTTTCATACCGATTGTTAAGCCGTTCCTGGCACACTGATTTTGACTGCGGATAACTCCGTTTGCCTGATCAGGATATGGGGCTCACGGCGGGTGTGACCGGTCAACAGGCGATGCTTACTCCTCCTAGGCACCTGATCCCACCTCTGGTGTGTCCAGGGGTCCGTCTTTGCCCAACTATCTATTTTGTATTGCTTGTAGGAGTTATGAGATTGATCACTGTTCGTTATCTTCACCTTGCATACACATACATTCGTGAGTCCGTCTGTTGGTTCAAGCCATGAGACACGAAGTTTATATTGACGCATATATAGTGCGCCTAATGTGAATCTTGAATTTCTTATACTTTCTTCATTTATTGATTTATCAATCTGGTCATGAAAGTTAGATAAAAAAAAAAAGCACTCAGAAGTCAATTACAGCCCAGTAGCTAAGTACTTCGTTACTAGCTTGAAAATATGGATGTATAATTCCAATGTTATTTATTACAATTGTTTTGATTGGACAAAAATAGCCTGAACAAGAGTTTACACATCAATAACTCCGAAAACGCGATGTATTCATACACGCCTGAAAACAAATAACATAGTGCGGGGAAACTATTCAAATTTTTGCAATTGTTAATAAAGTTAATGAATTGGAATTATAAAAATCAAACATTCTTTTTGAAGAATTTATCGATGTGTAAACTCCGGACATTTTACTCACAAACTTCACATAAAAGTGCTTCGCACTTTTATTCACTTTGTGAGTAAAATGTTCGGAGTTTACACATTGATAAATTCTTCAAAAAGAATGTTTAATCCTATAATATTTAATTCCTGTTATAAAATTTAAAAATTCATTTCAAAATTAAGGATTATCTCCCTCACGCATAGCTCTTATCCTTAAACGAATTTGACTCCACTTTTTTGGCACACTGTTTTTGCCTATAATAGCTCTAAAACTTCATTGTTATTTCGGATTTCAAACATTTCGGTTGAGCATCACTGAAGAGACATAATTTGTCGAAATGTGCATCTGTTGCATCAAAATTGGTACCGTATAAGTTTTACATTATATAGAAACACAACACAGTACAGTCCATTCACGATCTCCTGAGTTAAAAAAAGCAGCAACCTATCCTACCAAGCAAGTTCTTTTCACGTGTAAGAAATGTTAGCGAGTACTTTTTTCGCGAATAAGTGTCACCACTGTCTGTTATGTCACCTTACTCGCGTTTATAGC
The DNA here is from genome assembly GCF_947568905.1 of Ostrea edulis. Classification (NCBI taxonomy): domain Eukaryota; kingdom Metazoa; phylum Mollusca; class Bivalvia; order Ostreida; family Ostreidae; genus Ostrea; species Ostrea edulis. The sequence goes on from NC_079170.1 coordinate 26,468,553, forward strand.
TTTTTATGTATTGCTTATAAGAATTATGAGATTGGCCACTGTTCGTTATCTTCACTTTTCAACCAACAAATTGTTGATCTCAATCAATCATTAGACCGTAACACTCTCCAGTTCTACTTTGATATTGTAAAGTTCAGAGGTCGGGGAAGGCAATCTATTCATTAGAACCTTTTGAAGGACTGCATTAACCCAGATAGTAAGTTATCTCAGACGTGGTTGATGCGGTCATACAGTACCCGCAACGTTATTCTTGACATGATAAACGATAGAACACGATACACGCACGATACGATAGGATACACGCACGATACGATAGGATACACGCACGATACGATAGGATACACGGTAAACCTGATAAACGCAAAACCTGATAAACGATCTTCACGATAGACCTGATAAACGCAAAACACGATAAACGATCTTCACGATAAACGGAAAACCTGATAGAAATGTTGTAAATTTAGAAACAATTTAGACAGAACGAAAGTTTGATACGTACAAAATAATTTCATTATGTTGATAATAATATTGAAGGATTTCAATACTTAATATATACCTAAAGCATATAATGTAATTATCCACGGTTGTACGTTTATTTTTTTATTTTTTTTAAAATTCTATTTATGTTTTCTTTAACGTCATTACAGCTAAAATCCGGAAGCTAAACTATATGCGGTATTGAATTCATTATTTGATATCTATATGAATTTTCTCAGCCAATGATTCTAAAACGTATATTGTCACCTTGAATGTTTAATATATGAATCATAAATGGAGTGATTGATTTTTATCTTGCTTAACGTCACCATGACCAGTGAAGAGCTTTTAAATTTAGGCTTATGCTCGGCAATTACGGCCATTGAGTAGTGAGGGTTTTTTTGGCGTGCCACACCTACCGTGACACGGGGCGTCTGTTTTTAAGGTCATCTCCGAGGACCCGTGGTATTCACACTTGATACCGAGTGTTTAGCAATTAAACAGGGAATTAACAAAATGGAATATAATGTAGTAATATCATGCTTCAATAGCTCTCTTATTCTGTTGTCTATTATCTTGGATATCAAATAAAACTAAGTAATATTTTGTGTGTAGCGAGGAGGGGGGTTATTTTGCATCAAGCTCTGAGTTCACCGCTCTTTCAACAACTACAATTATTTTCATAATGACCGCTTTAAATTCAATCCACTGCACTACACCATATGCTCATATGTTAGATATTTCTACACTATGAGTGATAATTGATAGTCATAAGTAATTGGAACATATTCATATGAATTGATATTTTGTTAACAAAAAATAAATAAACTATTAAAAACATATACGAAACCCGGCTTGATTTAAAGTCGCAATTTAGAAACGCTTTAAATTAAATGTTTGTGTTTAGCATGTAAAAAAAATTCAAATAATCATCAAAACCGGCATACATTTCCAGTATCTACACGTACGACTATTGGTATATGTGTACATGTACAAATAATAAAAAAACCCAACGATGCCAGCTGAATCGTGCCCAATTGAGCAGAACTTTGGGAGATGCAATATACTCTTGCACTCTTTTAAAACTTAATCTTCTAAATGTGTGAAATACAATGCCCCTGAGAATGTTTACTGTCAAAACACGGGTGATACACAAAATCAGATAGATAAGAACGCGCACAAGTTCAGTAGTTGATATATATTAAGTTGAATACAGGTGAACAAAATCGGAAGAAAAAAAACCATTATTAAAATATATGTAATAAACAATGTAATTTACTGATTTTTCCTTTCAGATCGGAACTTTCTATTTCTCTGTTAGTGTTAATTACAAATAATTGTTTCTAGACAAGGAACTGTTTATGAACTCCAGATGAAGGAGCTTTCAGTTTTATTGTCCTCGGTTTGCTCGGCAAACCACTGCCTACTTTCCAGACAGAATGACATTGCGATAAATTTTCACCCTCTCTGGACAGACATATAGCTCTTTTTCTGCTTTAAAATCAACAGCTTTATGTTCTCCTTCAAATATACTGTCTTTCCTCGATTCCTAAAAATAGCTTCTTTAACAAAACGAATAAAGCTTTCGGAAAGTATCTTACTTTTTCATTAGATTTAATATACGATCCCGATAGTTTCCGAAGCTACACGATAAACGATTTTCACGATAAACGGAAAACCTGATATACGCATAATACGATACACGATAGACCTGATAAACGCAAAACACGATAGAAAACGGAAAACCTGATACACGATAGGATAGGATACACGCACGATAGGATAGGATACACGCACGATACGATAGGATACACGCACGATAGAACACGATAGGAATGTCAAGAATAACGTTGCGGGTACTGTAATTGGACAGAGTGCAAGAGTGCTGGGTTGATACAACACCTGATTTGCTAAAACTGAATGTTGACCCACAGGGATTACTAACTTTGAAATAGTCACTCAAGCAAAAATGAGTGAAAGCGACAAATTACTTGACAACATAATCACAACAGATACTGATGAACTCCAGTCTGATCGTAGCTTAGTACAATCCTCAATAACATCCAGTACAATTATGGTCTTGGAAAAAGTTGGGGGGAAACTTGGCCAATCCTAACTTAGATTTAAGACAAAGAACAGCTACAATCCTAAGCAAACAAGATTCAACCTTAGACAAACAGGTACAAATAATGATAAATCAGGGGAACAAATTATCAGCAACTTTAGACAGATAGTCAGATATCATTAAAAACCAAGAATGACTTTTGTCGGAATCATTAAAGACTCGATGTGATAAAAAGACAAATATTTTCAAATATGATGGAAGGCCTCATACAGATCCTGGAGCGTTCGATTAGCCAAGGGGACAGCCCAAGACAGGCACATGCATGTAACCAGGACCACAGGTAATGGTTGTTTGACAGTTAAAAGGACAGCCCCAGACTTTACCAGCATGATCAGCATGGAAAGGGATCCCGAAATACTTCAGATTGCCTTGGATATTCCACAACCTTTAGACTAAAGCTATCAAAGATTAGTTTGTTTGTTTTTTTCAATCAAGCGGTTTTGGGGGGAGGGGCACTGGATCAGCAAAGAGGGAATTGTACAGGATTGACCCCTACTAATCAAGGATGTACACGCCTTTCTAGGTTTAAGCAATTATCATCGACGTTATTTTCTCTGAAGGAGAGACTAGTGTCTCCACCTATTTGGTCTATCCATTGCTATTCTGACTTATCTGATTTGCCTTGTGATGGATTCAAACAATGAACAAGAGATGGCCCAGATTTAAATCTTATATTGATGATGTTGTACCCCTGGGATTCACGAGATATTGCAACAGATTTTGTCGGTAACCCAAACCTCATTCAGATCCCTGATCCCTGTGACCCTGACTCTGATATTTGCTCTGAAGGACACAGTTTCTATAGTCATGTGACAGGGACAAGGATTGGTATAGCAAATACGTAGATCGGGGAAATTACACAAATGGAAGACTCGGAGGAAGAGAAAGATTAATGTGAACTCATATTTTTGAACATCTCTACTACTGACGAACTAGGACAGAACTGAAGAGATAATCCAGATCTACGTACACTTTTAAATGAATCGTTAATGAATATCCAAAAGATCGAGTCTGCCGAGTCTCCAGCCCTGAGACATTTTTGACTGAAAATGGAAAATCTGCTGGTGAATGATAACTGTCTTTATTACCAATGGAAATTCTCGAGGGAAACACGAAAATCATTTATTGTTTCAGAGGCAATGAAGAAGGAAGTTATGGAAATAGCTCATTGATCTCCATTATCAGGGCACCCGGGCATGAAAAGGACTATCCAACACCTTCGACGAACCTTCTACTGCCGTAATATGACAGATTGGGAGAAAACTTATGTACAAGCATGTGCGAAATGCGCATTTAGCAAGAAAGCTAACAAGACATCTAGATCTCATCTGCAAAAATACCGCGCGGGGTCGACAAAGGACAGGATACAGTTAGATGCTTACTCCTCCTAGGCACCTGATCCCACCTCTGGTGTGCCCAGGGGTCCATGTTTGCCTAACTACCTATTTTGTATCGCTTATGTGATTTATGAGATTGATCACTGTTCGTTATCTTCACCTTTCACTAGGACCTTTTCTAAGTGAGGGAATCAGTATATACTTGTATTGGTTGATCAATTCTACCAGCTTCCTGATCAGACTTCAGAATCCTTCGTGAAAGAATCCATTGCCCATTTTGGAGTGCCTTTGGAAATTCACACTGACCAGGGGCAGATATTTGATTGTTACTTAATAAAACGATGAACAGAATTGATAGGCTGGACAATGACGAGAACAACCCCATATCACCCTTCCCCAAATGGACTTGTAGAGAGATTTAACAGGATCCTCTTTCAGGTGATGCTATGTGTTGTAAGCCAGAATGAAGAGGACTGGAATGAAAACATGTCTTTGCTTGCGGGAGCATTCAGGAGTATCACATCAGCACAGGTTAATGTTGGGGCGTGAAGTTTATCTTCCAGAAGAGGCATTGTTTGGATTACATCCCGCGGAACAAGACAAAACATACTATATAGAAAACATGTGGTCATCTAATACAAAATGCGAAGAGATCGTAATAGAAAACCTTAAAATTGCAGCAATGGGACAAAAGCGTCAACATGATTTGCTTGTCTATGAGAGGTCCTACATCCCCGGTGACCTAGTAGATATTATGGATGATGATAAAAGAGTGGGAAGGAGTACAGAACTACAGCCACTATGTAGTGGACCCGCAATAGTTGCCTTGAGCCTTGTCTTCTCGAGACATTACCAAATTGGGTCACAAAACCTCAAAGACATCTACAGTAGTGTGCACATTTTGATGGAGAGGACAGGCGTTCTAATTTTTAGGATGACTGTAAGAGCAAGGATCCGGAGATTCCTAGTGAAACTGGTGAAGAAAGGACGTCGAATGATAACAAGAAAATTCAAGAGGAACAAAAGTAATCTGCACTGGAAAAATAGACTAAATTTGAAGTTTAACGCTTCCTCTGAGGAAGGCTGAATGAAAAGAAACCCCTCGAAGAAGTCTAGATATGGAAGAAATGTTCAATCCCCATCCAGATACACAACCTAGGACTACTTTACTATTTGAACGTTAAATCTTTGATTTACATTTTGTGTTAATTTAAATGCATAACATTCTTTAGAAAAAAAGGGGGGTAGTGTAGTGCATGTGAGTTGTCAGGCTCGAAAATCGGGATTGACAAGCAGAACATCTATGTCGTTCTAAGAAATAAAGTTAATAAGTTCGGACGCTGTCTCGTCTTCTTGATTACTTTGGAACCTTGTGTTGACATAAGGACCCACGTAACATTTAAACATCACAACATTACATTTTTTGATAGTGAAGCAAGAATACACCGATATTTGGCCTCAATCGTGTGCAGTTTTTTCTGTGCCATAAAGCGAAGGTTTTTTTATAAGGGGTGGATCTGTAACTTTGTAATATGTCCTAATATTTTCCCACAGAGCTACAAATCTGCAGCTAGATATCTTACTGCTAGGTGTCTTGTACAATTAATGCGAAAAATTCTCCGAGACTTTATGAAACACCCTGTACAATATCTTACAGCCATGGTATATTTACACGTTAAGATTAATTACATGCTTTGCTTGTCGAGGGTTTATATTTTTTTTTCTTTGTTTTCAAATGTTTATCTTCTTCTAGGCCTACATCTCTACACCCCGTGTTTGAAATCGCTGTACAAACGACGAACGTCACTTGCGATTACAGGAGCAATGACTAGTACAATGACAGTGATTCCTAAGATACTCCCAATGGCGACAGCGGATGTGCGTGAATCGTGGAAACTTCTTGATTCCCTGGATAATTCCCAAGGCTTCTTTATCAATTTGTAAGTAGTTTTTCTCTGCTGGCGCAAGGGTACGAGAGGCAAAAGCGATTGGCTTCACTGTTCCATCTGGTAATTCATGCGAAATCACCACACTAAGTCCATATGGTGATGCATAACATGTTAACGAATTCGGTAAATTTGGACTGTAGTGTGTCAACACCACATTGGAAGCAACTAAGTACTTGAGATACTCCTAACAGGCATCAGTCCATTCCCATCGACAGTCCTTCTGCAACAACTTGTGTTAGGGTCCAAGTATAGTTGCCAAATCAGGTAAGAATTTTCAATAATAATTCACCAATCCTAGAAGAGATACCAGCTGTGATACGTTTGTGGGTGATGGTGTCTTAACAATAACGTCGATCTTCTCTGGTGTCTTGTATAGACCATGTCATTGATGTGTCCACAGAATATGATGTTCTCTTTGAGGAATTCACACTTCTTAAGTTCGCACGTAAACCGTATTCACTAAGTTTCTACAATACCCTTTCTAAGTTTTGTAGATGCTCTTCATCAGTCTTCCTTGTCATCACCAAGTCGTCCAGGGTACATTGCGTGCCAGAACCAGCTCGATTGTCCCTGGCCAGATTTCTGGTGCTGGTGCAATTCCGAAAAGTCATTCGGTTATAGCGATACAACCCACGGCGTGTGTTGATGGTCAATACCTCTTTGCATTTTTCATCCATTGGAAGTTGTAGGTATGCTTGCTTCAAGTCTACATTAGATTGGTACCGTATAAGTTTTACATTATGACCCCTGGGTCGAGGCCTCTGCTGGTTGACTGTTAGTCCCCGAGGGTCTCTACAGCCCAGTACCTAAGTACATCGTTACTAGCTTGAAAATACGGATGTATATTTAATTGCTGTGATAAAGACGAAGTTGACTCCACTTTTGGCATTCTGTTTTTCCCTAAAATAGCTCTTACAAGTTTATTCTTATTTCGGATTTCAAACATTTCGGTTGAGCATCACTGAAGAGACATTATTTGTCGAAATGTGCATCTTGTGCATAAAAATTGGTACCGTATAAGTTTTATATTAGAGAAATGAGATCATCCATTCATATTGGCGAATATATCGTCAATCTTTGGCGGCGGTTACTGGTCAACATTAAGTATTGGGTTCAATGTCACTATGCAATCGCCGCAGATTCTTACACTTCCGTTCTTCTTCAATACGGGTACATCTGGGGATGCCCTCTTCATCACCTTTCGCTTGCGATGAAACTGATACAATCATGGCTCTGATGTTTGTTTTCTTTGAGTGACAGTTTTGCTGTGATACCCTTTACAGTTACTACATCATCATTGAACACATCCTTGCATTTGTCCAGAATTCCACTTATGCTCCTCGTCTTAAAAGAGTGCATGGCGTATTTCTCTTTAATCACTTTCCAGTCCAGTGGAATTTTCCGTAGTCAATCTCTGCCAAGAAGAGCTGCTCCTCCTTTTTCAACCACTTGCAATGGTAATGTAAATTTACTGTTATTGTATTCCACTTGTACATCAACATAAGCAACTGGCTTAATGTCTTCTCCTGCATATGTTCATAATATGTCAGGCTTTTTTCAAATTCCGAACTTCTTACGTAATTCACCCTCTGCCATCACCGAGACTGCTGACCCAGTATCCAGTTCCATCTTTGATTCAATGTCATTTAATTTTAGGTGAATCCAAATGATATCCTTACTGGATAGAGTGTTAAGATCCAGAGTTACAATGTAATCCCCACTGTCATCCCCGTATCCACAATTCCTGGATCCGCCCCTGAATCCCCACTGTCATCCTGGTGATCATCATCTACGTACTGAACAGGTTTCGTACGAATAAGTTTCTTCGGATTTGACCGACAGCTTTTCTTAATGTGTCCACGTTTGTTACAATTATGACATACCGAATCTTTGAATCGACAGTCTAGTGCTGTGTGTTCGCTTCCATTACATCGATAACATCGCACAGTGTCTCTTGAACTTCTAAAATCGTTCGGTTTTGAATATCTGTTCCTGGGAGTTCCACGTGTGTGAACTTTGTTCACTGTCCCAGTCTCTGACTTGTTCCTCTGTAATTCTGAAGCGTACTTAGCCGCAAATTTCAATGCAAGACTGATTTCTAGTGTTTTCTGTCTCTTCGTTTCTCATTGAGCGAGTTGTTGAAATCATACCAAATTGAAAGTTACTCAGCTATCGTCCCTCCCTCCTCGTCACGTTTATCGAAACGGAAGTGCTCTGTTGTGCTAAGGGGTTCCTGGGTCAAGTGGTTATTCAGTAGAGTTACAAGTTCTTGATAGTATTTTGCTTCATTTTTGTCAGGCAAAGTTATATCACGCAACAAAGAATACAATTTTCCACCGATTAGACATAGTAATGACGATACCTTCTTTCCTGCATTTTTTTTCGTTGACTTCGAAATACTGTTCAAATCGTTCGACAAAGCTTGTCTCATTGAAGGGTTCGATTTTTTTTTCAAATCAATCCTGATGCCGTCATCCTTGCGATTCTCACCACAGATCTGATTTCAGGGAACCAGACAAGAACGGAACGATTTAGTTACCTCGTACGTACTACTTGTATTTCGTACACGCTGTATATGACTTCATATCTCGTATGTAAGATTTAGTAAATCGCACATAAGGAATAGCAAAAATAGTTTTCATTTAGCAATAATACCCTTCTATGTATTATGACCATTGACTTACTTGAGCCCATGGAAAATCTCTCGTTTCTGACACTGCATTTTATCCCCAAAAAAATCTATATTTTATTCAATCTTTTAAACAAAAATTTTAAAAAATGTATTTGCCATCCTACCGATACAAAAATTTAGTACAGTTATAGAAAATGAAATATCATTTGTGTCTATCATAAATGTGTCAAAACCACAAATTTAATGGGCTTGAATATGAAAATGTTATGTTTTAGAAACCGAATTAAATCAAATTCTCAAGTATTATGTATTCTTTCTAACTTCTTTCATTAGATTGCTACGCATAAACTTTATAGTACATCATACATAATGAATTCACCTTTCAAAGGGATATCACCTGCAAATGTCATTCATGCTGATTGTTACCAAAATGACTAAATCAGCTTATATACAGTACATACAAATGACCACTGACGTATTAAAACTCATACATCTTGCAATCTTTTGTTGTAATTTTCACGTATGAATTTCTGTTCTTTATACAGAAACAATTTTGAGTTTTGTATAACTTCCAGTGTAAGTGCTACAAAGGTCAGCACTATTATCGTAGTTCCACCCACCTGTGACGTCATACGATTTCACAAAGTCAATGATTTGATAAGATTTATGCATGACAGGAACTGCTTTCAATAAATCATTTATCAAGCACAGTATGCGATAGATTTCCTTTATTTTTCACAAACATTTTCTATATTTCTAAAGAAACAGTTTCATGGAATTGTAATGAATACTATTATATCGTTTTAACCAGTTTTTGCGAAACGTTGATAATGGTGTTTAAGGAAAATTGCAATTTTCTAACGTTGATAACAGGTATATTTGTGCTAATTGATAAAAAAAATATTAATACGGCAACATACATGTACTTATGTTATCGTTGTTCTTTGTTACTAAGATATATTATTTGAAGAATCAACAATCAAATATAAGCTATAATTCTAGAGGGGTGGAATTTCCTTAATTATGGGGGATTTTTTTCCCTGATTTATGAAACTGTTAAAAATTATAGGACTGTCTATGTTTTCAAGTTGATAAAATCGTGGTACAATTTGCATTTGAAACAAAAATAAAAAATTTAACTCAACAAAAACTCAAGGAAGAAAATGCTATTGTTGAATGAAATTGCGCTAATAATTTGATAATTTTGTATTCAGTGCACAGAAGTTTGAGACAACTCGAAGTAGCAAAAAGATTATCACAATTGACAAAGCAACGGTGTATGTAACAATAGTTATGAGATACTATTAAGTTTAACTTTCGTACACTTACCTACAGAATCCGCTCCTGACAAAACTATGAACATAAAAATAAGATAACAAGCAGCATAAATCATTGTGAGAATCAAACAAAAATTGATCCTTGTCCTCTAAGAGATGTCTAGAAAATAGTGCTATCATCTAATTTTATTCAGTTTTTTTCAACCAATTAATAATTAAGTGCAGTCAATGACATGTTTATTGCACTTTAGATCGTTCATGCATATTGTAAACATGTCAAATTTGTGAAAATGACGTTTGTACAATTTGTTTCTTCTTATTTTATTTATTTCCAAGGCTACAAATTAAAAAGTTATCTCCTGAGTTTTTTTAGCACAATTGCGCAGGAAGCAATAACGAAGTATTTACTGGTTCAATACTGATCCTACATGTATACATGGATCAACAGTTACGTTCCTTGTCCGCCATATCCCGGATAAAAATCGTATTTCCCTACGTTGGCTTTGGTAATTTTCCTATCTGTAGCTTTGACATCTGTTATTTTTCCATCAATTGCAGTCAACTACAATAATGCCCCAGATTGGGGCAACCCATTAACTTGAATGAAAATTTTGAAATTGCCTAGAATTCAAAGTAATAACATCTTACATTTGGTGACGTAAAGAAGGAAAACTTGGTTTTTCACCGATTGACCTTTGACTGACCCCGCAAAGGGACGTAACTCGCGGCGAAGTATTCATACGTGTATTGCATGGTGCAAACATATTAGTGACTTTACACATCTATTACTGAACCCTTTCCAGTTGAAAAATTCTGTGCCTATTCAAATTGAAGGTGTTTAGCAAGTACTATATTTTGTGGCGGTAGGATAGATTAATCAAAACGTCCTAAATCTGCATGACTTTACAGTTTCTGTTTCATCCAATATACCTTCTATCTTTTACTCCCATACGTGTACATATGGGCGGCAGAAAGTATAACAAAGACGTTAATGCAAAACGAACAATTTTCAAAAACATACTGAAATACAAAATCCGAGCTTAAAATCAAATCACCAGACTCCTTTGCAAAACCAACGATCACTGATGCAAAACCAACAGTCATCAACTGAATTGACGCTAGATGGCGTTCAAAAGAGACAGAACACTCTAGATACTGTAGAATCATTTAAATTCGTGGGGACCAATTTTCGTAGATTGCTGAATTTTTATGGGTTCGTGGGGACGTAATTTTGTGGATTAATATATTTGTAAAAAAGATAATTCTGGGATGTATTGTTGTCTTTATTCGTTGAAAATGTAAATTCGTGGGTGAGGGGTACCCACGAATTCCACGAAAATTGAGCCACCGCGAATTCTAATGATTCCACAGTACCTTATGGTATTTTTTAAATTTGATAACTGCTCGCTATTTTAAGTTTTTCACTTTACAGTTTTGATTGTTATCAAATAGATGCGGCCGAATTTGACACTTGCGGTAACAAGTTTTCTAGTATGGTTTTGTCCCGACTTTCAATCATGTGTACTTGACTAATGGTTGAATTATACGGGTCAACTACAGGATTCTTACTGTTTGAATAATATTAGCATATCAACATGAAATTATTCGACTTCTTTTTTGCTGGTTTTCATTGGTTATTTTTTCAAAGATAATCCAATGAGGTCATAATATAAGTAGTGATTACTACGCCCTAAACTTACCGTTCCTCAATGACGTCACAGTCATCATTTTGATGTCATAAACGAACACAGCTTAGTGATCTGTGTTTTGTTATCTGTGTTTCGTTGTCTTCAAAGTTAGCAGTTTCAAAAACATGGCCAAGTGGACAATGTTTCTATGTTTCTTGATTGCAATGGTTCTCATCGCAGTCAGAGATCGCGAGTTCTTCATGTGGTGAGTCAAACACAGGATAGAACGGAGGGGGGACTAGGGCTTTCCCGACCATAATAATAAGTACTCGGGATAAATTCTTTTTATTCAAATCGAAGGGGTGTCAACTTCGAAACCTATCTTAGATCCGCCATTACAATGTCATTCCATGATTTTTAAAATTCAGTTTAAATCCACATTGTTTAGAATTATATCTTAATCATATTAATTGATGTTATTGTCGTTAACACAGCAAAGAGAAGACCCTAACTGCCATGGAGAAATTGGCAGTGTGGATAGGTGTCATGGAGAAACCAACACCGTTTCCTGGGGCAGTGAAACGGTACTCTGTGAGTTTTACGAATGCTTATCAACTTTATTAAAGACAATAGCAAACATTTACTGATTTTATTCTTATAATTTACATTTACAAACATACAGCTTAAGTAACTTGTCGATTATTTCTTAATCTATGGAATTTTTAAAAACATCTTTGACAGATGGTTGTGGAGATGGCAGGGTGTGTTGCGGTACTGCTAGGCTGCACATATGGATGGGTGATCTACGTGATTTTATACAGAATCACATTGCTAATCACTGGCTTCCTTTTGACCATAGAGGAATATTTTTTCCCTGAAAGGTAGGAAGAATTTGGTTGTGATGTACTAACAAATTGAGTTCGTCTTTCTTCACGCCGGGTATTCAGATAATCGTGCCTTGTTTTAATTAAATGCTTAGTGTTGTAAGTGGATATTCAATACACACGAACGTTTTATTATCAGAAATTTCTGAGAAATCAACGAGTTTTTAACTTTTACTCGACTATATCTACCGAAGGAGAGCGAGATTCAATTTTATTTTCATATACATCTCCGACGGAATTCTCACCCCGTTCTACGTTAACATGCTCTCTACCCAGTACAAGGGTTTGGTAAACATCTCCATTTCGTACATGAAAGTACGTATCGGCCTCGTAAGAAATACGCATGTTAACTCTGGATTCTCGCCTACATTTTTAACTCGTTTATTTAAAAAAAAACACCCTTAGCAATTTTGCTAATGATATTGTTAGTAGAATTAATCAGTAATTGATTATTGACTTTAATATCAGTATTAATGAATCAATTGCTCTTAATCACAACTCCTTTTTATTAGGGGGTAGAAAAATATGTTCCTTGAAATCAGACTTTAAAACGTCATACTAGTATATTTCAAAATCCTAATTGATACGAATTAAATAACCTTTTAATTTGTCAAATTACTTTACATTACTGAGTAAAAATGGTTAATCCTCATTTTTCATAGTTTAATTAACCTCATTTGCAATTGATCATTTTGGCCGTCTTTTGGTCTGTAAACATACATATATTCCCCCCGTGAAACAACAAAAGTTTTGGTATAAATTTGCTACATGACAATTATAATACCTGTTAAACAGAATTTGTGTTTCACAGGGAGGGAGATGGTCGCAAACCACGGGTTATTGTTTCATTCTATTAATAGAATGAAACAATAACCCGCGGTTTGCGACAATGAGGGAGGGAAGGTCTTAAAATATTTTCCGTTTTCCATTGATTTCTATAGTGAAATGTGATTTTAACCAAATTTTAGAGTTATCTTTTTTTGTTTTGTCAAATAAATAAACTTTCATGTAAAATAATGTAAATATCTATATTGACATGAAAAATCATTCAAAAATGACAATTTTCAAAAATGATAATTTTCAAAAATGATAATTTTCAAAAATTGACCAGAAGGTAGGCGGCGAGACAATGCTATCGTTCGCAGTTCTTTGGCTGTAGTGGTATTGTTGGAAGTGACTGTCCGTGCACATCAAAAGCTACGAGGTTACAATTGAGATGTTGGACGTTAAATACGGTGATTTCTTATAATATCCGTTAAAATTCTTCTGGATACCATTCCCAGAATAAGATGGTACTTTAACTCGAAATACTAGTACATGTAATTCCCCTTTGCGATGGAAGTAGTTTTAGAATTAAAAAAACAGGTAGGGATACACGGCAGTGAATTTTTCTAGCATTTTTACATGCGCCATGGTGAGAGCGACTACGTTGGGTCTCTGAATGCATGAACTTGCATCAATAATATGTTTCTTGTAATCTTCTTCACTCGCAGTGGTCTTTAATCTAAATGGATTCTTACTGGGTCATAGTTTCAGAGAAAGTGCGATCCTGTTGAAAATTATCTACGTGTAAGGGACCTTCCTAATCCGCAATACGATCTCCCCTTTGGAAAATTGATAGCTATGATATTCACCAATGTAAGCTCCCTTGATCGGACCCGTATCGTCGGGATCGGAGGTATAGACCCTTTGATCCCCTCACGTATATCACTACACAAGGTGCAGTGCTATACGTGAGTGGATCAAAGGATCTAATTTTAATTAGATTGTAAAATTACTAATTTCGGACACTGTTTCGTCTTCATTACTACTTTCTATGCTCCTGGTGTCATTAGGACCCACGTTCCAGTTGTATCGCAGCACCACAATCATGTCAGATGTGTTTTCATATGCGTTTGTTTAGTTTACAAGACAACCATGTGCATTTATGAGTTGTGTGAATCCGTTCATCTGTTGTTGGCATAGTTCTGATGAGGCAAGGCCTACTTATGTATACATGTATATATTTTGACTTACATAATCCCCACACTAATTAATATTGTCGAATCCTTGACTTAAACCACTAGAAAACTAGAGAATAGTACAACTCAAGGTCAGGAATATATGCTTCTCCTGTTTAATCAGTTTATCAAGAACAACAAAATATTTAGAGAACAATCCACTCAAAGTTCCGTCCACCCTCATTAACATGGTGCCTGTTCTAATATCTGATAGCCTAATCTTTTGTCTCAGGTTAACTCGCAGTACTCCTAGGATCTCATCGCATTTCCTGCCACATCCAGGAGCACCATCTGCAATTGATAGGGCAATACCTGAATTGGAAAAACCTTAAGAGGAAGCAAGTCACTTGCAGTGTATGTCAGGTGTGTGTGATATTACAAAGAATACCCATAAAGGTTCCAATCACAGAACAAGACAAATTTATTTTGTATTCCTTATAGGAGTTATGGGATTGATCACTGTTCGTTATCTTCACCTTTCATTGATTTGCGATACAGTTCGGTAGGTACAGCAACGAACAACATTTTAGAACAGTTTCATAGATTACAGAACTTTGTCATATCAAAACAATTATTCTGCCCTTTGCATAGTTAACCAACACTAACACCAACGAAACACAACTCTAAGTATGGCCCAGCTTTATTCCTCCAAAATCAGGTTCGAGTGTGTGTGTGTATATACATGTGCGTGAGTGAGAGTACGGTAAGAAGCTACAGATTAACAAATATCTTGTACAAATACAATGTTACACATTTCATAGGCACCACTACATGTATGTATAACTTACAACATTATATATATGTGTATCAATTCAAACAATTACTATGACCAATTATTAAAACAAGATTTAACTTACATTGTGGCTTGGGTAGATGTACATGCGTATGTCCAAGTGACACTGTCAAAGTGGCGGTAAACTTTTGCACTGACTGAATCTCCAGTCGAAGGAGATAATAATTAAAGAATATTGAATCCGATCAAAGTAAACACCAATTTGTTTACAGCACAACAAGGATCACTAAAAATTCATTACAATGCCTATGTATTCAGCAATAAGATATAATTTATATTTAGGACTCCCTCATGCAGAATCTTTTGCAGCTACTGACATGTCTATAAAAGAGGATATTGTGACCGGTCGACAGGGGGTGCTTACTACTCCTACGCACCTGATCCCACCTCTGGTGTGTCCAGGGGTCCGTGTTTGCCCAACTATGTATTTTGTATTGCTTATAAGAATTATGAGATTGATCACTGTCCGTTATCTTCACCTTTCACTTTTCAACCAACAAATTGTTGATCTCAATCAATCATTAGGCCGTAACACTCTCCAGTTCTACTTTGATATTGTAAAGGTCAGAAGTTGGGGAAGGCGATATATCCACTATAACCTTTTGAAGGACTGCATTCATCCAAATAGTAAGTTATCTCAGACGTGACTAAGGCTGTCAGAATTAGACAGAGTAAAGGAGTGCTGGGTTTGATACAACACCTGATTTGCTATAACTAATTGTTGACCCACAGGGATTATTAACATGATAGTAATCATCCAAGCAAAAGTGAGTGAAAGTGACAAATTACTTGACAACATAATCACAACAGATACTGATGAACTCCAGTCTGATCGTAGCTTACTACAATCCTCAATAACATCCAGTACAATTATGGTCTTGGAAAAAGTTGGTGGGGGGGATCCTAACTTAGATTTAAGACAAACAACAGCTACAATCCTAAGCAAACAAGATTCAACCTTAAACAAACAGGTACAAATAATGATAAATCAGGGGGGAAAATTATCAGCAACTTTAGACAGATAGTCAGATATCATTAAAACCCAAGAATGACTTTTGTCAGAATCATTAAAGGGTCGGAGAGAGCTGATGAAAAGACAAGTAAAGCTATTTTCAAAATGACGGAAGGCCTCATACAGATCTTCTGGACCGCTCGCTTAGCCAAGGGGACAACCCAAGACACGCACATGCATGTGACCAGGACAACAGTGCAGGGTTGCTTGACAGTCAAAGGGACAGCCCCATACTTTACCAGCATGATCAGCATGGAAAGGGATCCCGAAATACTTCACATTGCCTTGGATATTCCACGACCTTTAGACTAAAACTATCAAAGTGTAGGTTTTATTTAAGCAAGCGGTTTTTGTGGGAGAGGCACTGGATCAGCAGGGAAGGAATTGTACAGGATTGGCCCCTACCAATCAAGGATGTACAAGCCTTTCTAGGTTTAAACAATTATCTTCGACGTTATTTTCTCTGAAGAAGAGACTAGTGTCTCCACCTATTTGGTTTATCCATTGCTATTTTGATTTGCTATCCTGGTGGACTGTTAGTCCCCGAGGGTCTCTACAGCCCAGTAGCTAAGTACTTCGTTACTAGCTTGAAAATACGGATGTATATTTAATTGCTGTTATAAAATTTAGAAATTCATTTCAAAATTAAGGATTATCTCCCTCATGTATAGCTCTTATCCTTACACGAATTTGACTCCATCCTGTTTTGGCACTCTTTTTTGGCTATATAAAGCTCTAAAACTTCATTGTTATTTCGGATTTCCAACATTTCGGTTGAGCATCACTGAAGAGACATTATTTGTCGAAATGCGTATCTGGTGCATCAAAATTGGTACCGTATAAGTTTCACATTCAAAGACTGCGCCAAAATGAACAAGAGATGGTCCAGATTTCAATCTGATATTGATGATGTTGTACCCCTGGGAGTCACGAGATATTGCAACATAGATTTTGTCGGTAACCCAAACCTCATTCAGATCCCTATGACCCTGACTCTGATATTTGCTCTGAAGGACACAGTTTCAATAGCCATGTGACAGGGACAAGGATTGGTATAACAAATACGTAGATCGGGGAAATTACAGAAATGGAAGATTTGGAGGAAGATTAATGTGAACTCATATCTTTGAACATCTATACTATTGATGAACTAGGACAGAAATGAAAAGATGACCCAGATCTACGTACACTTTTAAATGAATCGTTAATGAATATCCAAAAGATGGAGTCTGCCGAGTCTCCAGACTTGAGACATTTTGGACTGAAAATGGAAAATCTACTGGTGAATGATAACTGTCTTTATTACCAATGGAAATTCTCGAGAGAAACACGAAAATCATTTATTGTTTCAGACGCAATGAAGAAGTAAGTTATGGAAGTAGCTGATTGCTCTCCATTATCAGGGCACCCTGCCATCCAAAGGATTATTCAACACCTTCAACGAACCTTCTACTGCCATGATATGACAGATTGGGAGAAAACTTATGTAAAAGCATGTGCGAAATGCGTGTTTAGGAAGAAGGCTAACAAGACATCTAGGTCTCATCTGCAACAATACCGCGCGGGGTCAACAAAGGACAGGATACAGTTAGATGCTTACTCCTCCTAGGCACCTGATCCCACCACTGATGTGCCCAGGGGTCCATGTTTGCCTAACTATCTATTTTGTATTGCTTATGTGATTTATGAGATTGATCACTGTTCGTTATCTTCATCTTTCACTGAGACCTAATCTAAGTGAGGGAATCAGTATATACTTGTATTGGTTGATCAATTCTACCAGCTTCCTGACCTGATGTTTTAGTGAAAGAATTCATTGCCCATTTTGGAGTGCCTTTGGAAATTCTCACTGACCAGGGGCAGAAATTTGATTGTTACTTAATAAAACGATAAACATAATTGATGGGCTGGGCAAAGACGAGAACAACCCATATCACCCTTCCTCAAATGGACTTCTAGAGAGATTTAACAGGATTCTCTTTCAGATGATGAGATGTTTTGTAAGCCAGAATCAATAGGACTGGGATGAAAACATTTCTTTGCTTGCTGGAGCATACAGGAGTATCACACCAGCACAAATTACTGTTGGGGCGTGAGGTTTATCTTCCAGAAGAGGCATTGTTTAGATTACATTCCGCGGAACAGAACAAAACATACTATATAGAAAACATGTGGTCATCTATTAAAAAATGCAAAGAGATTGTACGGGAAAACCTTAAAACGTGCATCAAGTGGACAAAAGCGTCAAATGATTTGCTCATATATGAGAGGTCCTACACCCCCGTTGTCCTAATGTATATTATGGATGATGGTGATGAGAGAGATCGTACGGAAGAACATTAAAAGTGCAGCAAGTCAACAAATGCGTCAACATGATTCACGCCCCCGGTGACTAGTATATATCATGGATGATGCTAAAAGAGTGGGAAGGAGTCCTGAACTACAGTCACTATGGAAAGGACCCGCAGTAGTTGCCAGGGGACGTGATCCTATGTTTGAAGTGATCAAAAGAAAGGATTTACGATACTCCATCACAGCCTTGCTTTCTCAAGTTGGGTCTCAAAAGCTCAAATACAACAACAATATTGTGCACATTTTGATGGAGAGGACAGGCGTTCTAATTTTTGGGATGATTGTAAGAACAAGGATCTGGAGATTCCTAGTGAAACTGATGAAGAGAGGACGTCAAATGATAACAAGGAAATGTAGTAGGAACAAAAGTAGTCTGCACTGGAAAAGAGACTAAATTTGGATTTTAAGGATTCCTCTGAGGAAGACCGAATGAGAAGAAACCCTTGAAGAGGTCTAGATATGGAAGAAGGGTCCAATCCCCATTCAGATATACAATCTAGAACTACTTGACTATTTGAACTTTAAACGTTTGATTTACATTTTGTGTTAACTTCAATGCATAACATGTTTTTTTAGAAAAAAGGGAGTAGCGTAATGCATGTGAGTTGTCTGGCTGGAAAATCGGGCTCTGCATGCAGAAAATTATGTCGTTCTAAGAGATAAAGTTACGAAGTTCGGACGCTGTCTCGTCTTCTTGATTACTTTGGAACCTTGTGTTGACATTAGCACCCACGTAACAGTTAAACATCACAATATTGCATTTTTTGGAGACAGTGATGCAAGAATAAAACAATATATGGCCTCAGCCGTATAGAGGTTTTTTCTGTGCTGTAAAGCGAATTTTTTTTTATAAGGGGTGGAGCTGTAGCTCTCTAAAATGTCCTAATATTTTCCCAGAGATCTACAAATCTGCAGCTAGATATGTTGCTGCTAGTTGTCTTGCACAATCAATGCGATAAATTCTTTAAGACTCTTTGGAACACCCTTTAGAATATCTTACAACCATGGTATACATGTATTTACACATTAAGATTAATTACATGCTTTGCTTGTCGAACGTTTAAGATTTTTTTCTTTCTTTAAATTGTTAATCTTCTTCCAGGCCTACATCTCTACACCCCGTGTTTGAAATCACTGTATAAACGACGAACATCACATGCGATAACAGGAGCAATGACTAGTACAATGACAGTGATTCCTAAGATACTCCCAATGGCGGCAGCGGATGTGCGTGAGTCTGTAGCGGAAATCCTCCGTCGTAACGAGCTGGATAGCAAGGTTTTATTCACACTCAGGACCTTTTTCAGCACTTCTACCTTCCTTTTCAGCTGAGTTTCACTCTGGATGATGACGAGATTTTTCATTCTTCTACAAGGGCATAGACAACCTATGGTGAAAATTTGAAATTAGATATGCAGGGGGTGATGTACGGATCAAACGTAGCGGTTTTCCCAATATGATCTTTAGAATGATAGGTGAAGATAACGAACAGTGATCAATCTCATAACTTCTATAAGCAATACAAAATAGAGAGTTGGGCAAACACGGACCTCTGAGCACATCAGAGGTGGGATCAGGTGCCTAGAAGGAGTAAGCATCCCCTGTAAACCGGTCACATACGCTATGAGCCCTACACATGTATCTTGATCAAGTAAACGGGGTTATCCGTAGTTAAAATCAGTATGCAAAGAACGGCTTAACAATCGGCATGAAACACGTCAGACAGCATTTGACCCAATGGTAGGATGTATTGGCAAACTAGATCGTTATAACGATCATATAAGAATGGAGGTCCCGTGTCATAAGAGGCGTTTGAACGATAAAGGTCCCTCACTGCTACGGTTCTAAGCGTCATGCATGGTTAAAAATCTGTGAGTGGTAACGTCTCTAAATGAAAGAATGGGTCATAAAACAATAAATAAAGAACCAAAAGTTTCCAATTCCAGAAGTCAACCAAAGGGTAAAGTTTGTATTTTACAGGAATAAGTTCTGTCTCTTTACACTAAGCATATCTTCACTGCAATACCACAACGTAATTTAAACAGAATTTGGAAGATTTGTTGATCAGAAATGGTCTGCAACGTATTAATTAAATTTTAGGCAAACCTACTCGGTTACATAACATCGTTTTATACAATCCATGAATTTCTATTAAGCAGAATTTATTCCAAAACTTCTAAGTGAGAAGGAAAAATTTCTCCTTGTGGTCTTCAATTCGACATTTAAATATATCGACGATGTAATACGTAAAACTTATACGGTACCAATTTTGATGCACCAGATGCGCATTTCAACAAATAATGTATCTTCAGTGATGCTCAAGCCGAAATTTTGGAAATTTGAAATAACAATAAACTTGTAAGATCTAAAAGGAAAACTGGAGTGCCAAAAACTGGAGCCAAATTCGTCCAAGGATAGAACTATGCATGAGGGAGATAATCCTTAATTTTGAAAAGAATTCGAATTTCTAAATTTTATCCCAGCAATTAGATATACATCCGCATTTTCAAGCTAGTAACGAAATACTAAGCTACTGGGCTGTAGAGACCCTCGGGGACTAACAGTCCACCAGCAGAGGCCTCGACCCAAGAGCTGTAATATAAAATTTATACGGTACCAATTTTGATGCACCAGATGCGCATTTCGACAAATAATGTCTCTTTAGTGATGCTCAAGCCGACATTTTGGAAATTCGAAATCTATTAACAATGATAATTTTCATTCATATGTCAATTCAATATATACCAGTGAACTCGATATAAAAGACATCACTTCTGCTTCATACTTAGATTGATTGTTTTGATCGTTTTCCTGTTTTCCACCACACTCAACATTTTTTTCATTTATTTGGTGGCGCCATGTTTTTATTGGTGGAAGAGAAAACCCAGGTACAATGTACCTGGGTAGAGACCACCGACCTTCCGAAAGTAAACTGGGAAACTTTCTCACTTACCGGCGCGAGCGGGATTCGAACCCGCGCCGACAAGAGGTGAGAGACCATGTGATTTTGAGAGCGATGATCTAACCACTCGGCCACGGAGGCCCCATGCTTAAATACTTTATTTGAAGTAAATATAAACGGCAAACTAACAACTCAATTTTATGACAAACGAGATGATTTCAACTTCTCCATTATCAACTTCCCATATTTATGTAGCAATATTCCATTATCACCTGCATATGGTGTTTACATCTCTCAACTGATTCGATCCGCAAGAGCTTGTTCTGTGTATGGTCAGTTTTTAAATCGAAGCAGACTACTGACAAATAAGTTGATGGTGCAGGGATTCCAACAGTCTCGTTTAGAATCAGCAATTTGCAAATTCTATGGTCATTATAAAGATCTAGTTTACCAATACAACCTACCATTGGGTCAAATGTTGTCTGGCGTGTTTCATGCCGATTGTTAAGCCGTTCTTGCGCAGCCCAGTTAAGACTATCGGGAAAAAAATCACAGTGCTGTGATAAATGTACCTCTGTGCACTTCACACCATATGACGTCACAATGAAAAAGTACGTCACAGCGTACATGTTCTGATAGTTGTATCACGGGGAAAGTGTCATAATATTTTGCCGTTATTTACTACTGTTATCAAGTGATAAGCTGTATACGTGAAAATATATCTTGTCAAATGAATATATATGTGATATATATTATTCCTTTATGATATCAAATCATTCTCCATTTTTAATTTATATTATGCACGAGGGTGATATTCATATTATATTGTGACCTTTAAACCGCCCCTAATCTGAATGACTGATGCGTTTAAAAATTCCCTCATGTACATAGATAATCTCATACTACAGAAACAGCGGCAAAGTTCAGGTTCATCTGTTTTGGGAAAAAAAAACAATATGATTTTTTCTGCTATATAATCTCGATACATTTATGCGTTTGAAAAGTGCAGTGAGCAATTTCTGTCTTGTATATTAACGGTATGATATATATAAGAATGTGGACAACCCCGGTAATTCGCTGATGATTGTTGATATGTTGTTAAATTACAGCATGGTTATTTTGAATATGCATTTGATCGCAATGCTTTTCATGTTAAGGATTTTTTTTCTGAGTATATCAATACACATTCAGCTGATTACTTGCATGAACCTGAACTTTTGTTCACAAGTAGGGCCTCTTGCTGTTTTTCAAAAATAAAGTGTTACGTGATATTTAACTGACGTCACGGGAATTACCATGAGGGGAATTCACGGTAGGTCAGTCACAGTCAACATATGGGTAGTATAGTTTCGGTGTTTAACTGTAACAAGTGTAATGATACCTGTGAATTTGAAGTGCAATTTCACGCCATGTTACATATTACATCGTCGATGTGCATTTGACTATGGAAGCCCTTAACCTATTTGCGTGGCACACTGATTTTGACTCCGTTTATCTGATCAAGATATAGGGCTCACGGCGGGTGTGACCGGCCGACAGCGGATGCTTACTCCTCCTAGGCAACTGACCCCATCTCTGGTATATCCAGGGTCCGTGTTTGCCCAACTCTTTATATTGTATTGCTTATAGGCGTTTTGAGATTGATCACTCTTTGTTATCTTTGCCTTTCATGATATACCATAAATCATTACTACACTATATTGAATATTAGAGAATTCACGAACGGCAGTTACTCACCTCGTCTATTGGATGTAGTTAGTTCCTGAGGTCCTGTGGGTTTAACTGTCTGGACACCGGCTCTTGCAGTGGGTAGTGTTGTTTGGAGACTGGATTTTGTAGTGGGTGTTGTCTGGAAACTGGGTTTGGTAGTGGCCAATGTTGTCTGGAGACTGGATTTGGTAGTAGATAATGTTGTCTGGACACTGGACTTCGTAGTAGATTAATAAAATCCTTCATTAGTAGGAGTGTGGGATTGGGACATTCCACCGAGCAGACAGGATTTGCAGTCTAGGACAATACTGTGTCAAGTGCTAGACAGTAAATTTTGTTCCAGATGTGGAATGAATAAATAATAAAGGAAATGTGAAAAACGTTAATAATGATGGATTAGTTTTTTTTTAATGTTCCCAAAAATCTACGTCAAATCTAAATATAAACAAACAATACAAACTATTTTGATTTACCGTGTAATGTAAATCATAGCAAATATATAATGTCATAATCAATCAGTGTGAGATCAATAGAATCGTTCAATAGTACGAGCGAGTGATTGGGAACTTCCACCAAGGGAACAACATTCGCAGTCTTGAATGAGATTTTGCCGAGTGAATCTTGTCCCAAAAGAGGAATTTCCCAATCCTACAGGAAAATATAATAAAGGATAAGTTTTTCTCCCATTTTAACCACAATTTAGACTAGTGCAAAAACTCAAGAAAAGAAAGTCAGAAAGAGCATCTCCAAAAATGATTTACATTTTAAATGTAAACTAAAAACTCCAAGGTTGTTTCACAAAAAGCTATACCAAATCGAACACAAAATATTTTACTTCACCGTGCAACGTAAATCATAGAAATGACATGACGGCATAACCGATTACGTGGCAGCAGTAGAGTGAAAAATATCACATCAATGGCTATCTCACATGCGTAATTGTTGTCTTACATAAGGTTAGAAAGAGAATTCTCACATTATCACCAGTGTGAGATCAACTTTACCCATGAGAGACAGCCATGTGAGATTTTTCTGTCTCACACTGCTGCGACGTCATTTGATTGTGACGTCATATATTTTCTATGATTTACGTTACACGGTGAAGATTTACGTAACACGGTGAAGTAAAAATATTTTACATTGTTATCTTTAAATCTTAATGTATATAACTTTCTGATGGACAACCTTGTGTTTTTTAGTTTACACTTATAATGTAAACCATTTTCGGGTACGATCTTTCTGTCTATCCAATTAGTTTTTGCATCGAAGTTCAAATGAGGATTTGATAATTTAGAATTTTCTCAAAGCTCCTGAATTTGCCCACTAAACTAAATAAAATGTGAGAAAAATAATCCTTCATTATTTACTCGTGTGGGATAGGGAAAATCCACCTCGGGAACAAGATTCGCTGTCTAGGACTCGGCAGAGCCTCGTCGTAGACTGCGAATCTTGTCCCTCGGTGGAATTTCTTATCCCACACTCGTAATAATGAAGGATTCCATTAATCTTACATAGTTGTCTTACACTGAAAAACGTGGTATTATGCTGGCAAAAGAAAATGATATCTGGACACTGGGCCTTGTAGTAGATAACATTGTCGCGAAAGTAGGCGTGGTTGTAGGTGTTGTCTGGACAGTGGGTGTGGTAATAGGTAACTGTGATGTCTGGTCATTGGACCTTATAGTCGGAGAAGTCGTCTGTGTTTTATCAGACAGCACTATTCAAATAACATTTATTGGGCAATTTTGGTGTTTAGAATATCTAAATTGCTGGATATTTCTCAAATAAAGATACTTTAAAATTTCGTCGCTTTAATTTTAGCAGCATTTCATTTAATTCACTTGATAAAAAGAAAAATGTTGTTGCTTTTAAGGTGGGTCCTTAGTCCTGGATTTTTGGGGTTTAGGTAGCATTTTTTTGTCTGGAATCAATAAATTAACATTCAGAGTAATGAAAAAAGGCAAAACAGTTAAGGATTTCCATTTTAATTTTCATTACATACACCACTAAAGTCATGTACCCCGATGTAGATTTTTATGAAATTCATTGGAAACAGTTATTTCTTGTTATTCTAACATAAAAGCAACAAAATATATTTTGAATTGCATTTATTTATCGGGAAGCATGTCAATAACTAAAACACATGTCATTTTCAATATGTTCATCAAGTTTTAGAATAATATGTGCAAAATTATTGAATTAACGTTATTCTCCAAAATGTTAAAAAAAAAAATGTGGACGCGTTTTCCTTATTGCATTGTTTACATATCATTTTTTCTGTTTATATTAGTAGAGTTACATCTTTTATAGTTATTTATGGGAAAAAACCAATACCTTTCCTTAATCATTTCAAATCTATAGCTTCCAGATTATGTATACCCCCCATAAAAAAAACTTAAGTCTGGCACCATACAGGTGAGCTTTTTAAAATCACTCGGGATTAAAATTTTATGTAATATCATGAAAAGACACAGATTATGATTCCTTATCACCTTGGTAAAATGTTTGTCAAAAATAAAGGAAATCAATCGCATTATGGACTTGATAAATAATTTAATGAAAACAGAGTTATTGTCCTTGGATTCAATATTTTGAAACATAGCATTGACTATTCAAATATAACTAAGACTTTTGAAATATTTTATGGCTAACAAGATTTTTTACAATAACCATTGAAAAAGATTCCAATAAAATTTATGTCCCTGTCATTAAATCATTGATTTTGCAAAATCCTATGACGTCACAGGAGTGTGGAACTACGTTAAGAATTTTTCTTAACTGCCAAAGAGTGAACATTTCATGCATGTCAAAATTACCCAATATGCGATAATCTTCCTTTAAGAAAAAAACAGTGATAGACTTACTGTTAAAGTTGTCGTTTTAGTTGTCGTTTTTGTTGTTGCTTGCACAGGTGCTATCAATAAAAAAAAAGTTGACAAAGAGGCAAGATGTAAAACAAAATGTAGCCCAATATGTATATCTAATCAATG
Organism: Ostrea edulis; assembly: GCF_947568905.1. Classification (NCBI taxonomy): domain Eukaryota; kingdom Metazoa; phylum Mollusca; class Bivalvia; order Ostreida; family Ostreidae; genus Ostrea; species Ostrea edulis. The sequence continues at coordinate 26,494,621 of NC_079170.1, forward strand.
ACTCTTTTGGATATATTTTGAAATATCGATGGGAAAAAGCACATAAAAGCATGTACAATATCCGCAAAGTGAGACATGTAGTAACAGTACGCATGCACTTGAATGTTCACTCTCAATGTCGCAGTAGCCTAGTGGTTACATATCTTCCCGTCGTTACCAGGAGATAACGGTTCGAATCTCAATCACGGCGCCATATAAATCCTAAGACTTTTACCACAAGGAGTGACCAGCATTAGAAATGACAAGGTTCTTGGGGACATGACCTTAAAATAAAAAGTTCCTTTCATAGAAGGTGTTGGCACCATAGAGAAATATCGCTCCTACGCGGTTGAGTTAAGGCTTTCCCCATAAAAATTTTAATACTAGTGCTGTACATAAATATACTTTACCGCACTGGCTTATTGCATGACGTCACAATGAAAAATACGTCATGACGAAGGTCATGATGTACATATCTACAGTCCTTTTGTGGTTGGAAATGTCAAAATATTGTTTCGTTATTTACCACCGCTGTCAAACGGTAAACTGCAATTGCGTAAAAGTTTCTGTCAAATGGGTTATATTAATTCTCTCTAATATTGAAAAAGTTTCATTTATTCTTTATATAGCATACATGCTAAAGTAATATCCATATTATATTGTGATCTTGATATCGCCCCTAATCTACACGTATAGTTACTTTCACAATGGACTCATTTGTATAAACAGGGTTTCCGTACATAAAAATTTCATCATTGGCAGGACACCCCGAGGTTTTTAAATGAAAGATGTTTGATTTATGTGACATGTGAACTTCAGTGCCAAAGAAAAGTTAGGGGAGCAAATTCTGGCTTCAACAGAAAATATGTTTTTCAGGCTAGATTCAACTTCGTATGTGCAAAAATTGCTGCATCTTGCATATTCAATGCAAAAATTAGACATGTTACAAGTCACAATAAACTTGCTCTCAGCACTTTTCAAATTAAGAAATTAATATGCTTTGAAGTTATATTAACTTCAATTCAACGATTTATACATTCACGATACGTTTTTATCTTGCTGTTTGATCACGTGATGTACAGTTGATGTAGAGACTGTCGGTCTGGTGAAAAATGTATAAGAGGTCAATATGCACTTAATGATATATACATATTGTTTTTGTATAGAAGGGTTGTGTTTACAGAATTTGTCACAAATTGATTTGTTTATTAAAGCTTTTTTCCTGACATATTTGTATGGCCCTACTTAACACAACTGCGTACAGCCTTTAGCACCAGAAAGAGGTCACAATTTGTGACACTTCACCTAAAGCTAATGACCTCTCTCTGAAAATAATTCTTGAATGGACCGTAAAACATCATACAAACAAACATTATTGAATATCTCTTAAATTGAGGTTTCTGTTAAATTTACACGTGACCCTTTTGGAACATATTGCTGGATACTCGAACGAGCACACCGTATCAATCCATCCGAAATCCATCTCATCCAACACACAATCTGCATTGGTGTGTTGCCCATGTATGTTGTTTGGTTGGTATCTTCCCCACTTCGCGTAGGTAATGGTTTCATTTAACATGTTCACGAAGCTGTACTCTGAGTACATGTCGTGTACCCCTATCCAGTAACTCTCGAGGATACTTAACCACTGTCTACAAAATGGAGTTGTATGCATTAAATGCCACAAAATAAATGTCATTCTAGTTCACGTTTTTTAAAATCACCAAATCAATATTTTTTTCTACTTTTCAGTATTCGTGCTATATCTCATATTAATATGAATAAGCTAGTAAGAGACTCTGTGTAAACATTTATACATCTTGAAAACAACTATTGTAACACCAAAATTACTCCTTTGTAAAAGCTGAAGATAACAAACAGTGATCAATCTCATAACTCCTCTAAGCAATACAAAATAGATATTTGGGCAAACACGAACCCCTAGACACATCAGCGGTGGGAGCAACTGCAGAGGAGGAGTAAGCATCCCCTGTTGACCGTTCACATCCGCTGTGAGCCCTATATCTTGATCAGGTAAACGGAGTTATCCGTAGTCAAAATCAATGTGTCAAGAACGGCCTAACAATCGGTATGAAACACATCTGAGAACAATTCTAGTATACCGGTTCCCAAAATATGGCGCTAAAATAAGTGCCGCCTAAGGCGGTTTAGTATATATATATATATATATATATATATATATATATATATATATATATATATATTAAGACCGAAATTGAATTCCTTGTGTAAAATAAAGTTTTAAAAATTGGTTTTTAAATACAGTTTTTTAAATTCAAAATGAAAACAGAATGCAAATAGACGTATATTTGTACAGTTTATGTTCCAAAATAGATAGAATTCATGGTTCAGGTTATCTTACGTAATTCTCCTGAATACTCTCGTCTCTAATGTTGATGTAAGGAAACTGAATTTCATCTGGGATTGAGAATGAATATTGATTCTTTCTATTTTGCGGAATATATTTTAGTCAGTTCAACATTGGAAAAACAACACTTAAAAAAAGTTGTAATTCGCATTTTAGCCCAAAGCACTTCCGAAATGGAGGCTGCCTTCAACATCTTAGCTTAATGTTTTTTAATCTATGTCATATACTCGCATGACTGCCACCCCCAAGCCCCCGCTTAATTACACTCAAACGCCGCTGAGGTTTCTGATCAATTTGATTACCCGAAACATTTGCGAGTTTCACGTCTAAGCATCCAAGGCAAAATGCAAATGGCGGCGTGTTTACAGCAACGGCAAGGGGAATAACCGCTCATGCACAGTCACATGTTATTGGGGACCGGTAAACTAGAAACCTCCCCACATCTGACAGCATTTGACCCAATGATAGGATGTATTGTCTACTGTTGTATTGGCAAACTAGATCGTTATAACGATCAGCGACCATACAATTTGCGAAATGCTGACTCTAAACGAAACTGTTAAAACCCTTGCACCATCAACTTGTTTGTCAGTTGGTTGTCTCGATGTATAAAAACTTATCATACCCAGGACAGGCTATTGCGAATCGAATCAGTTGAGAGATATGAACAACATATACAAGTGATAATGCAATTTTGCTACAAAAATATGGGAAGTTGGCGATGAAGCTGAAATCCCGTTTGTCATAAAGTTGAGTTGCTAGTTTGCAGTTAATATCTATTTTCAATAAAATATCTAAATATGAAGCAGAAATGGACAACTCTGTAGATTCTTTTATTTCTAGTTCACAGGGATAGATCGAATCGACATATGAATGAAAAGTGTCATTGTTGATAGATAAAACGTCGTCGATGTATCTAAAACTTTATAGTTATTTCGGATTTCAAACATTTGGGTTGAGCATCACTGAAGAGACATTATTTGTCGAAATGCGTATCTGGTGCATCAAAATTGGTACCGTATAAGTTTTACATTATGACCCCTGGGTCGAGGCCTCTGCTGGTGGACTGTTAGTCCCCGAGGCTCTCTACAGCCCAGTAGCTAAGTACTTCGTTACTAGCTTGAAAATACGGATGTATATCTAGTTGCTGTTATAAAATTTAGAAATTCATTTCAAAATTAAGGATTATCTCCCTCATGCATAGCTCTTATCCTTGGACGAATTTGGCTCCACTTTTTTTTGGCACGCTGCTTTTGGCTATATTTAGCTCTAAAACTTTATAGTTATTTCGGATTTCAAACATTTGGGTTGAGCATCACTGAAGAGACATTATTTGTCGAAATGCGCATCTGGTGCATCAAAATTGGTACCGTATAAGTTTTTACATTATGACCTCTGGGTCGAGGCCTCTGCTGGTGGACTGTTAGTCCCCGAGGCTCTCTACAGCCCAGTAGCTAAATACTTCGTTACAAACTTGAAAATACGGATGTATATATAATTGCTGTTATAAAATTTAGAAATTCATTTCAAAATTAAGAATTATCTCCCTCATGCATAGCTCTTATCCTTGGACGAATTTGGCTCCACTTTTTTTGGCACGCTGTTTTTGGCTATATTTAGCTCTAAAACTTCATAGTTATTTCGGATCTCAAACATTTGGGTTGAGCATCACTGAAGAGACATTATTTGTCGAAATGCGCATCTGGTGCATCAAAATTGGTACCGTATAAGTTTTGCATCTAAATGTCGAATTGAAGGCCACAGCAAGAGATTTTTTCTCTTGTAGAAGTTTATTAATAAATTCTGTCTAGATGATCGAGCGGTATAGCTACTAATTCTGTGCATTAATAGCTATTTCCATGCATTATATATATCATAGCATCTATGAATATGAATTTCTCACTTGTTCACGGCTTCCTGTACACTGTCATCAGGAACCTCTGCTAATATCCCGTCGTCTACCTGGCATAGTCTGTGGGATTCTTTGAAATCATGTTTACCATCAACTATCCAATAACATCTTTCGCTGATGTAGATACTCTCCAATTTTACACATGTGGCTGTAAAAAGAATTTAATACATTGATAATAATGTATTTTCGTGTATGTCAAACAGTTACAAGATTTTATCCTTTTTTCAATGTAATTACGTCAAAATGATGGATATTGTATTAAAAACGTGATTATGAAAGGGATTAATCAAACGAAAATAATTCTGAATACTGTATATAAGCATTGGAAGCCACTTCGGATAGTAAAGTATTTAATGGAAAAAACATCCCATTAACGACATTATTGACCGTAATTAGGTTTTTAAGTCTACAGACACTAGGTGAGACATTAGACTAGCTTTTGCTGACATTAACCAGTCAATCTTAATTTCCTTCAAATTCAATATCATCAGTCATTTCAATTGGAAGGTCATTGTCATTAAACATTGTTTCTGAACCCGTTGGTATCCAGGTTAGAATATGTCCTCAGTACCCCTTGCTTGTTGTCAGAGACGACTAAATGGGGCGGTCCATCGTATGAAATCGTTAAATCTGAGGCCCCGTGCCACAGCAGGTATGGCATGACGAAGATCCTTCTCTGTTCAAAGGCGGTAAGCGCCGAGCTAAGCTCTAAATACAGCCGTTCATCGGCAATGATGATATATCCATATGAGTGAAATAATTTCGAGCGGAACGTTAAACAATAAACAACAGACCAACCATCATTTAGCTTTCTGTTTGGAAAATAAACTAGAACTGTCCTAATGGGACTAATACCCCCCGCGGGGCATATAAGATGATGGGAAATATTTAATGCAAGCACATTGGATATTTTTACATTATCTACAGGGCAATCAATGTGAATGCAGAAGTGTATATTCTACAGTACAGCAGTACATGAAATATTAAAAATATGCTTAATATAAACAATATGTTATGCCAACTTTACTTTGTCATTGATTTTGTCAGTAAATAAATGACATTAGTATATATAGAAGATGTGCATAAAGTTTGAATGAAATATGTCCAGCGGTATTAGAAATAAACTTCGGACAAATTATGTCTACGGACAAACGGACAGACAGACGGACAAAGTGATTCCAGTATACCCCCCACTTCGTTTGCGGGGGGTATAATAAATTACTAACCCGAGTTAAAATTTACAATACATATAAAAATAAATACACTCAATGGACACTCATGTAGACAAGAGAAACTTTTGTGTATGTGATAATGAATAATTTGACGTTAGAAACACTTCGCTATTATATTGTGCTATTATTGATATGTTTCGGTCAATACGAAGCTTCAACTAACTGATAAGTACAATATTCTCCGCACTCGGTGAATAGCACATACAATTTCTTAAGAAGCTAAACCACCTTACTAACCTCCAACAGTGATCAATCTCATAATCCAACAAAGAATACACAGTCAAAAACACGGGCCCCTGGAAACACCAAAAGTGGTATCAGATGCCCAGTAGAAGCAAGAAATTTAAAATGATTCCTTCCCCAGAGTATCCAAGGAGGCACATTCAGCTAACTGTGTACAGGAACAACGCTTTCAGAGGCAAGAAAAGGCAAGAAAAAATGAAGATAACAAACAGTGATCAACCTCATTAATTTTATAAGGAAAACAAATTAAGAGTTTGGCAAACACATACCCCTGGACATACTCTTATCAGAGGTGGGATCGGGTGCCTAGGAGGAGTAAACATCCCCTGTCAACCAGTCACACATGCCGATCGGGTAAACGGAGTCATCCGTAGTCAAAATCAGTATGAAAAATACGGCCAACAACAGGTATTAAATACGTCAAACAGCACTCCACCCAATGACCGGCTATATTTTCTACCTGCTTACTTTAAGCAAGACTATTGAAACCCCTGTAACATCACCTTATTAGTCGGTCACGTGCCTCAATTTAACAAGAGCCCCTTGGGAAATAACGTCATGTGCACATTTTTTTTTTGTCTTTAGAAATCATTGAGTTACCTGTGTGGTTTTTTAATACTTTTTTTTTTACTTTCCCGCTTTTATACTTTGTACTAAATGATAGATATACATTTGCATTGGTATAACCATCGTACACAATTGAGAAGTTAGAATTCTATTTAAATGAGAGGAAGATTTATAACATCATACGAAATTACATTTTCAATTTGAACTCTAAAAGGGCGAATGAATTTTAACAGTTTCTAAAGAAGGTTCATTGTTCATTACAATCATGTAAACAGTTTCCCTGCTTGATGGCCAAGAGTAAAGAAGATTTTCTAAAATATATTACATTTGCAACATATGATCAACTAAGCTCAACCCTGGGACCTGAACTCTGTGTCATAAATCTCTCATTACTCATGATAATCATACAAACAGAGTCTCTGTCGGATGTCCAGCAGTAATGAAGATAAGATTTTCTATTGCAATTTCATAAAATAATATGTGTATGACTAATCTAGCCCCACCCTGAAACCTGAACCCCGAGGTCATGAATTTCACAATTTTGGTTGAATGTTCAATGTCCATGAGAATCATGCAAACATTTTGGTACTTGATGTCCAAAAGTAAAGTTTATTTTAAGGCATAATGCATATTTAATCTATATCCAACTGGCTCCATTCTGCAACATGAACCCAGGGGTCTTAAATTTCACACTTTTGGTGAAGGGTTCATTGCTCATTATAATCATGTTAACAGTTGACGATGTTCTAAGATATAATGCATTATATATATATATATATATATATATGACAAACTTCGCCCCACCCTGAGGCATAAACTCTGAACCCAGGGATCATGAATTTCACACGTTTGGTTAAGGGTTCATTGCGTGAAACTCATAACCCATATAAGCAAAACAAAATAGAGAGTTACGAGAATGACTGCCCATGTCCAGCAGTCCAGACATTTTTTGAAGATTACGTTATTTTTTATGGATTTTGGCCACAGACCCAATGAGGGGGGGGGGGGGTAGAGTCCATGATATTCAATAATTCGCAAATTTTGTTTCACTTCACCCATAAATATTATTTACCTGAATTGGTTCAGGTGGTTCCAGATGTGAAATTCAAAATGTTTAAAAGAGTAAGATCGATAGACGACACACGACTGTTAGAAATAGGTCACCTGAGTGAATTAAATAATGTAAAAATTGATCATACACAGATCTTGCTCTCGGGAATCAAGTCAGTTGGGTATCATAAATATCATATTCAGGTATTAATGGAAAATTGCTGCATAAATATTGGAAATTGATGATGGAGATCCTTATCCTTATATAAAACAGATGTGGAACACTCAGTCTGTGGTGTCTTTTATTTCGAGTTATAGTAGTATTGAATGGTAAGAATGTAAGATTGAATTCATGAAGTGATCCCATGTAGAAAAGGACGACATCTCCACCACCACGATTTAGAATCTTGAAGCTTGTCCAGGAATCCAAACGTCAAGAAATTTAGACACATGTAAAGGCAATTTCTCCTCCAGTTGTCCCTCATCCCTCCTTTTGAAAATGATGCTACATGCTTGATTTACATATTCACATGTTGCAGACATTCCGAGAACTCGCTAGAGACTCCTTCTATCATTATCTTTTCTGTCATCCTATATATAATAAATCAAAATCGATATTGCTGATTTTGAAACTACATTAACGAATAATCTTATCAAGAATTCATCAATTCAAGAAACACCATCCATGTTATACAGAAGAGAAAAAAATCGGGAGAGTTATTTAAATATTAATAAAGAAATTTAACGGTTTTCTGGGTTTTTAGAAAATCAATTTTGTCGACGATTTTATAGATATTTGTTATTGGATGGCGAATTTAATTCAGAATTTGATAGCTCATACAATAACTTGCCATGTAATAACCCTTTTGTTGTGTCAATTTAACGAATCATATAAATAATTAAAGTATGGATTATGTAAAGCAGTCTGCAATAGACCAGAAATCCAATGACCCGAGCTACCCGTAAAATAGCTTTAAATATGGAACTTTGACATTTATTTGTGAACCTAATGACTTTGTCCGTAGCCAAAATCAGTGTGCTAAGAACTGCCTAAACATAGGTATGAAAAATGTCAGACAGTACTTGACCCAATGATAGGTTGCATTGGCAAACTAAATCGTTATAACGACCATAGAACTTGCGAAATGCTGACATTAAACAACACTGTTAAAACTCCTGCACCATCAACTTGTTTGTCCGTAGCCTGATTTGATTTAAATACTGACCATACGAAGAACAAGCTTTTGCGCATCGCATCAGTTGAGAGATATAAACACCATATGCAGGTGGTAATGGAATATTGCTATATAAATATGGGAAGTTGACGATGGAGAAGCTGAAATCATCGCGTTTGTCATAAAGTTAAGTTGTTAGTTTGCCGTTAATATCTACTTTCAATAAAATATTTAAGTATGAAGCAGAAGTGGACCACTTTGTGGTGTGTTCTATTTCGAGTTTACTGGAATATATTGAATCGACATATGAGTGAAAACTTTTATTGTTAATAGATAAAACAAACAACGAAAAAGCACCACTTTATCACGAAAGAACCACAGCATATAACGAAAATATACCACCTTATCATAAAAGAACAACAATTTATATTAATAAGCACCACTCTATATGAAAGAACCACAGTTTATCATGAAAGGACCACAGCATATACAGTGGAACAAAAAGTGTCACTTTATCATGAAATACATCCACATAAGGCAGTTATGGCGTTCTATACGATTATCGTCATGCTGATGGCGAATATTGAAATCGCGGATATGTTGTCACGCATCCGTTTTTCATAAGCTGACTAACATGGCAATTCAAGGGGAACCTTGTATACTAGGATAGACTTGGTCAGGGTTTTTTGTTTTCATTATTTAAAAATCGGTACACGATTATTCTTACTATTAAAGGCACACACTGATGTATATCAAGTCTATGGAAAAGTCAGACTCAGTACTTTTCACAGGTAATCGAGACATTGAATATGCATTAGAATGTTTGGATATTTTCCTAAATCCGATCTTATAGCTGTAAGCAGACAAAAGTGTGAATAACGCTGTAATCTGGATGAAGCAGTTACTGATACACCTTTCTGCAGATTGAATATATGTATCAATGTCTGGTGATCCGTAATCAACTTGAATTTCCTTACAAACTGGTAATCGTGGAAACTTCTTGATTCCCTGGATAATTCCCAAGGCTTCTTTATCAATTTGTAAGTAGTTTTTCTCTGCTTGCGCAAGGGTACGAATGAATATTAATAGAATGAAACAATAACCCGCGGTTTGCGACGATGAGGGAGGGAAGGTCTTAACATATTTTCCGTTTTCCATTGATTTCTATAGTGAAATGTGATTTTAACCAAATTTTAGAGTTATCTCTTTTTGTTTTGTCAAATAAATAAACTTTCATGTAAAATCATGTAAATATCTATATTGACATGAAAAATCATTCAAAAATGATAATTTTCAAAAATGATAATTTTCAAAAATTGACCAGAAGGTAGGCGGCGAGACAATGCTATCGTTCGCAGTTCTTTGGCTGTAGTGGTATTGTTGGAAGTGACTGTCCGTGCACATCAAAAGCTACGAGGTTATAATTGAGATGTTGGACGTTAAATACGGTGATTTCTTATAATCTCCGTTAAAATTCTTCTGGATACCATTCCCAGAATAAGATGGCACTTTAACTCGAAATACTAGTACAGGTAAGTCCCCTTTGCGATGGAAGTAGTTTTAGAATTAAAAAACAGGTAGGGATACACGGCAGTGAATTTTTCTAGCATTTTTACATGCGCCATGGTGAGAGCGACTACGTTGGGTCTCTGAATGCATGAACTTGCATCAATAATATGTTTCTTGTAATCTTCTTCATTCGCAGTGGTCTTTAATCTAAATGGATTCTTACTGGGTCATAGTTTCAGAGAAAGTGCGATCCTGTTGAAAATTATCTACGTGTAAGGGACCTTCCTAATCCACAATACGATCTCCCCTTTGGAAAATTGATAGCTATGATATTCACCAATGTAAGCTCCCTTGATCGGACCCGTATCGTCGGGATCGGAGGTATAGACCCTTTGATCCCCTCACGTATATCACTACACAAGGTGCAGTGCTATACGTGAGTGAATCAAAGGATCTAATTTTAATTAGATTGTAAACTTACTAATTTCGGACACTGTTTCGTCTTCATTACTACTTTCTATGCTCCTGGTGTCATTAGGACCCACGTTCCAGTTGTATCGCAGCACCACAATCATGTCAGATGTGTTTTCATATGCGTTTGTTTAGTTTACAAGACAACCATGTGCATTTCTGAGTTGTGTGAATCCGTTCATCTGTTGTTGGCATAGTTCTGATGAGGCAAGGCCTACTTATGTATACATGTATATATTTTGACTTACATAATCCCCACACTAATTAATATTGTCGAATCCTTGACTTAAACCACTAGAAAACTAGAGAATAGTACAACTCAAGGTCAGGAATATATGCTTCTCCTGTTTAATCAGTTTATCAAGAACAACAAAATATTTAGAGAACAATCCACTCAAAGTTCCGTCCACCCTCATTAACATGGTGCCTGTTCTAATATCTGATAGCCTAATCTTTTGTCTCAGGTTAACTCGCAGTACTCCTAGGATCTCATCGCATTTCCTGCCACATCCAGGAGCACCCTCTGCAATTGATAGGGCAATACCTGAATTGGAAAAACCTTAAGAGGAAGCAAGTCACTTGCAGTGTATGTCAGGTGTGTGATATTACAAAGAATACCCACAAAGGTTCCAATCACAGAACAAGACAAATTTATTTTGTATTCCTTATAGGAGTTATGGGATTGATCACTGTTCGTTATCTTCACCTTTCATTGATTTGCGATACAGTTCGGTAGGTACAGCAACGAACAACATTTTAGAACAGTTTCATAGATTACAGAACTTTGTCATATCAAAACAATTATTCTGCCCTTTGCATAGTTAACCAACACTAACACCAACGAAACACAACTCTAAGTATGGCTCAGCTTTATTCCTCCAAAATCAGGTTCGAGTGTGTGTGTATATACATGTGCGTGAGTGAGAGTACGGTAAGAAGCTACAGATTAACAAATAGCTTGTACAAATACAATGTTACACATTTCATAGGCACCACTACATAACAATACAGAAATTACTTCAACTCTATAAAACAGGTTGATGAATTCTAAAAGTATCGCAATGTTTACACATTCTCAAAAATGAAAAATTACAAAGGTGAACGTTTACATGAATGTATAACTTACAACATTATATATATGTGTATCAATTCAAACAATTACTATGACCAATTATTAAAACAAGATTTAACTTACATTGTGACTTGGCTAGATGTACATGCGTATGTCCAAGTGACACTGTCAAAGTGGCGGTAAACTTTTGCACTGACTGAATCTCCAGTCGAAGGAGATAATAATTAAAGAATATTGAATCCGATCAAAGTAAACACCAATTTGTTTACAGCACAACAAGGATCACTAAAAATTCATTACAATGCCTATGTATTCAGTAATAAGATATAATTTATATTTAGGACTCCCTCATGCAGAATCTTTTGCAGCTACTGACATGTCTATAAAAGAGGATATTGTGACCGGTTGATAGGGGGTGCTTACTACTCCTACGCACCTGATCCCACCTCTGGTGTGTCCAGGGGTCCGTGTTTGCCCAACTATGTATTTTGTATTGCTTATAAGAATTATGAGATTGATCACTGTTCGTTATCTTCACCTTTCACTTTTCAACCAACAAATTGTTGATCTCAATCAATCATTAGGCCGTAACACTCTCCAGTTCTACTTTGATATTGTAAAGTTCAGAAGTTGGGGAAGGCGATATATCCACTATAAACTTTTGAAGGACTGCATTCATCCAAATAGTAAGTTATCTTAGACGTGACTAAGGCTGTCAGAATTAGGCAGAGTGAAGGAGTGCTGGGTTGATACAACACCTGATTTGCTATAACTAATTGTTGACCCACAGGGATTATTAACATGATAGTAATCATCCAAGCAAAAGTGAGTGAAAGTGACAAATTACTTGACAACATAATCACAACAGATACTGATGAACTCCAGTCTGATCGTAGCTTACTACAATCCTCAATAACATCCAGTACAATTATGGTCTTGGAAAACGTTGGGGGGGGGGGGGAGGGAATCCTAACTTAGATTTAAGACAAACAACAGCTACAACCCTAAGCAAACAAGATTCAACCTTAAACAAACAGGTACAAATAATGATAAATCAGGGGAAAAAATTATCAGCAACTTTAGACAGATAGTCAGATATCATTAAAACCCAAGAATGACTTTTGTCAGAATCATTAAGGAGTCGGAGAGAGCTGATGAAAAGATAAGTAAAGCTATTTTCAAAATGACGGAAGGCCTCATACAGATCCTGGACCGCTCGTTTAGCCAAGGGGACAACCCAAGACACGCACATGCATGTAACCAGGACAACAGTGCAGGGTTGCTTGACAGTCAAAGGGACAGCCCCAGACTTTACCAGCATGATCAGCATGGAAAGGGATCCCGAAATACTTCACATTGCCTTGGATATTCCACGACCTTTAGACTAAAACTATCAAAGTGTAGGTTTTATTTAAGCAAACGGTTTTTGTGGGAGAGGCACTGGATCAGCAGAGAAGGAATTGTACAGGATTGGCCCCTACCAATCAAGGATGTACAAGCCTTTCTAGGTTTAAACAATTATCATCGACGTTATTTTCTCTGAAGAAGAGACTAGTGTCTCCACCTATTTGGTCTATCCATTGCTATTTTGATTTGCTATCCTGGTGGACTGTTAGTCCCCGAGGGTCTCTACAGCCCAGTAGCTAAGTAATTCGTTACTAGCTTGAAAATACGGATGTATATTTAATTGCTGTTATAAAATTTAGAAATTCATTTCAAAATTAAGGATTATCTCCCTCATGTATAGCTCTTATCCTTACACGAATTTGACTCCATCCTGTTTTGGCACTCTTGTTTGGCTATATAAAGCTCTAAAACTTCATTGTTATTTCGGATTTCCAACATTTCGGTTGAGCATCACTGAAGAGACATTATTTGTCGAAATGCGTATCTGGTGCATCAAAATTGGTACCGTATAAGTTTTACATTCAAACACTGCGCCAAAATGAACAAGAGATGGTCCAGATTTAAATCTGATATTGATGATGTTGTACCCCTGGGAGTCACGAGATATTGCAACATAGATTTTGTCGGTAACCCAAACCTCATTCAGATCCCTATGACCCTGACTCTGATATTTGCTCTGAAGGACACAGTTTCAATAGTCATGTGACAGGGACAAGGATTGGTATAACAAATACGTAGATCGGGGAAATTACACAAATGGAAGATTTGGAGGAAGATTAATGTGAACTCATATCTTTGAACATCTATACTATTGATGAACTAGGACAGAAATGAAAAGATGACCCAGATCTACGTACACTTTTAAATGAATCGTTAATGAATATCCAAAAGATCGAGTCTGCCGAGTCTCCAGACTTGAGACATTTTGGACTGAAAATGGAAAATCTACTGGTGAATGATAACTGTCTTCATTACCAATGGAAATTCTCGAGAGAAACACGAAAATCATTTATAGGCACCTGATCCCACCACTGATGTGCCCAGGGGTCCATGTTTGCCTAACTATCTATTTTGTATTGCTTATGTGATTTATGAGATTGATCACTGTTCGTTATCTTCATCTTTCACTGAGACCTAATCTAAGTGAGGGAATCAGTATATACTTGTATTGGTTGATCAATTCTACCAGCTTCCTGACCTGATGTTTTAGTGAAAGAATTCATTGCCCATTTTGGAGTGCCTTTGGAAATTCTCACTGGCCAGGGGCAGAAATTTGATTGTTACTTAATAAAACGATAAACATAATTGATGGGCTGGGCAAAGACGAGAACAACCCATATCACCCTTCCTCAAATGGACTTCTAGAGAGATTTAACAGGATTCTCTTTCAGATGATGCGATGTTTTGTAAGCCAGAATCAATAGGACTGGGATGAAAACATTTCTTTGTTTGCTGGAGCATACAGGAGTATCACACCAGCACAAATTACTGTTGGAGCGTGAGGTTTATCTTCCAGAAGAGGCATTGTTTAGATTACATTCCGCGGAACAGAACAAAACATACTATATAGAAAACATGTGGTCATCTATTAAAAAATGCAAAGAGATTGTACGGGAAAACCTTAAAAAGTGCATCTAGTGGACAAAAGCGTCAAATGATTTGCTCATATATGAGAGGTCCTACACCCCCGTTGTCCTAATGTATATTATGGATGATGATGATGAGAGAGATCGTACGGAAGAACATTAAAAGTGCAGCAAGTCAACAAATGCGTCAACATGATTCACGCCCCCGGTGACTAGTATATATCATGGATGATGCTAAAAGAGTGGGAAGGAGTCCTGAACTACAGTCACTATGGAAAGGACCCGCAGTAGTTGCCAGGGGACGTGATCCTATGTTTGAAGTGATCAAAAGAAAGGATCTACGATACTCCATCACAGCCTTGCTTTCTCGAGACATTGCCAAGTTCGGTCTCAAAAGCTCAACAACAATATTGTGCACATTTTGATGGAGAGGACAGGCGTTCTAATTTTTGGGATGATTGTAAGAACAAGGATCTGGAGATTCCTAGTGAAACTGATGAAGAGAGGACGTCAAATGATAACAAGGAAATGTAGTAGGAACAAAAGTAGTCTGCACTGGAAAAGAGACTAAATTTGGATTTTAAGGATTCCTCTGAGGAAGACCGAATGAGAAGAAACCCTTGAAGAGGTCTAGATATGGAAGAAGGGTCCAATCCCCATTCAGATACACAATCTAGAACTACTTGACTATTTGAACTTTAAACGTTTGATTTACATTTTGTGTTAACTTCAATGCATAACATGTTTTTTTAGAAAAAAGGGAGTAGCGTAATGCATGTGAGTTGTCTGGCTGGAAAATCGGGCTCGGCATGCAGAAAATTATGTCGTTCTACGAGATAAAGTTACGAAGTTCGGACGCTGTCTCGTCTTCTTGATTACTTTGGAACCTTGTGTTGACATTAGCACCCACGTAACAGTTAAACATCACAATATTGCATTTTTTTGAGACAGTGATGCAAGAATAAAACAATATATGGCCTCAGCCGTATAGAGGTTTTTTTCTGTGCTGTAAAGCGAATTTTTTTTTATAAGGGGTGGAGCTGTAGCTCTCTAAAATGTCCTAATATTTTCCCAGAGATCTACAAATCTGCAGCTAGATATGTTGCTGCTAGTTGTCTTGTACAATCAATGCGATAAATTCTCTAAGACTCTTTGGAACACCCTTTAGAATATCTTACAACCATGGTATACATGTATTTACACATTAAGATTAATTACATGCTTTGCTTGTCGAACGTTTAAGATTTTTTTCTTTCTTTAAATTGTTAATCTTCTTCCAGGCCTACAACTCTACACCCCGTGTTTGAAATCACTGTACAAACGACGAACATCACATGCGATAACAGGAGCAATGACTAGTACAATGACAGTGATTCCTAAGATACTCCCAATGGCGGCAGCGGATGTGCGTGAGTCTGTAGCGGAAATCCTCCGTCGTAACGAGCTGGATAGCAAGGTTTTGTTCACACTCAGGACCTTTTTCAGCACTTCTACCTTCCTTTTCAGCTGAGTTTCACTCTGGATGATGACGAGATTTTTCATTCTTCTACAAGGGCATAGACAACCTATGGTGAAAATTTGAAATTAGATATGCAGGGGGTGATGTACGGATCAAACGTAGCGGTTTTCCCAATATGATCTTTAGAATGATAGGTGAAGATAACGAACAGTGATCAATCTCATAACTTCTATAAGCAATACAAAATAGAGAGTTGGGCAAACACGGACCTCTGAGCACATCAGAGGTGGGATCAGGTGCCTAGAAGGAGTAAGCATCCCCTGTAAACCGGTCACATACGCTATGAGCCCTACACATGTATCTTGATCAAGTAAACGGGGTTATCCGTAGTCAAAATCAGTATGCAAAGAACGGCCTAACAATCGGCATGAAACACGTCAGACAGCATTTGACCCAATGGTAGGATGTATTGGCAAACTAGATCGTTATAACGATCATATAAGAATGGAGGTCCCGTGTCATAAGAGGCGTTTGAACGATAAAGGTCCCTCACTGCTACGATTCTAAGCGTCATGCATGGTTAAAAATTTGTGAGTGGTAACGTCTCTAAATGAAAGAATGGGTCATAAAACAATAAATAAAGAACCAAAAGTTTCCAATTCCAGAAGTCAACCAAAGGGTAAAGTTTGTATTTTACAGGAATAAGTTCTGTCTCTTTACACTAAACATATCTTTACTGCAATACCACAACGTAATTTAAACAGAATTTGGAAGATTTGTTGATCAGAAATGGTCTGCAAAGTATTAATTAAATTTTAGGCAAACCTACTCGGTTACATAACATCGTTTTATACAATCCATGAATTTCTATTAAGCAGAATTTATTCCAAAACTTCTAAGTGAGAAGGAAAAATTTCTCCTTGTGGTCTTCAATTCGACATTTAAATATATCGACGATGTAATACGTAAAACTTATACGGTACCAATTTTGATGCACCAGATGCGCATTTCAACAAATAATGTATCTTCAGTGATGCTCAAGCCGAAATTTTGGAAATTTGAAATAACAATAAACTTGTAAGATCTAAAAGGAAAACTGGAGTGCCAAAAACTGGAGCCAAATTCGTCCAAGGATAGAACTATGCAAGAGGGAGATAATCCTTAATTTTGAAAAGAATTCGAATTTCTAAATTTTATCCCAGCAATTAGATATACATCCGCATTTTCAAGCTAGTAACGAAATACTAAGCTACTGGGCTGTAGAGACCCTCGGGGACTAACAGTCCACCAGCAGAGGCCTCGACCCAAGAGCTGTAATATAAAATTTATACGGTACCAATTTTGATGCACCAGATGCGCATTTCGACAAATAATGTCTCTTTAGTGATGCTCAAGCCGACATTTTGGAAATTCGAAATCTATTAACAATGATAATTTTCATTCATATGTCAATTCAATATATACCAGTGAACTCGATATAAAAGACATCACTTCTGCTTCATACTTAGATTGATTGTTTTTATCGTTTTCCTGTTTTCCACCACACTCAACATTTTTTTCATTTATTTGGTGGCGCCATGTTTTTATTGGTGGAAGAGAAAACCCAGGTACAATGTACCTGGGTAGAGACCACCGACCTTCCGAAAGTAAACTGGGAAACTTTCTCACTTACCGGCGCGAGCGGGATTCGAACCCGCGCCGACAAGAGGTGAGAGACCATGTGATTTTGAGAGCGATGATCTAACCACTCGGCCACGGAGGCCCCATGCTTAAATACTTTATTTAAAGTAAATATAAACGGCAAACTAACAACTCAATTTTATGACAAACGAGATGATTTCAACTTCTCCATTATCAACTTCCCATATTTATGTAGCAATATTCCATTATCACCTGCATATGGTGTTTACATCTCTCAACTGATTCGATACGCAAGAGCTTGTTCTGTGTATGGTCAGTTTTTAAATCGAAGCAGACTACTGACAAATAAGTTGATGGTGCAGGGATTCCAACAGTCTCGTTTAGAATCAGCAATTTGCAAATTCTATGGTCATTATAAAGATCTAGTTTACCAATACAACCTACCATTGGGTCAAATGTTGTCTGGCGTGTTTCATGCCGATTGTTAAGCCGTTCTTGCGCAGCCCAGTTAAGGCTATCGGAAAAAAAATCACAGTGCTGTGATAAATGTACCTCTGTGCACTTCACACCATATGACGTCACAATGAAAAAGTACGTCACAGCGTACATGTTCTGATAGTTGTATCACGGGGAAAGTGTCATAATATTTTGCCGTTATTTACTACTGTTATCAAGTGATAAGCTGTATACGTGAAAATATATCTTGTCAAATGAATACATATGTGATATATATTATTCCTTTATGATATCAAATCATTCTCCATTTTTAATTTATATTATGCACGAGGGTGATATTCATATTATATTGTGACCTTTAAACCGCCCCTAATCTGAATAACTGATGCGTTTAAAAATTCCCTCATGTACATAGATAATCTCATACTACAGAAACAGTGGCAAAGTTCAGGTTCATCTGCTTTGAAAAAAAAAAACAATATGAATTTTTCTGCTATATAATCTCGATACATTTATGCGTTTGAAAAGTGCGGTGAGCAATTTCTGTCTTGTATATTAACGGTATGATATATATAAGAATGTGGACAACCCCGGTAATTCGCTGATGATTGTTGATATGTTGTTAAATTACAGCATGGTTATTTTGAATATGCATTTGATCGCAATGCTTTTCATGTTAAGGATTTTTTTTTCTGAGTATATCAATACACATTCAGCTGATTACTTGCATGAACCTGAACTTTTGTTCACAAGTAGGACCTCTTGCTGTTTTTCAAAAATAAAGTGTTACGTGATATTTAACTGACGTCATGGGAATTACCATGAGGGAAATTTACGGTAGGTCAGTCACAGTCAACATATGGGTAGTATAGTTTCGGTGTTTAACTGTAACAAGTGTAATGATACCTGTGAATTTGAAGTGCAATTTCACGCCATGTTACATATTACATCGTCGATGTGCATTTGACTATGGAAGCCCTTAACCTATTTGCGTGGCACACTGATTTTGACTCCGTTTATCTGATCAAGATATAGGGCTCACGGCGGGTGTGACCGGCCGACAGCGGATGCTTACTCCTCCTAGGCAACTGACCCCATCTCTGGTATATCCAGGGTCTGTGTTTGCCCAACTCTTTATATTGTATTGCTTATAGGCGTTTTGAGATTGATCACTCTTTGTTATCTTTGCCTTTCATGATATACCATAAATCATTACTACACTATATTGAATATTAGAGAATTCACGAACGGCAGTTACTCACCTCGTCTATTGGATGTAGTTAGTTCCTGAGGTCCTGTGGGTTTAACTGTCTGGACGCCGGCTCTTGCAGTGGGTAGTGTTGTTTGGAGACTGGATTTTGTAGTAGGTGTTGTCTGGAAACTGGGTTTGGTAGTGGGCAATGTTGTCTGGAGACTGGGTTTGGTAGTGGCCAATGTTGTCTGGAGACTGGATTTGGTAGTAGATAATGTTGTCTGGACACTGGACTTCGTAGTAGATTAATAAAATTCTTCATTAGTAGGAGTGTGGGATTGGGACATTCCACCGAGCAGACAGGATTTGCAGTCTAGGACGATACTTTGTCAAGTGCTAGACAGTAAATTTTGTTCCAGATGTGGAATGAATAAATAATAAAGGAAATGTGAAAAACGTTAATAATGATTGATTAGTTTTTTTTAATGTTCCCAAAAATCTACGTCAAATCTAAATATAAACAAACAATACAAACTATTTTGATTTACCGTGTAATGTAAATCATAGCAAATATATAATGTCATAATCAATCAGTGTGAGATCAATAGAATCTTTCAATAGTACGAGCAAGTGATTGGGAACTTCCACCAAGGGAACAACATTCGCAGTCTTGAATGAGATTTTGCCGAGTGAATCTTGTCCCAAAAGAGGAATTTCCCAATCCTACAGGAAAATATAATAAAGGATAAGTTTTTCTCCCATTTTAACCACAATTTAGACTAGTGCAAAAACTCAAGAAAAGAAAGTCAGAAAGAGCATCTCCAAAAATGATTTACATTTTAAATGTAAACTAAAAACTCCAAGGTTGTTTCACAAAAAGCTATACCAAATCGAACACAAAATATTTTACTTCACCGTGCAACGTAAATCATAGAAATGACATGACGGCATAACCGATTACGTGGCAGCAGTAGAGTGAAAAATATCACATCAATGGCTATCTCACATGCGTAATTGTTGTCTTACATAAGGTTAGAAAGAGAATTCTCACATTATCACCAGTGTGAGATCAACTTTACCCATGAGAGACAGCCATGTGAGATTTTTCTGTCTCACACTGCTGCGACGTCATTTGATTGTGACGTCATATATTTTCTATGATTTACGTTACACGGTGAAGATTTACGTAACACGGTGAAGTAAAAATATTTTACATTGTTATCTTTAAATCTTAATGTATATAACTTTCTGATGGACAACCTTGTGTTTTTTAGTTTACACTTATAATGTAAACCATTTTCGGGTACGATCTTTCTGTCTATCTAATTAGTTTTTGCATCGAAGTTCAAATGAGGATTTGATAATTTAGAATTTTCTCAAAGCTCCTGAATTTGCCCACTAAACTAAATAAAATGTGAGAAAAATAATCCTTCATTATTTACTCGTGTGGGATAGGGAAAATCCACCTCGGGAACAAGATCCGCTGTCTAGGATTCGGCAGAGCCTCGTCGTAGACTGCGAATCTTGTCCCTCGGTGGAATTTCCTATCCCACACTCGTACTAATGAAGGATTCCATTAATCTTACATAGTTGTCTTACACTGAAAAACGTGGTATTATGCTGGCAAAAGAAAATGATATCTGGACACTGGGCCTTGTAGTAGATAACATTGTCGCGAAAGTAGGCGTGGTTGTAGGTGTTGTCTGGACAGTGGGTGTGGTAATAGGTAACTGTGATGTCTGGTCATTGGACCTTATAGTCGGAGACGTCGTCTGTGTTTTATCAGACAGCACTATTCAAATAACATTTATTGGGCAATTTTGGTGTTTAGAATATCTAAATTGCTGGATATTTCTCAAATAAAGATACTTTAAAATTTCGTCGCTTTAATTTTAGCAGCATTTCATTTAATTCACTTGATAAAAAGAAAAATGTTGTTGCTTTTAAGGTGGGTCCTTAGTCCTGGATTTTTGGGGTTTAGGTAGCATTTTTTTGTCTGGAATCAATAAATTAACATTCAGAGTAATGAAAAAAGGCAAAACAGTTAAGGATTTTCATTTTAATTTTCATTACATACACCACTAAAGTCATGTACCCCGATGTAGATTTTTATGAAATTCATTGGAAACAGTTATTTCTTGTTATTCTAACATAAAAGCAACAAAATATTTTTTGAATTGCATTTATTTATCGGGAAGCATGTCAATAACTAAAACACATGTCATTTTCAATATGTTCATCAAGTTTTAGAATAATATGTGCAAAATTATTGAATTAACGTTATTCTCCAAAATGTTAAAAAAAAAACCAAATGTGGACGCGTTTTCCTTATTGCATTGTTTACATATCATTTTTTCTGTTTATATTAGTAGAGTTACATCTGTTATAGTTATTTATGGGAAAAAACCAATACCTTTCCTTAATCATTTCAAATCTATAGCTTCCAGATTATGTATACCCCCCATAAAAAAAACTTAAGTCTGGCACCATACAGCTGAGCTTTTTAAAATCATTCGGG
Organism: Ostrea edulis; assembly: GCF_947568905.1. Taxonomy (NCBI): domain Eukaryota; kingdom Metazoa; phylum Mollusca; class Bivalvia; order Ostreida; family Ostreidae; genus Ostrea; species Ostrea edulis. Next base: position 26,516,479 of record NC_079170.1, read on the forward strand.
ATTAAAATTTTATGTAATATCATGAAAAGACACAGATTATGATTCCTTATCACCTTGGTAAAATGTTTGTCAAAAATAAAGGAAAGCAATCGCATTATGGACTTGATAAATAATTTAATGAAAACAGAGTTATTGTCCTTGGATTCAATATTTTGAAACATAGCATTGACTATTCAAATATAACTAAGATTTTTGAAATATTTTATGGCTAACAAGATTTTTTACAATAACCATTGAAAAAGATTCCAATAAAATTTATGTCCCTGTCATTAAATCATTGATTTTGCAAAATCCTATGACGTCACAGGAGTGTGGAACTACGTTAAGAATTTTTCTTAACTGCCAAAGAGTGAACATTTCATGCATGTCAAAATTACCCAATATGCGATAATCTTCCTTTAAGAAACAAACAGTGATAGACTTACTGTTAAAGTTGTCGTTTTTGTTGTTGCTTGCACAGGTGCTATCAATAAAAAAAAAGTTGACAAAGAGGCAAGATGTAAAACAAAATGTAGCCCAATATGTATATCTAATCAATGACTCTTTTGGATCTATTTTGAAATATCGATGGGAAAAAGCACATAAAAACATGTACAAAATCCGCAAAGTGAGACATTCCTTTGCACCATACTCATGTAGTAACAGTACGCATGCACTTCAATGTTCACTCTCAATGTCGCAGTAGCCTAGTGGTTACATATCTTCCCGTCGTTACCAGGAGATAACGGTTCGAATATCAATCACGGCGCCATATAAATCCTAAGACTTTTACCACAAGGAGTGACCAGCATTAGAAATGACAAGGTTCTTGGGGACATGACCTTAAAATAAAAAGTTCCTTTCATAGAAGGTGTTGGCACCATAAAGAAATATCGCTCCTACGCGGTTGAGTTAAGGCTTTCCCCATAAAAATTTTAATACCAGTGCTGTACATAAATATACTTTACCGCACTGGCTTATTGCATGACGTCACAATGAAAAATACGTCATGACGAAGGTCATGACGTACATATCTACAGTCCTTTTGTGGTTGGAAATGTCAAAATATTGTTTCGTTATTTACCACCGCTGTCAAACGGTAAACTGCAATTGCGTAAAAGTTTCTGTCAAAAGGGTTATATTAATTCTCTCTAATATTGAAAAAGTTTCATTTATTCTTTATATAGCATACATGCTAAAGTAATATCCATATTATATTGTGATCTTGATATCGCCCCTAATCTACACGTATAGTTACTATCACAATGGACTCATTTGTATAAACAGGGTTTCCGTACATAAAAATTTCATCATTGGCAGGACACCCCGAGGTTTTTAAGTGAAAGATGTTTGATTTATGTGACATGTGAACTTCAGTGCCAAAGGAAAGTTAGGGAACAAGTTCTGGCTTCAACAGAAAATATGTTTTTCAGGCTAGATTCAACTTCGTATGTGCAAAAATTGCTGCAACTTGCATATTCAATGCAAAAATTAGACATGTTACAAGTCACAATAAACTTGCTCTCAGCACTTTTCAAATTAAGAAATTAATATGCTTTGAAGTTATATTAACTTCAACTTGCATTGATATCTGGATATCGTGCCAATTCAACGATTTATACATTCACGATACCTTTTTATCTTGCTGTTTGATCACGTGATGTACAGTTGATGTAGAGACTGTCGGTCTGGTGAAAAATGTATAAGAGGTCAATATTCACTTAATGATATATAAATATTGTTTTTGTATAGAAGGGTTGTGTTTACAGAATTTGTCACAAATTGATTTGTTTATTAAAGCTTTTTTCCTGACATATTTGTATGGCCCTACTTAACACAACTGCGTACAGCCTTTAGCACCAGAAAGAGGTCACAATTTGTGACACTTCACCTAAAGCTAATGACCTCTCTCTGAAAATAATTCTTGAATGGACCGTAAAACATCATACAAACAAACATTATTGAATATCTCTTAAATTGAGGTTTCTGTTAAACTTACACGTGACCCTTTTGGAACATATTGCTGGATACTCGAACGAGCACACCGTATTAATCCATCCGAAATCCATCTCATCCAACACACAATCTGCATTGGTGTGTTGCCCATGTATGTTGTTTGGTTGGTATCTTCCCCACTTCGCGTAGGTAATGGTTTCATTTAACATGTTCACGAAGCTGTACTCTGAGTACATGTCGTGTACCCCTATCCAGTAACTCTCGAGGATACTTAACCACTGTCTACAAAATGGAGTTGTATGCATTAAATGCCACAAAATAAATGTCATTCTAGTTCACGTTTTTTTAAATCACCAAATCAATATTTTTTTCTACTTTTCAGTAATCGTGCTATATCTCATATTAATATGAATAAGCTAGTAAGAGACTCTGTGTAAACATTTATACATCTTGAAAACAACTATTGTAACACCAAAATTACTCCTTTGTAAAAGCTGAAGATAACAAACAGTGATCAATCTCATAACTCCTCTAAGCAATACAAAATAGATAGTTGGGCAAACACGAACCCCTAGACACATCAGCGGTGGGAGCAACTGCAGAGGAGGAGTAAGCATCCCCTGTTGACCGTTCACATCCGCTATGAGCCCTATATCTTGATCAGGTAAACGGAGTTATCCGTAGTCAAAATCAATGTGTCAAGAACGGCCTAACAATCGGTATGAAACACATCTGAGAACAATTCTAGTATACCGGTTCCCAAAATATGGCGCTAAAATAAGTGCCGCCTAAGGCGGTTTAGTATATATATATATATATATATATATATATATATATATATATATATATATATTAAGACCAAAATTGAATTCCTTGTGTAAAATAAAGTTTTAAAAATTGGTTTTTAAATACAGTTTTTTAAATTCAAAATGAAAACAGAATGCAAATAGACGTATATTTGTACAGTTTGTGTTCCAAAATAGATAGAATTCATGGTTCAGGTTATCTTACGTAATTCTCCTGAATACTCTCGTCTCTAATGTTGATGTAAGGAAACTGAATTTCATCTGGGATTGAGAATGAATATTGATTCTTTCTATTTTGCGGAATATATTTTAGTCAGTTCAACATTGGAAAAACAACACTTAAAAAAAGTTGTAATTCACATTTTAGCCCAAAGCACTTCCGAAATGGAGGCTGCCTTCAACATCTTAGCTTAATGTTTTTTAATCTATGTCATATACTTGCATGACTGCCACCCCCAAGCCCCCGCTTAATTACACTCAAACGCCGCTGAGGTTTCTGATCAATTTGATTACCCGAAACATTTGCGAGTTTCACGTCTAAGCATCCAAGGCAAAATGCAAATGGCGGCGTGTTTACAGTCAGCCTAGCAACGGCAAGGGGAATAACCGCTCATGCACAGTCACATGTTATTGGGGACCGGTAAACTAGAAACCTCCCCACATCTGACAGCATTTGACCCAATGATAGGATGTATTGTCTACTGTTGTATTGGCAAACTAGATCGTTATAACGATCAGCGACCATACAATTTGCGAAATGCTGACTCTAAACGAAACTGTTAAAACCCTTGCACCATCAACTTGTTTGTCAGTTGGTTGTCTCGATTTATAAAAACTTATCATACCCAGGACAGGCTATTGCGAATCGAATCAGTTGAGAGATATGAACAACATATACAAGTGATAATGCAATTTTGCTACAAAAATATGGGAAGTTGGCGATGAAGCTGAAATCCCGTTTGTCATAAAGTTGAGTTGCTAGTTTGCAGTTAATATCTATTTTCAATAAAATATCTAAATATGAAGCAGAAATGGACAACTCTGTAGATTCTTTTATTTCTGGTTCACAGGGATAGATCGAATCGACATATGAATGAAAAGTGTCATTGTTGATAGATAAAACGTCGTCGATGTATCTAAAACTTCAGTTATTTCGGATTTCAAACATTTCGGTTGAGCATCACTGAAGAGACATTATTTGTCGAAATGCGCATCTGGTGCATCCAAATTGGTACCGTATAAGTTTTACATTATGACCCCTGGGTCGAAGCCTCTGCTGGTGGACTGTTAGTTCCCGAGGGTCTCTACAGCCCAGTAGCTAAGTACTTCGTTAATAGCTTGAAAATACGGATGTATATTTAATTGCTGTTATAAAATTTAGAAATTCATTTCAAAATTAAGGATGATCTCCCTCATGCATAGCTCTTATCCTTGGACGAATTTGGCTCCACTTTTTTGGCACGCTGTTTTTGGCTATATTTAGCTCTAAAACTTCATAGTTATTTCGGATTTCAAACATTTGGGTTGAGCATCACTGAAGAGACATTATTTGTCGAAATGCGCATCTGGTGCATCAAATTTGGTACCGTATAAGTTTTACATTATGACCCCTTGGTCGAAGCCTCTGCTGGTGGATTGTTAGTCCCCGAGGCTATTTACAGCCCAGTAGCTAAGTACTTCGTTACTAACTTGAAAATACGGATGTATATCTAATTGCTGTTATAAAATTTAGAAATTCATTTCAAAATTAAGGATTATCTCCCTCATGCATAGCTCTTATCCTTGGACGAATTTGGCTCCACTTTTTTGGCACGCTGCTTTTGGCTATATTTAGCTCTAAAACTTTATAGTTATTTCGGATTTCAAACATTTGGGTTGAGCATCACTGAAGAGACATTATTTGTCGAAATGCGGATCTGGTGCATCAAAATTGGTACCGTATAAGTTTTTACATTATGACCCCTGGGTCGAGGCCTCTGCTGGTGGACTGTTAGTCTCCGAGGCTCTCTACAGCCCAGTAGCTAAGTACTTCGTTACAAACTCGAAAATACGGATGTATATATAATTGCTGTTATAAAATTTAGAAATTCATTTCAAAATTAAGAATTATCTCCCTCATGCATAGCTCTTATCCTTGGACGAATTTGGCTCCACTTTTTTGGCACGCTGTTTTTGGCTATATTTAGCTCTAAAACTTCATAGTTATTTCGGATTTCAAACATTTGGGTTGAGCATCACTGAAGAGACATTATTTGTCGAAATGCGCATCTGGTGCATCAAAATTGGTACCGTATAAGTTTTACATCTAAATGTCGAATTGAAGGCCACAACAAGAGATTTTTTCTCTTGTAGAAGTTTATTAATAAATTCTGTCTAGATGATCGAGCGCTATAGCTACTAATTATGTGCATTAATAGCTATTTCCATGCATTATATATATCATAGCATCTATGAATATGAATTTCTCACTTGTTCACGGCTTCCTGTACACTGTCATCAGGAACCTCTGCTAATATCCCGCCGTCTACCTGGCATAGTCTGTGGGATTCTTTGAAATCATGTTTACCATCAACTATCCAATAACATCTTTCGCTGATGTAGATACTCTCCAATTTTACACATGTGGCTGTAAAAAGAATTTAATACATTGATAATAATGTATTTTCGTGTATGTCAAACAGTTACAAGATTTTATCCTTTTTTCAATGTAATTACGTCAAAATGATGGATATTGTACTAAAACGTTATTATTAAAGGGATTAATCAAACGGGAATACTTCTGAATACTGTATACAAGCATTGGAAGCCACTTTGGATAGTAAAGTATTTAATGGAAAAAACATCCCATTAACGACATTATTGACCGTAATTAGGTTTTTAAGTTTACAGACACTAGGTGAGACATTAGACTAGCTGTTGCTGACATTAACCAGTCAATCTTAATTTCCTTCAAATTCAATATCATTAGTTATTTCAATTGGAAGGTCACTGTCATTTAACATTGTTTCTGAACCCGTGGGTGTCCGCGTTGGAATATTTCTTCAGTACCCCTTGCTTGTTTTCAGAGGCGACTAAATGGGGCGGTCCATCGTATAAAATCGAAAAATCCAAGGTCCCGTGCCACAGCAGGTATGGCACGATAAAGACCTCTCCCTGTTCAAAGGCCGTAAACTCCGAGCATAGGCTTAAATATTGTAGCCTTCATCGGCAATGGTGACGTCTCCATATGAGTGAACAGTTTTCGAGCGGGACGTTAAACAACAAATAATAATCAACCATGAATTTGCTTTCTGTATAGAAAATAAATTACTAACACAAGTTACAATTTACAATACATATAAAAATAAATACACTCAATGGACACTCATGTACATAAGAGAAAATATATGATGAATAAATTGACGTTGTGCTATTATTGATATGTTTAGGTCAATACAAAGTTTCCACTAACTGAAAAATACAATATTCTCCGCGCTCAGTGAATATCACATACAATTTCTCAGGCAGGTAAACCACCTTACTAACCTCCAACAGTGATCAATCTCATAATCCAACAAAGAATACAGAGTCGAAAACACTGGCCCTGGGAAACAATGGATCAGGTGCCCAGTAGAAGCAAGAAATCTAAATCTAATATGATTCCTTCCCCCAAAGTATCCAAGAAGACACATTCAGGTAGCTGTGTACAGGATCTGGAAACAGCGCCTTCAGAGGCATGAAAAGGTGAAGATAACGAACAGTGATCAACCTCATAAATCTTATAAGGAATACAAATTAAGAGTTTGGCAAGGTCCCTGGACATATCAGAGGTGGAATCAGGTGCCTAGGAGGAGTAAGCATCCGCTGTTAACCGGTTACTAAATCATACAAAAAGATAGCTGGTCGGCCATCGTTGTTTACATCTAGAAAGCAAAACTTACTAGAAAGTGATTAGAGATGCAGGTTTTGTTTATTATATAATTGAATATTTTAAAGCATCGACAAAGCCTAAAAGAGCTTACCAAACGATACCTAATCGGACATCTTTGTTTGCAGTTCGAGAGCAATCTGATAAAAATCAGATCTTTGATCCGTTCCGGTAATGTTATTTCGCTACATAATGTGTAGAGAGATAATTACAGGAATTGACCAAAGATCTGATTTCAATCATATTGAGTTAGAGTACAAGATCAGACGACCAAATATAATGATAAATAACATCAATTTGGAAATTCCCGATTTCGTTTTAGTCCAATATTGCAAAGAGCAAATGTTATTTTCACCTTGAAGGGCCGTGGAATGGATTTCAGTAAATAAGTAGGAATTATTCAATCACAAGATAAAACAAAATCACCTATATTATATAAAATGTGCATTGCCAACTGAAAAATCAAGAGTGAACTCCATTTATTACAAATGTGTTTTCAAAAATATGACTATAAAAAAATTAAAACGGAAAATTATTATTTTGAAAAATATATGCAATATCAATATCTATGTCAATACGAAAATTACGCTTAAAATCACAAAGTTTTGTTAACCCCCCCCCCCCCCCCCCCCGACCCTCTCTTGACAACGTTCACTTTCATCTATTTTTACATACAAATATGCCAGCTGCAGCTGATAGCGGTATTGAATGGTAAGAATGTATGCTTGAATTAATGAAATAATCCCATGTAGAAAAGGACATCTCCACCACCACGATTTAGAATTTTGAAGCTTGTCCAGGGGTCCGTGTTTGTCCAACTCTCTATTTTGTATAGCTTATAGGAGTTATGAGATCGATCACTGTTCGTTATCTTCACCTTTCATTCATCAAAACACCAAGAATTTTAGACAACTGTAAAGGTAAATTTTCCTTCGGCTGTCCCTCATCCCTCACTTTGAAAAGTGATGCTACGTGCCTGATTTATGTATTGCAGAAAAATCACTAGAGACTCTTTCAATCATTATCCTTTCCAGCATCTTATATATAATAAATCAAAATCAATATCGTTGATTTTGAAACTACATTAACAAATAATCTTGTCAAGAATTCATCAATTCAAGAAACAACATCCACGTTATACAAAAAGAGAAAAAATTGGGAGAATTATTTAAATATTAATATACAAATTTAACGGTTGTCTGGTTTTTGTAGAAAATCAATTTTGTCGACGATTTTATGGAGATTGATTATTGGATAACGAATCTAATTCAGCCTTTGCTAGCTCATACACAAAGTTGTCATGTAATAATTGTTGTGTCAATTTAATGAATCATATAAGTTATTAAAATATGGATTATGTAAAGCAGTCTCTGCAATAGACCAGAAGTCCAATGGCCCGAGCTACCCGTAAAATAGCTTTAAATATGGAACCTTAACATTTATTCGTGAACCTACTGATTTTCTCCGTAGACAAAATCAGTGTGCCAAGAACGACCTAAAATTGAAACACGTCAGACAATATTTAACCCAATGATAGGTTGTATTGGCAAACTTAATCGTTATAACAACCATAGAATTTGCGAAATGCTGACTTCGAACAAGACTGTTGAAACCCCTATACCGTCAACTTGTTTGTCCGTAGCCTGCATCGATTTATAAACTGACCATACGCAGAACAAGCTCTTGCGTATCGAATCAATTGAGAGATGAACACCATAACCAGGTGGTAATGGAATATTGCTACATATATATAGGAAGTAGACGATGGAAAAACTGAAATCATAGTGTTTGTCATAAAGTTGAGTTGTTAGTTTGCCGTCAATATCTACTTTCAATAAAATATATAAGTATGTATGAAGCAGAAGTGGACGTGTCTGTGGTGTCTTTTGTTTCGAGTTCACGGGGATATATTGAATCGACATATGAATGAAATTTTTTATTGTTAATAGATAAAGCATATAACGAAAAAGTATCATCTTATCATGAAAGAACAACAATTTATATTAAAAAGCACCACTCTATATGAAAGAACCACAGTTTATCATGAAAGGACCACAGCATATACAGTGGAACAAAAAGCACCACTTTATCATGAAATATATCCACATAAGGCAGTTATGGCGTTCTATACGATTATCGTCATGCTGATGACGAAAATTAACATATGTTGTCACGCATCCGTTTGTCATAGGCTGACTAACATGGCAATTCAAGGGTACCCTTGTGTACTAAGGTACACACTGTTGTATACCAAGTCTGTGGATAAGTCAAACTTTCCATAGGTAATCGCGATATTGAATCTGCATTAGCATGTTTGGATGTTTTCCTAAATCCGAACTTGTAACTGTACGCAGACAAAAATAGCAAATAACGCTGTAATCTTGACGAAACAGTTACTAGTACACCTTTCTGCAGATTGAAGATGCATGTATGTATCAATGGCTGGTGATCCGTAATCAACTTGAATTTCCTTTCAAACTGGTGATAGTTAAACTTCATAATTCCCCAGATACTTCCCAAGGCTTCTTTATCAATTTGTGAGTAGTTTTTCTCTGCTCACGCAAAAATATGAGAAGCAAATGCGATTGGCTTCTCGGTTCCATTACCACATTAAGTCCATATGGTGATGCATCTCATGCTAACGAATTCGGTAAATCTGGACTGTAGTGTGTCAACACCACATCGCAAGCAACCAATTCCTTGAAAGAATCCTCACATGTCTCAGTCCATTCCTATCGACAGTCCTTCTTCAACAACTTGTGTTAGAGTTCACGTATAGTTGCCAAATCAGGTAAGAATTTTCAATGATGCTTCACCAATCCTAAACAAAGATCTCAGCTGTGATACGTTTAAGGGTGATGGTGTCTTAACAATATCGTCGGTCTTATCTGGCGTCAATGATGTGTCCACAGAATGCGATGTTGTCTTTGAGGAATTCACATTTTTTAAGTTCGCACGTAATCCGTATTCACTAAGTCTCTGCAATACCCTTTCTAAGTTTTGTAGATGCTCTTTATCAGTTTTCCCTGTCATCACCATGTCGTCCAGGGTACATTGCGTGCCAGGAACCCCCTGCAGAACCAGCTCAATTCTTCGTTGCCAGATTTCTGGTGCTGGTGCAATCCAAAAAGTCATTCGGTTATAGCGATATAACCCACAGTGTGTGTTGATGGTCAATAGCTCTTTGCATTCTTCACCCATTGGAAGTTGTAGGTATGCTTACTTCAAATCTATATTAGGGGAATGGGATCCCCCATTCATATTAGCGAATATGTCGTCAATATTTGGTAGCGGGTACAGGTAAAATTTAAGTACTGGGTTCAATGTCACTTTGAAATCACCGCAGATTTTTACACTTCCATTTTTCTTCAATGCGGTACGATTGGGGTTGCCCACTCACTGTGTTGAACTTTCGTAAGAGTTCCTTCTGCTTCTAACCTATAGAGTTCTTCCTCAACTTTCGCTCGTAATGATACAGTCCTAGCTTTGATGTACTTTGGTTTGTTTTCACGGATGTTCGTCACCTTAAAAGAGTACATGGCGTGTCTCGTTAATCACTTTCCAGTCCAGAGGAATTTTTCTTAGCCAGTATTTGCCAAGAAGAGCTGACCCTCCTTTTTGAACCACGTACAATGGTGATGTAAATTACTGTTGTTGTATTCCACTTGCACATCAACATAAACAACTGGCTTTCTGTGTTCTCATGGATATGTTCGTTATATTATGTCAGGCTTTTTCAAATTCAGAACTTCTTACGGAATTCACCCTCTGCCATCACTGAGACTACTGAGCCAGTATCCAATTTCATCTTTGATTCAATGCTATTTAATTTTAGGTGAATCCAGATGATATCCTTACTGGGTAGATTGTAAAGATCAAGACTTACAATACAATCCCCACTGTCATCCTGGTGATCATAATCTACATAGCCCATGAGGATCCGGGTTAGAATTGGTTCTCAGTACCCCCTTGCTTGTCGTAAGAGGCGACTAAATGGGGCGGTCTTTCGGATGAGACCGTAAAAACCGAGGTCCCGTGTCACAGCAGGTGTGGCACGATAAAGATCCCTTCCTGCTCAGTGGCCATAAGCGCCGAGCATAGGCCTAAATTTTGAAGCCATTCACCGGCAGTGGTGACGTCTTCATATGAGTACGCAACAAAGAATACAATTTTCCACCGATAATACATAGTAATGATGCTACCTTCTTTCCTGCATCTATTTCGTTGACTTCGAAATACTGTTCAAATCGTTCGACTTCTTCTCCAAATTGTATATGTGGTCACATTGAAGATGCCCATCATTTCTTCTTTGCATGCTAAAGATACACTCAAGCAAGAAATTGTTGGGGTTTTTTTTTTCAATGAACTGCTTCAGGTAAATGATATTGCTATTGTCGATAGTCACCTTTTATTATGGGGAAATGAATATTTTTCAAATGATGTGAATTTTCATATTTTCAGAGCAGTTCAGAAGTTTATTAAGAACTCTAACAAATTTTAATCGGACCTATATATCATAATTTTTAAATATGTTTTACATTTTATGCCTGATTATGTACTTACATGAACCTAAACATATATTGTATATTATCATAATTGTATATTATAACGAATATTATATTTTCTGTGGTACGACAATCTTTATTTGTGGACTTGAATATGAAAATGTTATGTTTTAGAAACTGAATTAATCAAATTCTCAAATATTATGTATTCTTTCTAAATTATTTTATTAGATTGCTACGCATAAACTTTATAGTGCATCATACATAATGAATTCATCCATTAAAGGGACATCATCTGCAAATGTCATTCATATTGATTGTTACCAAAATGACTAAATCAGTTTACAGTACATACAAATGACCACTGACGTATTAAAACCCATACATCTTGCAATCTTTTGTTGTAATTTTCACGTATGAATTTCTGTTCTTTATACAGAAACAACTTTGTGTTTTGCATAGCTTCCAGTGTAAGTGTTACAAAGGTCAGTACTATTAACGCAGTTCCACCCCCCTGTGACGTCATAAGATTTCACAAAGTCAATGATTTAATAAGATTTATGCATGGCAGGAACATAATTTTGTTGGAGTCTTTTTCAATAGTTATTGTAAAAAATCTTGTTAATCATAAAATATTTCAAAAGTCCAAGTTATATATGAATAATCAATTATGTGTTTCAAAATATTGAATCCAAGGGCAATAACTCTGTTTTCAATAAAAAAAAATTATCATGTCCATTATTCGATAGATTTCCTTTATTTTTCACAAACATTTTTTATATTTCTAAATAAACAGTTTCATGGAATTGTTATGAATACAATTATATCGTTTTAACCAGTTTTTGCGAAACTTTTATAATGCTGTTTAAGGTTAATCGATCCTCGTGTGATGGCATAGGTTTTTGCAAAAATCTTTATCAAATTAAACTTTGCGCATGATAGAAATATATCTTCAGAGGAATTTTATTCATTGCATAAAATAAAAAAATTTGTAAACTATTGATATTGAAAATTTGAATATTTTCTATCGATAATCAATTCTTTATAATTAAAAAAATGTTGTCAAGGGCAATAACTTCTATGCTGGTATTTCTTCTACTGCATGTCTATTATGCATGATTGCCCTAATACCCACAATTAATTTATACATATTTATGAATTAACAGGTTTTTTTTAACTGTTAACATTTAAAATTTGTCATTTCAATAAGATTTATCTATCTTAATTATTCTGTACAACGACATTGTGTGATTTTCTAATGTTGACACATACTTCCGTTTTTTTTTTATGTCTGACATCTTTAAAAATGTGGCAACATACACATTTTCTTTGGTTATTGTTAAAATTGAACTATATTGAATGGAAATTAATACAGTTTTTGCACTTTTAACCATTATTATTGATAAGTCACATGAGGATCGATCCACCTTAAGGAAAATTGCGATTTTCTAACGTTGATAACAGGTATATTTGTGCTAATTGATACGGCAACATACATGTACTTATTTTATCGTTTTTATTTGTCACTAAGATATATTATTTGAAAAATCAACAATCAAATATAACCTATAATTCTAGAGGGATGGAATATCCCTAATTATGGGGGATTTTCCCCCTGATTTATGAAACTGTTAAAAAATATAGGTACTGTCTATGTTCGCAGGTTTATAAAATCGAGGTACAAAATGCATTTGAGACAAAAATAAAGTATTTAACTCAACAAAAGCACCAGGAAGAAAATGCAATTGTTGAATGAAATTGCGCTAATAATTTGATAATTTTGTAATCAGTGCACAGAAGTTTGGGACAACTCGAAGTAGCAAAAAGATTATCACAATTGACAAAGCATCGGTGTATGTAACAATAGTTATTAGATAGTATTAAAAGTTTAACTTTCGTACACTTACCTACAGAATCCGCTCCTGACAAAACTATGAACATAAAAATAAGATAACAAGCAGCATAAATCATTGTTTGTGAGACTCAAACAAAAATTGATCCTTTTCCTCTAAGAGATGTCTAGAAAATAGTGCTATCATCTAATTCTCTTCAATTTCCTTCAACCGATTAATAATTAAGTGCAGTCAATGTCACGTTTATTGCACTTTAGATCGTTCATGCATATTGTAACCATGTCAAATTTGTGAAAAAGACGTTTGTATAATTTTTTCTTTTTATTGTTTTTAAATGTATTTATTTATTTACTTTCAAGGCTACAAATTCAAAGGTTATCTCCTGAACTTTTGAGCACAATTGCGCAGGATGCTATAACGAAGTATTGACTGGTTCAATACTGATCCTACATGTATTGCATGGTGCAAACATATTAGTGACTTTACACATTTATTACTGAACCCTTTCCAGTTCAAAAATTGTGTGCCTATTCAAATTGAAAGGGTTTAGCAAGTACTATATTTTGTGGCGGGAGGATAGATTAATCAAAACGTCCTAAATCTGCATGACTTTACAGTTTCTGGTTCATCCAATATACCTCCTATCTTTTACTCCTATACGTGTACATATGGGTGGCGGAAAGGGTAACAAAGACGTTAATGCAAAACGAACAATTTTCAAAAACATACTGAAATACAAAACAAACCAGCTTAAAATAAAATCAACAGACTCTGTTGTAAAACCAACGATCACCAATGCAAAACCAACGATCACTGATGCAAAACCAACAGTCATCAACTGAATTGACGCTAGATGGCGTTCAAAAGAGACAGACATTATCTGAATTAACGCTAGGTGGCGCGTGAGTCTAATGTAAAACTTATACGGTACCAATTTTGATGCACCAGATGCGCATTTCGACAAATAATGTCTCTTCAGTGATGCTCAACCGAAATGTTTGAAATCCGAAATAACTATGAAGTTTTAGATCTAAATATAGCCAAAAACAGCGTGCCAAAAAAGTGGAGCCAAATTCGTCCAAGGATAAGAGCTATGCATGAGGGAGATAATCCTTAATTTTGAAATGAATTTCTAAATTTTATAACAGCAATTAAATATACATCCGTATTTTCAAGCTAGTAACGAAGTACTTAGCTACTGGGCTGTAGAGAGCCTCGGGGACTAACAGTCCACCAGCAGAGGCCTCGACCCAGGGGTCATAATGTGAAACTTATACGGTACCAATTTTGATGCACCAGATGCGCATTTCGACAAACAATGTCTCTTCAGTGATGCTCAACCGAAATGTTTGAAATCCGAAATAACTATGAAGATTTAGATCTAAATATAGCCAAAAACAGCGTGCCAAACCTACGCAATCATTATATGTGTTCCTATTTTGAAACATAATTCCCGCGAAATGGCCTTCATTTTTGCAGTTTACTGAAAGTAAGGGACGTGATTACCGATGTGATCCTAAGCTTCAGATAAAATTATATGTAGTAACAAATAGGGTACTGTGAAGCTTACGGTACCAAAATCTTTGTTATGGGCTGAGTTTTAAAACGTTGTACCACATCTCTTTTTATTCGATTTTACAAAGAAAACTTTTTACAATATATAGCCTACATTTCGTCAAATGGAAGGGGTGGGGACGGGGGGAGTGTATAGACCTACCCAGTATTTGGTGCTTAATTTTGTTCAAGTTGTGCTACGATTAATACCAAAACTTTCATGAGTAATCTGTATTTTAAAAAATAGATAACAGACACCTTAGAAATAAGGCTCGGGGATAGAAAACACACAACGAGTTGAATATGAATCATATCAAACTCCAAACCATGGGGGATTCTTTTTATCACAATTTCATGTTAAGCCCCCATCCCCCCTCCCACCCCTCCACCGGTTATTCATTTACGTTACTATATTGTTGGGCATTTTACGTACTGGCATCTTATAAACAAACTACGTAAAATTGACGTGTGTTAGTGACGTCACAAACGGCGTAAGAAAACATAGTGCAATAATTAAGATTACATATCCACTGGATAAAGGAGTAAACACGTGATATAATCGGGTATGTAAGGGGGGGGGGGGGCAAGATGAAGTTGATTTTACATGTCTGAAAATTCTTGACAAGCGAAAGCAAACAAATATAACAAAACCCAAAATACTCCAAATCCTAAATCGTGGGAGAGAAGGGGGGTGGTGGTCCTGATATTCAATTTATTGGTTCCTTGAATTTCATAATTCCTAATGAATGCTACTTTATAAAAAAGGGGCAACCTATAGATCAAACTTTGCTTGTTAAAATAACCAATATAGCATGAAATGATAACAGATATAGGAAAGTAAGTCTCTCTCTCTCTCTCTCTCTCTCTCTCTCTCTCTCTCTCTCTGCTTGAGATTTATTTTTGTGTATTGATTTTCACAAATATTAATTTTCAAAATAATTAATCACACGCGTACGTTAGATACAGATTTCAACTGAAAAATCACATTAGAGATGTGGATTCGATATATATATATATATATATCAACATGTTCCGTTAATTGACACCTGATGTAGGCCACATACATGTATTTTTGTCCTGCGCAGTGTGAAATGATTTCAAGTCTCAGCTACTTGTATCATAAATAATAAAACTGAAATAGGAGTATAAAAATAGAAGGCATATTGGATGAAACAGAAACTGTAATTCATGCAGATATAGAACTTTTTTATTAATCAATCCGTTCGCCCGTCCACCAAAAAATACAGTCCGTGTCAAACCCTTACAAAATTTGAATTGACACAGAATTGTTCAACCGGACAGACTTCAGTAGTAAATGTGTAAAATGTCTGCATCAATGGGATCAATATTGAACAAGTAAATAATACTTAGTTGTAGCATCCTGCGCAGTCGTGCTCAAAACCTCAGGAGCTAACTTTATATAAGGCTAAAATGTTGTTTTTAGCTCACCTGAGCTGAAAGCTCAAGTGAGCTTTTCTGATCACCCGTATTCCGGCGTCCGTCTGTCCGTCTGTAAACTTTTCACATTTTCAACTTCTTCTCAACAACCACTGGGCCAATTTCAACCAAAGTTGGCACAAAACATCCTGAGGTAAAGGGAATTCTAGATTGTTAAAATAAAGGGCCAGGTCACCTTCCAAGGGGAGATAATCAAGAAAAGGTAAAAATAGGGTAGGGTCATTAAAAAATCTTCTTCTCAAGAACCACTGGGCCAGAAAAGATGAAATTTATATGAAAGCTTCCTTATATAATGCAGATTCTAAATTGTTAAAATCATGGCCCCCGGGGGTCGGATGGGGCCACAATAGGGAATCAAAGTTTTACATACAAATATATAGGGGAAATCTTTAAAAATCGTCTTCTCAAGAACCACTGAGCCAGAATAGCTGAGATTTATATGAAAGCTTTTTAATATAATGCAGATTCTAAATTGTTAAAATCATGGCCCCCGGGGGTCGGATGGGGCCACAATAGGGAATCAAAGTTTTACATACAAATATATAGGGAAAATCTTTAAAAATCGTCTTCTCAAGAACCACTGAGCCAGAAAAGCTGATATTTATATGAAAGCTTCCTTATAAATTGCAGATTCTAAATTGTTAAAATCATGGCCCCCGGGGGTCGGATGGGGCCACAATAGGGAAGCAAAGTTTTACATACAAATATATAGGGAAAATCTTTAAAAATCGTCTTCTCAAGAACCACTGAGCCAGAATAGCTGAGATTTATATGAAAGCTTTTTAATATAATGCAGATTCTAAATTGTTAAAATTATAGCCCCCGGGGGTCGGATGGGGCCACAATAGGGGCTCAAAGTTTTACATACAAATATATAGGAAAAATCTTTAAAAATCTTCTTCTCAAGAACCACTGAGCCAGAAAAGCTGAGATTTATATGAAAGCTTCCTTGTATAATGCAGATTCTAAATTGTTAAAATCATGGCCCCCGGGGGTCGGATGGGGCCACAATAGGAGATCAAAATTTTACATACAAATATATAGGGAAAATCTTTAAAAATCTTCTTCTCAAGAACCACTGAGCCAGAATAGCTGAGATTTATATGAAAGCTTCCTTATATAATGCAGATTCTAAATTGTTAAAATCATGGCCGCCGGGGGTGGGATGGGGCCACAATAGGGGGTCAAAGTTTTTTAGGTTGTTTTTGTTGTTTTTTTTTCGTTTTTTGTTGTTGTTTTTTTTTTTTTGTTGATATAGTGCAGATTCAAGTTCGTTAAAATCATGGACCCCGGGGATTGAATGGGGCCTAAAGGGGGTCATTAAAGTTTTACATACAAATTTATAGGAAAAATCTTTTAAAATCTTCTTCTCAAGAACCACTGAGCCAGAAAAGCTGAGATTTATATGAAAACTTCCTGATATAGTGCAGATTATAAATTGCTAAGATCATGCCCCCCCCCCCCGGGGGGGTGGGATGGGGCCACAATAGGGGGTCAAAGTTTTACATACAAATATATAGGAAAAATCTTTAAAAATCTTCATCCCAGAACCACTAAGCCAGAAAAGCTGAGATTTATATGAAAGCTTTCTGATATAGTGCAGATTCAGGTTTGTTGAAATTATGCCCCCCTGGGGTAGGATGGGGCCACAATAGGGGATCAAAGTTTTACATACAAATATATAGGGAAAGTCTTTAAAAGTCTTCTTCTCAAGAACCATTGGGCCAAAGAAGTTCATATTTACATGAAAGCTTTCTGACATAGTGTAGATTCAAGTTTGCAAAAACCATGGCCTCCAGGGGTAGGTTTGGGGCCACAATAGGGACTACGGTTTTACATGCAAATACATGTAGATATGGAAAATCTTCTGATATGGACCAAGGTGACTCAGGTGAGCGATGTGGCCCATGGGCCTCTTGTTATTATTGCATTGAGAAGGTCAAAATTTTGGCTGTCAACATAGAATGATTTTCTATGGAAATACCTCATTATTTCTCTTGAACTATATATTTTGTATAATACAAAACTTATACGATACCAATTTTGATGCACCAGATGCGCATTTCGAACAAATAATGTCTCTTCAGTGATGCTCAAGCCGAAATTTTGGAAATTCGAAATAATAATAAACTTGTAAGAGCTACAAGGAAAACTAGCGTGCAAAAAACTGGAGCTAAATTTGTCCAATGATAGAGCTATGCATAGGGGAGATATTCCTTAATTTTCAATTGAATTTCTAAATTGTATCACAGAAATTAAATATACATCCATATTTTCAAGTTATTAACGAAGTACTTAACTACTGGGCTGTAGAGACCCTCGGGGACTAACAGTCCACCAGCAGAGGCCTCGACCCAGGGGTCGTAATGTCAAACTTACACGGTACCAATTTTGATGTACCAAATGCGCATTTCGACATAACCATTTTTACGGCAAGCTTTTTCATGTAATCCAATGGTGTGTGACCTTGACCTGGAAATTTGACCTACTATTAATGAAAATTTGACCTATTTAATATGCATTGAACTATATAACGTAGATCTTTCATATATTGTACATGTACATACATGTCTTATGACAAGATATGGAACGCCGCAGCTGTCTTAAGGCTATAAGATATGCAGCATATTGTCACTGATATATAATATCAAGTTTATTCCTTATTCAATGGGTCTATTCTCTATACCATTAAGGCCATTTTTTTATATCATTACGTCTACTTGATATAATATGTAGTGAAAAACCAATAACATGATGTCAAATCAATGTATTACATAGTTGGGTATACATAATATTCAATCTAAAATCTATAATATGTTGTCGAGGTTGTATTTCATTAAGTCATATTCATAAATCAGAGGGTTCAGACGTTATAAGATGACGTCAAAACAACATGTCACTCCGTCGTTTTAAACAACGACATCAAACACACACAATATCAAGTCTATCCTCTGTATCATCAAGTTCATTTATTATGACATGCAGTGAAAACACTATAATATGATGTCACAACAATAATTATACAGTCTGAATTCTGATATAACTTGTGAAAACTATATACCAATAAGTCATTTCTGCATGACATGTGGTTCAAATGTATCCACGTGATGTCAAAACACCTTACTATCATTTCATTTTCTTATAACAGTTTGATGTGACTGTATGTTATTAAGTCATTTTTATATGATAAATTGCGAAAACGTTAAAATATAGGGTTTTAATTCTATATCATACAATCGTTTGCATATAAAATGTAGCTACATCATTTAATACACTGTCAAAACTATACACTACGTAGTTACTTTGATATATAATGTCGTGTATGTATATCATGTGTTTCGAAGACTTGCATTTGAAGTTTTTCACACAAGAGTCGATGCTTTGTATAAATCCATTTGAAAATGTCGGAAATGCGCCACATTCTGGAAGAGCTGGGCTTTGGAGAATACTCTAGACACTTTGAAGAGCAGGACATTTCTCCTGACATTGTGGGTTTATTATCAGCTGAAGAAATGAAGTCATTGGGAATTGGTAACAAGTCTGACATGGTTAAACTAAGATATGCATGTGTTTCATATGGTCCTCGAAGACCCGAACAAGATTTTTCTAGATTTGGTCCAAAGGAATTTGTAGTTCCGCAGAATGTCCTAGAAAACCTCTTAAACGACGGGTTTTCAATTAAAGAAATATCAAGACTCCTTTCAATCTCCGAAAGCACGGTATATCGCAGAATGAGAAAGTTTGGAATGTCCAAGAAAAGTTTTTCCGATATAAACGACATTGAGCTAGATAATTATGTTTTGGATGCGTCAAACAATTTTCCATATTGCGGAGAGAACATTTTAGGACAAATAATAAAACAGAAAGGTATAATTGTCCCACGCTGGCGTCTCAGAGATAGTTTGCATCGTGTGAATGAGACGGGTGTGAACGAAAGAAAAAGGGGCAGATTAAAACGCAGAGTCTATGATGTCAGAGGACCAAATCATCTATGGCATATAGATACCAACCATAAACTCATTCGGTGGCATTTGATCATCGCAGGATGCATTGATGGTTTCAGTCGTTTGATAATTTTCTTGAACTGTCTCGACAATAATAAAGCTGGAACATTGTTGAAATGTTTTACTGAGGGTGTTTCTCAATTTGGCCTTCCACTCAGAGTTCGTTCAGATAAGGAAAATACTGCAATTTTTGATTTTATGATTGCCAATCGAGGAATTGGCAGAGGAAGCATGCTTACTGGTAAAAGTGTGCACAATCAAAGAATAGAGCGCTTGTGGAGAGATGTCTATACTGGTGTGTTGGCTCTTTTCTACAAATTATTCTACTACATGGAAGATGATGGGATTTTGGATCCACTTGATGATTTGCAGATAGCAGCTCTACATTATACATACATTCCATTTATAAATCAGAAACTAAAAATTTGGCAAGATGCTTGGGCTGGACATAGAATGAGAACAACAAAATCGTCCCCGAAAGCTTTATGGACCTCGGGACATATTCAGAATCCTACGGGCATAGACTTTGTCAATGCAGAATATGGAACTGAGGGTTTTGGAATAAATTCCAATGATCATGATGATGTAGATGGCAGACCAATCATTACCTCCGTTTCAGATAGCATGATCACTTCCGCTTGCAAACACCAACTTGACCAGGAAATAACTAGTTCTTGGAATTCTACAAATTTTGGAATTGACGTTTACTTAAAAGTCCTTGATATAATAAAGAACCATCAGTGAAATTGTACAAATGAAAATAAAGAGACAAAACAACAACTTTTAGAATTATATTTAATGTTGTAACAAATCAATAGTGTAACTTACTATTCAAACAAAACCTAATGATCAACTCAAATGAGTTTCATCTACTTTTGGCTTGTTGATACATTGCTGCAATTTCTATCAATGTGTGTAGATGAAACATTTTTATTCCTCCCATAGGATGGTATCCTCATAAATAAAATTTATAATCATTCACTTCATACAAAGTACATGTATTGGCATTAGAAAGTTCAATTAATTGTCAGTAAGTTATTTACCCCCCACCCCCCCCCCCCCCCACCCCCAATTATGAGAAGGTTTTTTTAGTTAATATAAAAAATCATAAACACTAATAACTTAAATACTTGTGCTTCCTATCAATTATAAATGTACAAATAAAGAAGAGACCAAATGACCATATTGCTCTTAAAAAACCCAGTATGAAACAGGTCCGAAATATACATGAATATGAAAATTTATTATGAATGGACAAAAAATATATCCTGCATCAAAATGAAGCCTGTTGCTGAAAGCTGCCTTGCACAATCATGTGATGGTCTTTACATGTACAAGGTGCATAAAAAAGTGATACTTCACAACATATTTGAAGCAAAAACAAAAAAACACTTGTCTCCTTAAGTAATATTTCATCTAAAATGACGAAGTTTAGCAAGCAGTTATTTTCTCAAAATGGGGAAAATGAAAACTCTTGCAATTTGCTGCTCTTTAATACCAATACATTAAATTTGTATGATTTTTTTTAACTTACTCATTTTAGGAGGAGTTAAACAGGCAAACTACGTAATTCAAAACCCTGCAATTTTTCTCACAAATTAAAGAAGAGGCCATGGGCCACATCGCTCACCAGTCACCTTGGCCCATATCTAAAGATTTTCCATATATATTTGCATTTAAAACTTTGGTCCCTATTGTGGCCCCAATCTACCACCGGGGACCATGATTTTTACAAACGTGAATCTGCACTATGTCAGGAAGCTTTCATGTAAATCTCGGCTATTCTGGCCCAGTGGTTCTTGAGAAGAATTTTTAATTTTCCCTATTTATTCCCATGTAAAACTTTGATCCCTTATTGTGGTCACAACCTACTCCAAGGGGCCATGATTTGAACAAACTGAATCTACATTATGTCAGGAAGCTTTCCTGTCAATTTCAGCCCAGTGGTTCTTGAGAAGAAGTTTTTAAATGACCCCACCCTATTTTTGTGATTATCTCCCCTTTGAAGGAGGCATGGCCCTTCATTTGAACAAACTTGAAAGCCCTTCACCCAAGGATGCTTTGTGCCAAGTTTGGTTGAAATTGCCCCAGTGGTTCTGGAGAAGAAAATGAAAATGTGAAAAGTTTACGCCGATGCCAGACAACGGACAAATTTTGAAGAGAAAAGCTCACTTGAGCCAAAATAATTCCTAGTCTTAATGTAATGCAAATCTTCAATACTCATACAAACATTCTGTAACATATACAAGAACTTTGTAACATGAAAACTTAGGTTGGAGTTGGGGGGACAAACATGCAGACAAAGACATTATAGTACCTTAATATGTCTGATTTAAAGACGAGCATAAAACAAGAGGCCCAAAGGTCTTATCGATCACCCGAGGATCAGTTAAAAGAATCATTAGTCCCAAGGGCCATGAAATCTAGAGGAATTTTTGTTCAGCATATCAAAGCTAAATTCTAATATTCGGCAACAGGATTAAACAAGATGTGCTCTTCAAACATAAATTACCCCAAAACTCCCCATACTACTGAAAAACTACATATTATATGATTTATGTCAACATACGTGAACACCAGATGAAGGTGATTAAAACTGTCATTTATTAATTCAATAAATGACAAAATGTAAACATATATACACAGAATCATTAAATAATGAAGAAGACATATATGGTAATTCACACCAAGAGCAAAAATGTTACAAGTACAAATGACCAGACTTTTGACTAGAAGGACTTTGAGACAGAGTTATGCCTGTAACTTATGGCAAGATGTAGAATACAAAAAATCATAAAGTAATGGATTTCAATTACATGTGGCATTGACAATAATACACAATGTTAAATGTAAAGGAAAAACAATCTTCGACCTGCTACAATATAGACAACCACATACTCCCCAAAACAGAAGTACACCCATATAGGGCGATTCCCCATTATAACATGACGGATTAAATTGTTACAAAATCGCATCGGATGGCTTGTTACCAACCCACTATACGGATATTTTGGACCAGCCCTCGAGTCACAACCCTTGTTATGAAATTCAAAATTAGTGCGTACTTTTCTGCTGTTTTTTATTATACATTTAGTTTTTATACAGTTTCAGTAAAATTTAAGAAGTAAAGACAGTAATCATTATGATAATGTTGGTCCCACCCTCAAACCAAAATCCCTACCCCTGTGATTATGAAATTTGTGTAAAACATTTAAATAACATCATCTTTATTGCTATTGATAATAAATTGAGTCAAAAACTATTATCCAGGGTATTACGAATTTATAATTTTGGTGGAGGTGTTCCTGCTTTTCATATACATGTAGATGTGTAGTTGTAAAGAAAGGATTTTTGAAAATTGATTGATTTTGGACGGTTTTTGCCCTGCCAGTGGTTCTTGAGAAGACTATTTTTAAATGACCCCACCCTATTTTTGCATTTTTGTGATTATCTCCCCTTTGAGAGAGGCATGGCCCTTCATTTGAACAAAATTGAATCCCCTTTACCAAATGGTGCTTTGTGCCAAGTTTGGTTGAAATTAGCCCAATAGTTCTGCAGGAGAAGAGGAAAATGTGAAAAGTTTACGACGACGTTGACAGACAACTGACAAATTTTGATCAGAAAAGCTCACTCGAGCCTTTGACTCAGATGAGCTAACAAGAGGTCCATGGGCCACATTGCTCACCTGAATCACCTTGACCCATATCTGAAGACTTTTCATATATATGTGCATGTAAAACCTTAGTCCCCATTATGGCTCCAACCTACCCCTGGAGGACATGATTTTTGCAAACTTGAATCTACACTATATCACAAAGCTTCCATGTAAATATCAACTTCTTTGGCCCAATGGTTCTTGAGAAGATTTTTAAAGATTTTTCCTATATATTTCTATGTAAAACTTTGATCCCCCCATGTGGCCTGATCCTACCCCCGGGGGCCATGATTTGAAAAACTTGAATCTGCACTATGTCAGAAAGTTTTCATGTAAAAATCAGCTTTTCTGGCTCAGTGGTTCTTGAGAAGAAGATTTTTAAAGATTTTCCCTATATATTTGTATGTAAAAATTTGATCCCCTATTGTGGCCCCATCCAACCCCCGGGGGCTATGATTTTATCAATTTAGAATCTGCACTACCTAATAAAGCTCATCTATAAATTTCATCTTTTCTGGCCCAGTGGTTCTTGAGAAGATTTTTTAATGACCCTACTCTATTTTTACCTTTTCTTATCTCCCCTTGGAAGGTGGCCTTTATTTTAACAATTTAGAATTCCCTTTACCTAAGGATGCTTTGTGCCAACTTTGGTATTCTATACATTTAACTTTGAAATTCTATTGTGGCCTCATCAACTCCCCTGGTACCAATATTTGAACTAACTTGAATGTGCATTATTATACAAGAATGCTTTCATATCAATTGGTCAGGTTCTTACTACACATTTTGAAGGAAGATCTTTTAAGATACATTGTGTAAATTTACATCAAACTTTGCACTAAAAATAGTCCTGTCCTGACCCAGACCAGTGCACTTTACTAGTTCTTCACTATATATAAAGATTACTTTATATTGATATAACAAATTTCTTTTAAATTCAGCAAGTTTTATGAAACAAATCCCCTAAAGCTGTACCCATGGACCCTACATACAAACTGTAGAATTTTTTGTAATAAGTATGTGGTGATACTTGTATAATTGTGTTACATATTCTTATAAAAAAATTGAGACTTGATTGGGTGATAGAGAATGACTAAAAATTTGTTAAAAACTTAATGCAGTCCATAAAAGAGGTTTAAGAAAGCATAATCATATAATTCAAATAGCTTTTCATCTAAAGGAAAGTTCACATTTAAGTCTGGTTTTGGTCTTGGAAGCTGGAGAGAGTTGATGCATGTGTTGGCAGTTGGAATGAATGAGTTCATGACTTCTGGAAACTGGATAGTGGGTGGGATTTTGAACCCCAGTAGTGGCTCCTCATCAGCTCCTGTCACAAACTGTAGTACGTTTGCTAAGGACAAGTGTTCTCTCCGACCACCTGGAGAAGAAAGAACTTTACTAGACTTTATTTATGTTATTATATCATAATATCTGTGTAAAAAAATAAAGTAAATTGTCATTATTTTCAATCAGTGATTAACATTACATTAATAGCACCATCATGAAACAAGAGGCCCATGGGCCACATCGCTCACCTGAGTCACCTTGGCCCATATCTGAAGACTTTCCATATATATTTGCATGTAAAACCTTAGTCCCTATTATGGCCCAAACTACCCTTTGCAAACTTGAATCTACACTATGTCAGAAAGCTTTCATGTAAATGTCAACTTCTTTGGCCCAATGGTTCTTGAGAAGAAGATTTTTAAAGCTTTTTCCTATATTTGTATGTAAAACTTTGACCCCCCCCCCCCCCCCCCCCCCCCCCCCCCCCCCCCCCCACGATTTGAACAAACTTGAATCTGCACTATGTCAGAAAGTTTTCATGTAAAAATCAGCTTTTCTGACTCAGTGGTCCTTGAGAAGAAGATTTTTAAAGACAGCTGCAGAAGAGGAGCACTGCAAGAATTTTTTTTAAGTCATACAGTGGACTAAAGAAATAATTATTTTGGATCCTTCGAACTGGGGTTTATCACTGCTTTCAGCAATTTTTGTATCCGTTAACAAAATTACAAGTCGCGCCAGATAAACTTTTGAACGTTATTCGCTGTAAATGCAAGGCAAATTGTGACACTAGCCGTTGTACTTGTAAAAACATGGACTGAACTGTACTGCAATTACTAAAATGATCACTTATATAATTATCGGGCATGTAGCAACAATGGCTCTACCCCCTTTTATCATTACATGCAAAGTTGATAAATTTTTACGCGCAGAGGTCGATTTTTAGACAGATTGGTTGCCCTCCCTCCTCTTTTTAAAAAAAAATAGCATTGTCGTGAACTGTACAGAGTGGAAGTGTAAAATTGAACTGAGAGAACAACCTTAGCCCCCCCCCCCCCCCCCCCCCCCCTCAAGGATTTTTATAACTTTGGATTAAAATTTACTTGTCAATTTTCAGGCAATATTGTGAAATTATCTTCAAACTCCCCCACCCCAACCCATTTTTTTTTTTACGATGCTCGTGCCTGATTCATTTTGCTTTTAATTCTATGTGTCCATTGTTTTTAAAACAGATTACTTCTGAAATTCTCGATATTAATTGTACAATAATTTGGATAGAACTATATGTCAAATACGGCTATACCCCCCCCCCTCCCTCTTTCCCAAACTCTAGAATTTGACGAAGTGCACGTATTAAAGATTTCTTTATAAAATCGAAGAAACTGAACCTTGTTTCGTCATAGATGTAGTACAAACTATTATAAAACTCAGCTTAATAAAGAATTGGTAACGTAAGCTTTACTATACACTGTTTTAAATATGTGAAACATAGGACCGGAATGGTAAGTGCATCATTTTACCCCAAAATTCCAATTTTCCCATTGAAATACAAAAGCCGATTTTTAATTTGTTGTTTGCATGTGTTTTCTTGCATGAATAATCAAAATTTAATTTCTGTTGCAATTAGTTTGAGGTTTTGCTCATATATGAGCTAGATTGACTAGACTAATTTTAGCTCTTTTTAGCTCTTTTGGCCTAGTGATTCTTGAGAAGATTTTTAAATGACCCTACCCCACAGGGGCTAAGCCGGTTTGGGCCCGAACTCTGTGATACCATAAATAGAGAAAGGGGTCAAACTCTAACCCCAATCAAAAACTACCCACTTGCTTCAAATGCCTAAAAAAGTCAGAAAATAAGTGCAATATGCGTAATTTACCGGTCTAATTCTAATTTCTGTTTGTCGTTAACTTTATACAATATAGTGGTACTATCTAAGTAGAATTTCATGTTATTGTCGTCAATAGTTGATGATTTATATAGTTTTGTGTAGAAATCATACATTTTACCTTAAATATCATTACAAATGGTGGCAATATTATCTTCATATTTGATACATTTAATAATATTATTTTCTTGGTGGGAAGATTCATGTTTGAGAAAAAAGGACAAATTCGTTTCCCCTTCATATATCCATTTCGCGTGGGACCTAATCTGTGCACCTTTGGCTTTTTTATTTATCAATGTGAAATTTTAATTGATAGGTCCAAAATATTCCACACTAGTCTGAATTTTGCTGCTGTCTTAGGTGAAAAACCACCTGGTGAACTGGACTGGTAAATGTCTTAGTAAAAATAAACAAGTGAAATCGAGAGAACAATGATGTATATCTCTGTTATTTTAAGAACCTGTGGATTGAAATTTGGCATGCAAGTAGTTAAGACATTAATCTATGCAAGGATACCGGTAAATTATGCATACTGCACTCATTTTCTGATTTTTTGGGCATTTGAAGTGAGTGGGTAGTTTTTGATCTGGGTTAAAGTTAGACCCCTTTCTACATTTTTGGTATCACAGAGTTCGGGCCCAAACAGACTTAGCCCCTGTGCCCCACCCTATTTTTGCATTTTTGTGTTTATCTCCCCTTTGCAATGGACATGACCCTTCATTTGAACAAACTTGAAAGCCCTTCACCAAAGGATGCCTTTTACCAAATTTGCATATCGAATACTTTGCTTGAAATTGGTCCAGTGGTTCTGGAAAAGAAGTCAAAAATGTAAAAAGTGTACAGACAGACGGACAGACAGACAACAGGCGATCAGAAAAGCTCAATTGAGCTTTCAGCTCAGGTGAGCTTAAAAACCAAAATGTCTACCTGGACTCTTTAAAACAGGAAAACATTCTCAAAACCGTTACACAGACTTGCATGTCTTACTTGCGACTTCTCTTAGATATCGAACAAATGCAGTGTAGACCTTCTTTTCAACTTCAATGTTGTTGCTGCCCTCTTGAGAAAATTGAGGCTTTAGAAGGAATGTGAGCATCCTAAATGTCAAGGGTAATGAATGTTTTTGGAAAAGGTACAGAAAATTTGGAAGCTGCATACAAATCTAAAAGAAAAATGCAATAGAATTAAGAATATACTACCTTTGATGAAAGTCGTCATCATGCAATCTTCTGGGGATTTACTATGTCAATCAATCTCAAACAGCATGAACTTGAATATCTTTAAACCCACACTATATTTTTTCCCTAATGTCATATTTTCAACAAGCTTTCATATCTATCTGACAGTTTGGGCATTTACTGGTACTGAGAAAATTCTAAAGATGTTTTCCAATATAAATATATGTTAAAATCTATGCCCCTTCGTGGCCCCAGAGAATAGTTTGTGAAATATACAGAATCTGCATTATACTCAGTATAAGGATGTTTTCATATTGATTTGACAATTGTGGGGGCAGCCCGAGTCCACTGATTGAACAATTTAGAATGTACAATAATTCTTTCACAGAAGTTTTGTAAGTTCTTGTTAAAGATTTCGAATGATCACTACATTGTACCTATGTTCAATAATCCCTCCTCCCTTTCTAAATGCCAGGGTATGGTACACATGTAGATATGATTTAGTAATTTTTAAAGCCCTATACACAAGAATGCATATGTGTGCAAGTTTGGTTCAATCTAAAGATGATATCTAATAATGTGAGAAGTTTACAGATTGTGACAGACAGATGGGTAGACATCAATCATTAAGTGTTAAAAACATCTCACATATTAATAAACCTTCAGCACATATTTTCATTGATTGTAACTGTTGATTGGTTCCAAAATAGCACACAATTACTTATGTACACAGCATTGATGGCAAATTCATTACATATAGGGCTGCGACGATTCAGGGTTAGATCAATTCCGTTTCGATTCAGAGAAGCACGATTAAGTTAGATTACGATTCAGTTCATGTTCGGTCCAATTTATTCAATAACAGTACAAAAATTTATATTCTTAATGAGTAGCATACTTCATCTAATTTCATTCAAGTTTTATATAACTATATGCCGTCATTTGTAAACATCATATCTATAACTGCATATTTTAACTTTGATAAAAAAAGAAAACATTCACTAACAGTCTATTAAATTTTGTTATATTAATGTGCAAAATAGTTTTTGGATTATCATACAAATCTATTAGTCAATCTAAAATGTATATGATATTGTTTTCATTTATGTCAAAATTCAACAATTCTATCATAATCAATTGAGTCTTTGAAAATCTTTACTTCTCTCTCATATCAACTGTCAAATCATTTAATCTGTGTCATCATCTACGATCCCCAGCACTGACAGAAAAGTCATAAATCATGTAAAGATACACTGCAATGATCTGGCTGATCATATTCTGTTGCCCAGTTGGTACATGTATCTGAATGGTGAAAATGTTAAATCTCAACAGTCATGATTTGATTCTCTGTTGTATAAAAATACACGTCTGCACATCCGCCATACTTGTTGTTTTGGTGCATGCAAAATATAAACCAAACCGAAATCCGGAATTTGTAATCAGTACATAGAATCGAATGGTATAAAACTCAATGTATTGGAATTTTCGGTGCACCGCACAGCCCTAATGTACATATATCCATAGCACTTTTTCCAGTACATGAGTAAATTTGATATTCACACAATTATGAAGGTCTTTGAAATCAAAATTATACTAGAAGTATTACTGTATACAGTCCCAATGTCTCAAGCCCTCCTCTCAAGCTTGTTATGCATGGATTGTCTGTGGAATCAGAAAATATCTTCTGGATTACATCTGGGTCCAAAAAAGTTGGGATTTTGCCATTTTGTAGAATACTTAAAGCTGCAATACAAACACACTTGTAATCACATGCATTTAAACTCCAAAGGTCTGTAACATTATCATTTATAATACATTAAGATAACATTCAAGCTTCTATGTAAAAGAGTTCCTGTTAGCTTAACTTAAGAGTCTCCCTAAATTCTGAAATCAGCTTTAATTTACATTGTACATCTTAGTATCTGTATCATAATTTATGATAAGTCTTTTTTAAAACCCTACTTTCCCCGAACAAGGTATTTCATCGACCAATCAAGGGCCCCGGAAGGCATTATTAACAAAAAGAAGCACATTTTAAACATTATTTCTATAAAAACTCAACAATATTGCTTATTACAGAATCATAACAAGGCATCATTGTCTCTAGTGTTGATGATGAAATATTTCTATACTTTTGTGTAAAAGTAGATGTTAATAAATGTACAAAATTTTATTCATACAATAACAAGAACATATAATTCTATTAAATATCGCTACCCCACCAACCCCCTAAAAAGAAAGAGAAAACAATTAAAATCATGATATTATACACCAGGAGTACTTTAATATGATTATTCAATATATTGTAACATTTGATTATTCATATGTTACATTTATAGTAAAATTGGGAGGGTACAAAATTTATAAGGCAAATCCCCCTCCCCTTTTGGTCTTTTGGATGACATTTTTCAGGCCAAAGTGTCTTGGCTCTTTGCACTGAAATTTCTTGTTTGACATTCGTTTAAATGTAGTTACTTAATTAGCACACTATTATAAATTAAAAGTTTAATACAAACCAAAAGTCTTTCCAACAACTTCATAATCTTCATGAAGTAATTCTCTCAGTCCACTGTCAAAATATTTCTCCTTGATGGCCTGCAAAACTAATCTGAAAAACTCCTTCCTGGGGCCTCCATAATCTACAGCCGTCTACAACAAAAAGTATATATATGCATATAAATTTATGCATAATTACATAGTTTGTAAATCCAAATCTTGATACAATAATAAAATATCCCCCCTCCCAAAAGTCAATATTCACTAAACTCAACAATATTGTCATCTGTTAGTGCTTTCATCCTTTAGAATTTTGACAGTCACACTTCATATAATAAAACTTTAGCATTCCTAGGTTGTTTCTCTACTCTTCAGCCATATTGTTATCTTCGCTAGCCAAGGGTTTGTGATCCGCCGCTCCGCTTTTCTACACCTGTAGAGAAGCGGAGAGGATCATAAACCCTTGGCCACCAAAGATGCCATATTTGATGTCATAATTAATCACCCCACATTTGTTCTTAAAAGTAATTTGTTACCATTTTTCTCAAATTTTATCATCACTCTATATGCATTTCTTAAATATCTATACCAACCTCATCATAAAACTGTACTTCTAAAGTCTTTCTAAGATCCTCAATTCCTTTGATTTCATCAAACGATGTCTCCAAAAGATGAGTTCTGTCTACCAAAATGAAGTTTGTGTCGCCTTCAGAACTATTTGTAACGTCAACGACTTCCAAAGGTCTACCAGTCACCATTTCATTTTGAACTTTACGCAAAATTTCAACAGGGTCCAATATATTTTGTGTTTTGCAAAAATTAACTATTCTATTTGTCACACCTGTTACAGTTTCAACATGCACAGGGGTTGCAACACTATCATCCTCGATGGATGGGGTTGTAACATTTTCAAACTCTATCGATGGGGTTGCAACACTTTCGATATCAACTGTTGGGGCCACTGTAAGGGTAATGTCATTACTTTCGAATAGGCCCTGAAAAAAACTCATTCCATTAACATCAACTGGTACATCAGTTTGCACGATTTGTGTTACTGGCACTATACTGGTAGTATCAACATCTGTAGAAACTGAGGGTGCTTGGTCACATGTTTCTGTGTGTTTTCGTAGTTCCCTTACTAAAAATTTTCTTCCACATGTCACACATTTTTCTTCAATGCTCAATTCTGCCAATTTTTCAGGACGATTAACGATAGCTTCAGTTGATAAATTTTTCTGTATTGGTCTAATGTATATGGTAACCTGTGGGTTCACATTTTTCTGCAATTCTTTAGCTGACCATGAACAGTTTATTAAAGTTAAATCTCTGCAGTTTTGAGTACTGCGAAGTAATTCAAAACCACCCCCATCTGCTAATTTTGGAAAGCCGACAAAATCACCATCTTCATTTACTTCTTTCGAAATAAGTGTTTCTGCTAATTCCTTCTCATCATCAGATTTTTTCAAAAGAATTTTTTTCTTTCCTAGTCCTGCTTTATTCAAAACTTCTTTTTCGTTGCCGTTTGGGACACTCTTCTGTCCTGTGTGTGCCAAGCAGAGAAAATGCAGCGTGATAAACTTTTCTTTCTTACGTGATCTTTTCCCAGGTTTACTTGCTGAAGTGCGAGAATAAGGGCTGAATAGGCGCGATCTTTCAGAAATGACAGAAGTTGAAGGTTGATGTTTCTTTAAATCGAGAAGTTGTTTCAGTTTATGCCTCAATCCTATTGTTTCTATGCCCAACCTTTTTAATTCATCGTCCGATAACATACATATCATTTCTTGTGAAACGTTTTCCCTCTCGAAATTTTCAAGAACGTTAGGTATACCTAATTCTTCAAGTATTTCGCGTAGGTCCTCCATGTTTTTATGACTTTTCGCGCCGGAGGATCGTGTGGTTTCGCCCCATAGGTGGTTTCGCCCCAATTTAATACAGGTAACGTATATAGTTGAAGACTGCGCATGCGCGGATCTAGAGGGGGTGGGGGGTCCGGACCCCCTCTCCCCCTCCCCCCGGAATTTGCAAAGATAAAAAAAATTACAATATAACGATTTATAAGAAAATTGAGTTGACTGTTATTATATTATATATAATAGGTTCGACCCCACCCCTCCCTGGAAAAAATTTCTGGATCCGCGCCTGCTGCGTTATTTATATAGTCGGGTCCCCCCCCCCTTTTTACCTGTGTAGAATCTCTTACATATTTTGACTGTAAACAAATTTCGAAAATGAAAAATATATTTTTAAAAGGTTTTTAAGGAAGTATGCTACACCAGAGAAATTTGATGTAGATGAAAAGTGTAGGATATGTACAAAAATATTTTGAATTTGACAATTTTCAAATTTACTTTATTTTGTCAAAAAATACAGTTTTAGTAGAAGGTAATCTGAAAAAAATTTAAAACCCCTGCTGGACTCGAACCTGCGACCTACAGTTCAGCAGTCGGTATTCTAACCTACTGAGCTACTCAGCTAGGTATTTAAATGGAAAAGGAAAAGTCAAATATTGCTGATATCGATTTTGTCTTCCATGTTTTTAAAGGAAGTCAGCCATTATGACGATGTAGAGTACTACCTTAAAACTGCGAAATTAGAAAAAGTGCTCATAATCTCAGAATTGAAAGTGAGAGGTAAGAATAACACTGACGGAAAGAAAGTTATACTTAAAGGAAATAGGGAAAAGAATTTGCAAAATGTGTGATAGGAATTGTGTGGAATTTCAATCGGCGATACCACTCGACTACTGTGCATGGGGCGAATCCACTCAGGGTGAACATGTAATTGAGGCGAAACCACCAGGATTCGGCGAGAGAAACTCCGAATGCACTTTAAATCATTCGGAATACAACAACATAATATATAAAACCAACATAGCGGTGTATTGTCTTGACATCGTATAATAACGTAGCGGTATATGTAACTTATGAACGATGAAATGAAACCTAACTTTGACAATGTGTTATAAATATTTCACAGCGCGTCATTTAAAACAGAGTAAATAACAGTAAACACGAGAAACTGATATAAAAATTTTACTTAAATTATTATACATTGAACCACATGTCATGTGAAAAGGATTTAATGATGTATTGTTGTGACATCATATTATAGTGTTTTCACTGCATGTCATAATAAATGAACTTGATGATACAGAGGATAGACTTGATATTGTGTGTGTTTGATGTCGTTGTTTAAAACGACGGAGTGACATGTTGTTTTGACGTCATCTTATAACGTCTGAACCCTCTGATTTATGAATATGACTTAATGAAATACAACCTCGACAACATATTATAGATTTTAGATTGAATATTATGTATACCCAACTATGTAATACATTGATTTGACATCATGTTATTGGTTTTTCACTACATATTATATCAAGTAGACGTAATGATATAAAAAAATGGCCTTAATGGTATAGAGAATAGACCCATTGAATAAGGAATAAACTTAATATTATATATCAGTGACAATATGCTGCATATCTTATAGCCTTAAGACAGCTGCGGTGTTCCATAGCAAGACATTTCATTTCATATCATTTCCTTTGACCCTGTGAATTTGAACTTAGAGTTTAACCTACTTTTAAGAAAACATAATCTATAGAGCATCCGGAACTATTTTAGGTAGGGATTTCATATTTTTTTATATAGATTATTTATGGAAAGACCTTGTGACACAATGGTGTTTGATCTATTGAACTTGGAGTTTGACTTCTTAAAAACCTGACATATTTGATATCTTCGGAACTATTCAAGGTAGGGCTTTGAAATTTTGTATATAGATTCATTATGACAAGATACAATTGTGTTTGATCCTGTGACCTTGACCTACATTTTAAGACTCTGAACTAATTAATATATCGTGAACTATCTAAGGTAGAGCTTTCATATTTTGTATATAGATTTGTTATCCCTTGGTGGTAGATAGTGTGACCTTGACATGAAAGTTTCATCTACTTCTAATGAAAATCTGATTTATTATTTTGAACTACCTAAGGTAGAACTTTCATATTTTGCAAATAGCTTTCTTATTGCAATGACTTTCATTTTATACCATGATATACATGTATGCCCTTGTGACCTTAGTCTTATCCAGAACAGCAATAACATGTTAGTCATATTGGTGTTGAAGCATCTCTTGTGTTTTGTGAATTCATTTTCAGTTATGCTGCGATCCTTTTGAGGCTAGGTTGGGGCCACAATATCGGGTCAAATTTGGGGGGGAGGATAAAAATTGATTTTAAAAAATCTTTTAAAGGTATATGTGCCGTATTAAACCGTATTTTGTTAGATGTTAAAAACCAAACCAAAATTTTCTCAGCATGATAAATTATGCAAAATAATACGATTTGGTAATTTCGACAAATTATAAACGGGTATTAAAAGAGTACTGGTAAGGAGGTATAATAAGGAGAAAATAATGATTTTCTAATGCATATCTATGAAGTAATGACTTTACGCATCTTCGCAAGTCAAGTGTCCGATTCGCTTACTCTCATCTACTGTTAAAGAATGGTGTCATACCAGCAATTATTGTAGTATCATGGCGACAAGTCAACTGATAATTGTTTTGCTCATACAGAAACAGAACATTACAAATAGTGAAATGCGTTTTATTGTGCAGTCAATTGTCGGAAAATGACTTTTTTTTTTATCTTGGAAGGGCCAGTAAGTACGGCGATATATAATATCCTGCAGACTTTGTTATTGTATCTCATTTGCAGAGGCAGTGCATACTACACTGAAAATGTCAGCGACATTCTCATGAACGTCACTTTGAAGATGCCAAAAATAAACAAAATTCCCGCGCTACCAATGGTCGGCCTGCAAGAAAATCTACCTTTTGTGAACTTGGGTACCATTGGTTTACGAATAGTGATTACATATACCAACAGTAACCACTGGGAGAACTGTAAACGACGCATCATTGTAATGATGGCCATTTCTTCACAAATGCGCTGTAGAATTTGTGAACAAAACGCGTATGAATCTTAATAAATATAGTACGTCTTTTCTAACGGCTGAGAATTCGTACATAGACGAAAGTAGAATGTAAAATCATGAAATATAAATTTCATTTATGAAAACGTATGCCGTTATGAACTGCAACTGCATGATAATTTGGTGAATACTTACTTTTGTTTTAAATTGATATCCATGTTTGTCTTTAGAAATGGGAATAGATACATACACACTATAGCCAACCAAGACTCACAGCCTCATGTGCAAGCTGCCGGCATCTCGTTCAATGAGGAAAAGTAATGTATGCAATAGTTAACCGTCATGCAAACTTTTTTTGTAATAAGCAGAGTGTGTTTACGAAATAAAGAGAATCGATCAATTTCACATGATATACTTAGTATCTATACAGCTGTGAATGAATTTTTTCAGACGTTGGCCTTAATGCAGCCATTATTAATAGGGTCTCTTCAACATCTGACAAGGCAATAACCTAGTCGTAAAAGAACACAGACACATATTCAGACAATGTCTGTAATGGACTTTTCTGATATTCTCAAAGATTTGATATCTTTGCCGTTCATTAATGCATTTATTGTATTAAGTATAACGCAATAATTTTAACTAGTATATCGATTCTAAATTCTAATCAATTATCGTTCGACCTCGCTAACTTGAACTGAAAGCAATACAAGCTGTAACTGATGGTAAATAAATTGATATTTTTATTTTTTTTTTTTAAAACAGATAGAATGACATATTTGTAATTGAATACAATAATATAGGTTCATTGAATCAGAATGGATCTGAGGCAACAAAAAATCCGTCAAATCGGCAGAAAATGTCGATTCATGAATCATTATCTTCCAGTCAGGAATCCCCTATGTGCATTGAGCTCGGAGGTTGCCAGTTCGTAATACGGAAGAGCGGAGCTGCGCACGTGTCAGATTTGTAAACAATCTAACATGCCAATTTTAAAGAAAATCTGTTACCAATTTTAGTGGCACATTATTACTTTCTTACACTTATAGTACTTCTAGTCATTCAAGAAACGATGTAATATTTGAAAACAAACGTCACGCCCGTTTGAAAGTTTCCATCTTTGTATGACCTTGGTTTCAGTAACCCGATTATGTTCGGCAATCATCGTTCCCGTGTGCAAGTATATGACGATTGTGTCTGAGGTTATGGCGGTTTATACGAAACGATCAGTGTAGGTATGCCCTCAAACAATATTCCCTTGCTTATTTTGCTGAATTTTTCATCAGATGTTAAGGATTGTATTAGTTATACCGATAGAAGTTAATTGGTTCATACCTTTATTGCTGAAAAATAAGGTCAGTTACAGCTTGGATTGCTTTAACGCATGCAACTAACGAAAATTTAATTACACAAAGCTGGGTAAGTTCTTATAATTTCTTCAATTTCTACGGTGACGACGAGACATAAGTTTGTAAATTAATACAAGATCACCTTTGTCAGTGAAGTTTGCCTATTGTCGGTCTTAAGAACTACATATTTTCTAGTTATATACGGATGGCTAGTGTACCCATTGACTATCAATGTGACCTAGTCAGAAAATATCCAGGATAAACGTGATGTTAAATAGGGATTTCTGTCCAGTGACAGTGATTTAATCTTTCTGAAACAGGAATTTTTTTTTTCGAGAATTAGTCCTTTTAGTATACATGTAACCCGTCATCTCATTTTCGATGAAGATAAACAATCCTGTATAATTCCTTTAGATTTTCTTTTGATCACATATATCAGGGCTGCATTAAAGATCGTAGCAGCGAGTCTAAGGGCTATGTACAGTCGCTGATTTGTGCCATTTTACACTTTATCGACTTTTTGTGATTTGAATCGAAAATACAACACAACAATATTTAACTACTCTTCGTCCCTAAATAACGAAGAGGCGACAAAAAGTATTGTAAAATGGCACAAATCAGCCTTCATACCTAGCTTTGAAAGCAGTCCATTGCAGTGACCACGTGGTCAAATTTTAAGATGACCCGAACCTAGGATAGAACAATGTACAACCTCTTTGATATGATCTAGAATTTTGTCTAGATTATGGAAATTATATAGTTGTAACCTAATAAGATATGTTTAACTTTTTTAAATATGGAATTTCTGTCACAGTCATTTTTTTTTTTTTTCGTGCAAAAAATTAGAATGTACATATTGTCCAATTATGACCGACAATTTTATGCAGGAAATCAAATAAATCTTGTTTTAACCAATACAGGCAGATGGTATGGTTCCTTTTATATAGAAAATATTTCTATTCCATTATTTGTAAACTTCCCGTGGGGATTCGGGTTGGAACACGTCCTCAGTACCCCTTGCTTGTCGTAAAAGGCGACTAAATGGGTAGTTCTTCGGAAGAGACCAAACAAACTGAGACCCCGTGTCACAGTAGGTTTGACACGACAGAGATCCCTCCCATCTCAAAGGCCGTAAGAGCCGAGCTAGAGTCTAAATTTTGCAGTCATTTACCGGTAATGGTGACCTCTCCATATAATTGAAAAAATGTCGTGCGGAACATGAAAGAAAATACATCCAACCATTTGTATACCATAACATTTCTTAATTCTCAACTCTCTATTTTGTATCGCTCATAGTGTTTATGAGATTGATCACTGTTCGTTATTTTCACCTTTCATTTGTGTAACATCCGTTTGAATTCATTCCTGTAATGTTTGATAGATAATTTAATTGGTGTCAGCTTACATTGTAGGTCGGTTGATTGCTACTAGACATTTTTGATTTGTTTTTATCATAATTATTAATTATTAATATGTGTTTGTTAGATACTATTCATCTTCATGATTCGAGGCAATGCATGTCGATAATATAGTTTTGCATTTGCATTCTTCGTTGGGCGGTTTTTTGTTGTTGTTTTTTTTTTGGGGGGGGGGTTGTTTTTTTTAAGTTTTTGGTCACATATATTTCAAATATTTTGAAAAAGAGGACTTTCTGAAATGTATGTTTGACATAAACATTATGACGTCAAAATTTCGCAACCATTGAAATCTGTTGGGGTTTTGGGGTTGTTGTTTTTTTGATACGTTGAATATAATATGTAACTGCAGATCGTTATAATGTATAATGGGAAAATATGTTAGGAATTGTTTTATATTGTAGTGCATGTGAGTTGTCGGGCTCGGCATGCAGAAAATATATGTCGTTCTAAAAAAACCATTAAGTTACCAATCTAATTAAAATTAGACCCTTTGATCCGCTCACGTATATCGCTACACCTTGTGTAGCGATATACGTAAACGAATCAAAGATCTAATTTTAATTAAATTGTAAAGTTACTAAGCTTGGACACTGTATCGTCTTCTTGCCTACATTGGAAGTTCCGGGTGTCACTAGGACCCACATGACAGTTGCACCGCAGCACCAAACTGATGTCAGATATGTTTTCATATGCGTTTGGTTAGTTCACAAGACAACCACGTGCATCTCTGAGTTGTGTGAATCCGCTCCTTTATTGTTTGTATAGTTTTGGTCAGGCAAGGCGAAAATGTTCTTGATTTATTAAATTTTTTATCAGATTCTGTGAATCGACATCTGCAAATTGCGCCTACTTATGTATACATGTATATATTTG
Organism: Ostrea edulis; assembly: GCF_947568905.1. Classification (NCBI taxonomy): domain Eukaryota; kingdom Metazoa; phylum Mollusca; class Bivalvia; order Ostreida; family Ostreidae; genus Ostrea; species Ostrea edulis. Next base: position 26,555,585 of record NC_079170.1, read on the forward strand.
GACTTGCATAATCCCCACACTGATTAATATTGTCAAATATTTGACTTAAACCACCACAAAACTAGAGAATGGTATAACTCAAGGTCAGGAATATAAGCTTCTCTTGTTTAATAAACTTATTTTTAAAGTACAACAAAATATTTAGAGAACAATCCACTAAAAGTTCCCTCCACCTCCATTAACAAGGTGCCTGTTCTAATCTCTGATAGCGTCAGCAATTGTCTCGGGTTAACTCGCAGTACTCCTAGGACCTCATTGCATTTCCTCCCAAATCCAGGAGCACCCTCTGTAATTGATAGGGCAATACCTGAATTGGAAAAATCTCAAGAGGAAGCAAGTCACTTGCAGTGTATGTCAGGTGTGTGTGATTTTACAAAGCAAACCCACAGAGGTTCCAAACACAGAACAAGACAAATTTGTTTTATATTGCTTATAGGAGTTATGAAATTGATCAATGTTCGTTATCTTCACCTTTCATTGATTTGAGATACAGTTATATAGGTACGGCAACGAGCAACATTTTAGAACAGTTTCATAGATTACAGAACTTCATCAAAACAGTATTCTGCCCTTTGCACAGTTAACCAACACTAACACCAACGTGTGCGTGAGAGTGAGAGTGCAGTAAGAAGCTATAAGTATAAATACAACGTTACACATTTTATAGGCACCACTACATAACAATACAGAAATTACTTTAATTCTATAAAACAGGTTTATGAATTCTAAAAAGTATCGCAATGTTTACACTTTCTCAAAAATGAAAAGTTAGAAAGGTGAGTATATACATGTATACATAACTTACAACATTATATATGTATCAATTCAAACAATTACCATGATCAATTATATAGAAACAAGATTTAACTTACATTGTGGCTTGGCTAGATGTACATGCTTATGTCCGAGTGACACTGTCAAAGTGGCGGTAAACTTTTGCACTGACTGAATCTCCAGTCGAAGGAGGTAATGAATAAAACAATATCGAATCCGATCAAATTAAGCACCAATTTGGTTACAGCACAACAAGGATCACTAAAATTCATTACAATTCCTGTGTATTCAGTAATAAGATATAATTTATATTTAGGACTCTCTCATGCAGAATCTTTTCAAACTACTGACAAGTCTATAAAATAGGAAATTGTGACCGGTCGACAGGGGATGCTTACTCCTCCTAGGCACCTGATCCCACCTCTGGTGTGTCCAGGGGTCCGTGTTAGCCTAACTATCTATATTGTATTGCTTATAGGAATTATGAATTATGAGATTGATCACTGTTCGTTATCTTCACCTTTCACTTTTCAACCAAAAATTGTTGATCTCAATCATTAAGCCGTAACACTCTCCAGTTCCACTTTGATATTGTAAAGGTCAGAGGTCGGGGAAGGCAATCTATCCACTATAATCTTTTAAAGGACTGCATTCACCCAGATAGTCATTTATCTCAGACGTGGTTGAGGCGGTCAGAATTAGGCATAGTGATGGAGTGCTGGGTTGATACAACACCTGATTTGCTAAAACTGAATGTTGAGCCACAAGGATGGCTAACTTTGTAATAATCATCCAAGCAAAAATGAGTGAAAGTGACAAATTACTTGACAACATAATCACAACAGATATTGATGAACTCTAATCTGGTCGTAGCTTAGTACAATCCTCAATAACATCCAGTACAATTATGGTTTTGGAAAAGGTTGGGGAAACCTTGGGCAATCTTAACTCAGATTTAAGACAAACAACATATACAATCCGAAGCAAACAAGATTCAACCTTAGAAGAACCAAGTACAAATAATGGTAAATCAGGGGGAGGGGGGGTTATCAGCAACTTTAGACAGACAGTCAGATATCATTTTAAACCAAGAATGACTTTTGTCTGAATCATTAAAGAGTCGGAGAGAGGTGATGAAAAGACAAGTAAAGCTATTTTCAAATATGATGGAAGGCCTCATACAGATCCTGGAGCGCTCGCTTAGCCAAGGGGACAACCCAAGACAGGCACATGCATGTAACAAGGGCCACAGGTCATGGTTGGTTGACAGTCAAAGCGACAGCCCCAGACTTTACCAGCATTATCAGCATGGAAAGGGATCCCGAAATACTTCAGATTGCTTTGGATATTCCACGACTTTTAGACTAAAACTATCAAAGTGTAGGTTTTTTTCAAGCAAGCGGTTTGGGGTGGGAGGGGGGTGGGCACTGGATCAGCAAAGAGGGAATTGTACAGGATTGGCCCCTACCAATCAAGGATGTACAAGCCTTTCTAGGTGTAACAAATTATCATCGACTTTTTTCTGAAGGAGAGACTATTGTCTCCACCTATTTTGGTCTATCCATTTATCTGATTTGCCTTGTGGTGGATGCAAACACTGCGCCAAAATAAACAAGACATGGTCCAAATTTCATTCTGATATAGATGATGTTGTACTCCTGGGAGTCACGAGATATTTCAACATAGATTCTGTCTGTAACCCAAACCTCATTCAGATCCCTATGACACTGATTCTGATATTTGCTCTGAAGGACACAGTGTCTAACGGCATGAGGCAGAGACAAGGATTGGTATAGCAAATACGTAGATTGGGGAAATTACACAAATGGAAGACATGCTATATAGAAAACATGTTGTCATCTATTACAAAATGCGAAGAGATAGTAGGGGAAAACCTTAAAAGTGCAGCAAGGAGACAGAAGCATCAACATGATTTGCTCGTCTATGAGAGGTCCTACACCCCCGGTGACCTAGTATAAATTATGGATGATGATGAAAGAGTGGGAAGGAATCCAGAACTACAGCCACTATGGAGTGGACCCGCAATAGTTGCCAGGAGACGTGGTCCTGTAATGTAAGAACTCCATCAAAACGAAAGGATCTAAGGTACTCCATCACAACCGTCTTAAGCCTTGTCTTCTCGAGACATTGTCAAGTTGGGTCTCAAAAGCTCAAAGAAAACTACAGTATTGTGCACATTTCGATGGAGAGGAAAGACGTTCTAATTTTTGGGATGACTGTAAGAACAAGGATCCGGAGATTCTTAGTGAAACTGGTGAAGAGAGGACGTCAAATGATAACAAGGAAATTCAGGAGGAACAAAATAATCTGCACTGGAAAAAGAGACTAAATTTGGAGATAAAGGATTCCTCCGAGGAAGACCGAATGAAAAGAAACTCCTTGAAGAGGTATAGATATGGAAGAAATGTTCAATCCCCATCCAAATACACAACCTAGGACTACTTGGCTATTTGAACTCTAACTGTTTGATTTACATTTTGTGTTAACTTAAATGCATAACATGTTCTTTAGAAAGACAGGGGGAGTAGCGTAGTGCATGCGAGTTGTCGGGCTCGAAAATCGGGCTCGGTATGCAGCAAATGTCTAAGAAATAAAGTTACGAAGTTCGGACGCTCTCTCGTCTTCTTGATTACTTTGGAACCTTGTGTTGCCATTAGGACCAACGTAACATTTAAACATCACAATATTACATTTTTTGAGATGGTGATGTAAGAATACAACGATATTTGACCTGAACCGTGTGCAATTTTTTCTGTGCCGCAAAGCGAAGGTTTTTGTATAAGGGTAGCTCTCTAATATATCCTAACATTTTCCGAGTGAGCTACAGATCTGCAGCTAGATATGTTGCTGCTAGTTGTCTTGTACAATCAATGCCAAAAATTCTTTGAGACGTTATGAAACATCCTGTACAATATCTTATAACCATGGTATGTTTACACATTAAGATTAATTACATGCGTTTAAGAATTGTTTTCTTTCTTTTCAAGTGTTAATATTCTTCCAGGCCTACATCTCTACACCCCGTGTTTGAAATCGCTGTACAAACGACGAACGTCACTTGCGATAACAGAAGCAATGACTAGTACAATGACAGTAATTCCTAAGATACTCCCAATGGCGGCAGCGGATGTGCGTGAGTCTGTAGCGGAAATCCTCCGTCGTAACGAGCTGGATAGCAAGGTTTTGTTCACACTCAGGACCTTTTTCAACACTTCTACCTTCCTTTTCAGCTGAGTTTCACTCTGGATGATGACGAGATTTTTCATTCTTTTACAAGGGCATAGACAACCTATGGTGAAAATTTGAATTTAGGTATGCAGAGGGTGATGTACGGATCAAACGTAGCGGTTTTTCGGATATGATCTTTAGAATGAAAAGTGAAGATAACGAACAGTGATCTATCTCATAACTCCTATAAGCAATGCAAAATAGAGAGTTGGGCAAACACTGACTCCTGGGCACACAAGAGGTGGAATTAGATGCCTAGGAGGAGTAAGCATCCCCTGTAAACCGGTCACACCCGCTATGGGCCCTATACATGTATCTTGATCAGGTAAACGGAGTTATCCATAGTCAAAATCAGAGTGCAAAGAACGGCCTAGCAATCGGTATGAAACACATCAGACAGCATTTGACACAATGATAGGTTGTATTGACAAACTAGATCGTTATAACGACCAGAGAAGAATGGAGGTCCCGTGTCATGAGAGGCGTTTGAACGATAAAGAACCCTCACTGCTACGGTTCTAAGCGTCATGCATAGGTAAAAATTTGTGACATTTCACTTAAAACTGGTGACGTCTCTAAATGAAAGAAAATTCTCGAATGGGGCATAAAACAATAAATAAAGAACCAAAAGTTTCTAATTTCAAAAGTCAACCAAAGGGCTGATAAGTTTGTATTTTACAGGAATACGTTTTGTCTCTTTACACTAAGCATATATTTGCTGAAATACTACAACGTAATTTAAACAGAATTTGGGAGTATTGTTGATCAGAAATTGTCTGCAAAGTATTAATTAAATTTTATGCAAACCTACTCGGTTACAAAACATCGTTTTACACAATTTATGAATTCCCATGAAGCAGAATTTAATTTTTTTTAAACTTCTATGTGAGAAGAAAACTCTCTTCTTGTGGCCTTCAATTCGACATTTAGATATATTGACGATGTAATATCTATTAACAATAATAATTTTCATTCATATGTCGATTCAATATATCCCAGTGAACTCGAAATAAAAGACCCAACAGAGTCGTCAACTTCTGCTTCATACTTAGATTGATTGTTTTGATTGTTTTGCTGTTTTCCGCCGCAATCAATAATTTTTCAGTTATCTGGTGGTGCCCAGTTTTTATTGATGGAAGAGAAAGTCCAGATGTAATGTACCTGCGAAGAGAGATCACCGACCGTCCGAAAGTAAACTGTGAAACTTTTTCACTTACCGGAGCGAGCGTGATTCAAACCCGCGCAGACCAGAGGTGAGAGGGCATGTGATTTTGAGCGCGATGCTCTAACCACTCGGCCACGGAGGCCCCTTGCTTAGATATTTTATTGAAAGTAGATATTAACGGCAAACTAACAACTCAACTTTATGACAAACGCGATGATTTCAACTTCTCCATGTCAACTTCCCATATTTATGTAGCAATATTCCATTATCACTTGCATATGCTGTTTACATATCTCAAGTGTTTCAATACGCAAGAGCTTGTTTTGCGCATGGTTAGTTTTTAAATCGAAGCAGGCTACCGTTTAGAATCAGCATTTCGCAAATTATATATTCGGTATAACGATCTAGTTTGCCAATACAATCCATCATTGGGTCAAATGCTTTCTGACGTGTTTCATGCACATTGTTAAGCTGTTCTTTTCACACTGGATGTGACTACGGATAACTCCGTTTACCTGATCAAGAAATACGGCTAACGGCGGGTGTGACCGGCCGACAGAGGATGCTTACTCCTCCTAGGCACCTGATCCCACCTCTGGTATATCCAGGGGTCCGTGTTTGCCCAACTCTTTATCTTTTATTGCTTATAGGAGTTATGAGATTGATCACTGTTCGTTATCTTCGCCTTTCATGACATACCATAAATCACATTACTACACTATAATGAGTGTATTGATTTATTGTATCTTGATTAACGTCTCTATCGAGATTTTTTCACTCATATGGAGATGTCGCCAAGACCGGTGAAGGGCTTCAAATTTAAGCCTTTGCTCGGCGCTTACGGCCTTTGAGCAGTGAGGTTCTTTAGCGTTCCGCACCTACTGCGACACGGGACATCCATTTTAACGTCATCTCTGATGACCCGTGACATTCACTCCTCATGCCGATCGTTTGGCGATGAAACTGTCACTACCTGTTTTAACGACTTAGGTCTGTCGCGGCCGGGATTCAAAACCCGGCCTTCCGCATGCGGGGCAAACGCTCTAACCACTAGGCCACCGCGGCGACTATATTGAATATTAGAGAATTCACGTACGTCAGTTACTCACCTCGTCTATTGGATGTAGTTAGTTCCTGGGTTTTTTGGGGTGTAGCTGTCTGGACGCCGGCTCTTGCAGTGGATAGTGTTGTCTGGAGACTGGATTTGGTAGTGGATGTTGTCTGGAGACTGGATTTGGTAGTGGCAAATGTTTTCTTGAAACTGGATTCGGTAGTGGGCAATGTTTTCTTGAGTCTGGATTTGGTAGTGGGTGATGTTGTCTGGAGACTGGATTTGGTAGTGAGCAATGTTATCTGGAGTCTGGATTCGGTAGTGGGTGATGTTGTCTGGAGATTTGATTTGGTATTGGGTGATGTTGTCTGGAAACTTGATTTGGTAGTGGGTGATGTTGTCTGGAGTCTGGATTTGGTAGTGAGCAATGTTGTCTGCAGATTTGATTTGGTAGTGGTTGATTTTGTCTGGCGACTAGATTTGGTAGTGGTTGATGTTGTCTGGAGACTGGATTCGGTAGTGGGCAATGTTTTCTGGAGTCTGGATTTGGTAGTGGGTGATGTTGTCTGGAGACTGGATTTGGTAGTGAGCAATGTTGTCTGGAATCTGGATTTGGTAGTGGGTGATGTTGTCTGCAGTCTGGATTTGGTAGTGAGCAATGTTATCTGGAGTCTGGATTTGGTAGTGGGTGATGTTGTCTGCAGATTTGATTTGGTAGTGGTTGTTTTTGTCTGGCGACTAGATTTGGTAGTGGTTGATGTTGTCTGGAGACTGGATTTGGTAGTGGGTGGTGTTGTCTGGAGTCTGGATATGGTAGTGGGCAATGTTGACTGGAGACTGGATTTGGTAGTGGCAAATGTTTTCTGGAAACTGGATTCGGTAGTGGGCAATGTTTTCTGGAGTCTGGATTTGGTAGTGGGTGATGTTGTGTGGAGACTTGATTTGGTAGTGGGTGATGTTGTTTGGAGACTTGGTTTGGTAGTGGGTGATGTTGTCTGGAAACTTGATTTGTTAGTGAGCAATGTTGTCTGGAGTCTAGATTTGGTAGTGGGTGATGTTGTCTGCAGATTTGATTTGGTAGTGGTTGTTTTTGTCTGGCGACTAGATTTGGTAGTGGTTGATGTTGTCTGGAGACTGGATTTGGTAGTGGGTGATTTTGTCTGGAGATTGGATTTGGTAGTGGGTGATTTTGTCTGGAGATTGGATTTGGTAGTGGGTGATGTTGTCTGGAGACTGGATTTGGTAGTGGCCAATGTTTTCTGGAGTCTGGATTTGGTAGTGGGTGATGTTGTCTGGAGTCTGGATTTGGTAGTGGGTGATGTTGTCTGGAGTCTGGATTTGGTAGTGGGTGATGTTGTCTGGAGACTTGATTTGGTAGTGGGTGATGTTGTCTGGAGACTTGTTTTAGTAGTGGGTGATGTTGTCTGGAGTCTGGATTTGGTAGTGAGCAATGTTGTCTGGAGTCTGGATTTGGTAGTGGGTGATGTTGTCTGGAGTCTGGATTCGGTAGTGGGAAATATTTTCTGGAGTCTGGATTTGGTAGTGCATGATGTTGTCTGGAGACTAGATTTGGTAGAGGGTGATGTTGTCTGGAGACTTGATTTGGTAGTGGGTGATGTTGTGTGGAGACTTGATTTGGTCGTGGGTGATGTTGTCTGGAGTTTGGATTTGGTAGTGGGTGATGTTGTCAGGAGTTTGGATTTGGTAGTGGGTGATGTTGTCTGGAGTCTGGATATGGTAGTGGGTAATGTTGACTGGAGACTGGATTTTGTAGTGGCAAATGTTTTCTGGAAACTGGATTCGGTAGTGGGCAATGTTTTCTGGAGTCTGGATTTGGTAGTGGTTGATGTTGTCTGGAGACTAGATTTCGTAGAGGGTGATGTTGTCTGAAAACTTGATTTGATAGTGGGTGATGTTGTCTGGAGACTTGTTTTGGTAGTGGGTGATGTTGTCTGGAGTCTGGATTTGGTAGTGAGCAATATTGTCTGGAGTCTGGATTTGGTAGTGGGTGATGTTGTCTGGAGTCTGGATTCGGTAGTGGGTGATGTTGTCTGGAGACTGGATTTGGTAGTGAGCAATGTTGACTGGAGTCTGGATTTGGTAGTTGGCAATGTTGACTGGAGTTTCGATTTGGTAGTGGGTGATGTTGTCTGGAGTCTGGATTTGGTAGTGAGCAATGTTGTCTGGAGTCTGGATTTGGTAGTGGGTGATGTTGTCTGGAGTCTGGATATGGTAGTTCGCAATGTTGACTGGAGACTGGATTCGGTATTGGCAAATGTTTTCTGGAAACTGGATTCGGTAGTAAGCAATGTTTTCTGAAATCTGGATTTGGTAGTGGTTGATGTTGTCTGGAGACGAGATTTGGAAGAGGGTGATGTTGTCTGGAAACTTGAGTTGGTAGTGGGTGATGTTGTCTGGAGACTTGGTTTGGTAGTGGGTGATGTTGTCTGGAGTTTGGATTTGGTAGTGAGCAATGTGGTCTGGAGTCTGGATTTGGTAGTGGGTGATGTTGTCTGGAAACTTGATTTGGTAGTGGTTGGTTTTGTCTGGCGACTAGATTTGGTAGTGGTTGATGTTGTCTGGAGACTGGATTCGGTCGTGGGCAATGTTTTCTGGAGTTTTGATTTGGTAGTGGGTGATGTTGTCTGGAGTCTGAATATGGTAGTGGGCAATGTTGACAGGAGACTGGATTTGGTAGTGGCAAATGTTTTCTGGAAACTAGATTCGGTAGTGAGCAATGTTTTCTGGAGTCTGGATTTGGTGGTGGGTGATGTTGTCTGGAAACTTGATTTGGTAGTGGGTGATGTTGTCTGGAGACTTGGTTTGGTAGTGGGTGATGTTGTCTGGAGTCTGGATTTGGTAATGAGCAATGTTGTCTGGAGTCTGGATTTAGTAGTGGGTGATGTTGTCTGCAGATTTGATTTGGTAGTGGTTGTTTTTGTCTGGCGACTAGATTTGGTAGTGGTTGATGTTGTCTGGAGACTGGATTCGGTAGTGGACAATGTTTTCTGGAGTCTGGATTTGGTAGTGGTTGATGTTGTCTGGAGACTGGATTCGGTAGTGGGCAATGTTTTCTGGAGTTTCGATTTGGTAGTGGGTGATATTGTCTGGAGTCTGAATTTGGTAGTGAGCAATGTTGTCTGGAGTCTGGATTTGGTAGTGGGTGATGTTGTCTGGAAACTTGATTTGGTAGCGGGTGTTGTCTGGAGACTTGGTTTGGTAGTGGGTGATGTTGCCGACTAGATTTGGTAGTGGTTGATGTTGTCTGGAGACTGGATTTGGTAGTGGGTGATTTTGTCTGGAGTCTGGATATGGTAGTGGGCAATATTGTCTGGAGACTGGATTTGGTAGTGGCCAATGTTTTCTGAAAACTGGATTCGGTAGTGGGTGATGTTGTCTGGAGTCTGGATTTGGTAGTGGGTGATGTTGTCTGGAGTCTGGATTTGGTAGTGGGTGATGTTGTCTGGAGACTTGATTTGGTAGTGGGTGATGTTGTGTGGAGACTTGATTTGGTAGTGGGTGATGTTGTCTGGAGTTTGGATTTGGTAGTGGGTGATGTTGTCTGGAGTTTGGATTTGGTAGAGGGTGATGTTGTCTGGAGACTTGATTTGGTAGTGGCCAATATTGTCTGGAGTCTGGATTTGGTAGTGGGTTTTGTATGGACATTAAGACTTGTGAATGAAGTTGTCTGGGAACTGGACCTTGTAGTAGATAATGCTGTCTGGACTGTTCGCTTGATTGCAGATAATGTTTTCTGGACAGTGGATATAGTTGCTGTTAATGTTGTCTGGACACTGGGCTTCGTAGTAGATTAATAGAATTCATTAGTAGGGTTGTGGAATTCAAAAATTTCACCGAAGGGACAAGATTGACAGTCTAGGACGAGACTTTGTCGAGTGCTATACAGTGAATCTTGTTCCAGTAAATAATGAAATATTATTTTTTCACATTTTACCCACGGTTTAGTGCATTGAATTGGTAGCTTTGAAAAATTCTAAATTGTTAAAATCTTCATTTAAACTTAAATGCAAAAACAGGCAGAAAGAGCATATCCGATAACGGTTTACTTTTTAAACTAACAAAATCTCAAGACTGTCCCCAGAAATCGACATCAAATCGAAATAGAAACAAACAGTGCAACTTATTGTGCTTTACCGTGTAATGTAAATCATAGAATGTCATAATCAAAGACGTTGTAGCAGTGCAAGATTAATAAAATCCTTCATTAGTACGAGTATGGAATTGAGAAATTCCACAAGGGAACAACATTCACAGTCTAGGAGGAGGCTTTCCTGAGTGAATCTTGTCCAACAAGTGGAATTTTCCTATCCTACAGGAGAAAATAATGAAGGTTTAATTTTTCTTCCATTTTATCCACAATTTAGACTAGTGCAATAATTCAGGAAAAGAAAGTCAGAAAGAGCATATCCAAAAATGGTTTACACTTTGTGTAAACTAAAAATCCCAAGGTTGGTCCACAAAAAGCTATATCAAATCGAAATTTGAAGAGAACAACACAAAATATTTAACTTCACTATCTAACGTAAATCATTGAAAATAGGACGCCATAACCAATAACGTCTCTACAGAAGACAGAAAAATATCATATCAATGGCTGTCTGACTTGGGTAATTTTGGCCTTGCATTGGTGATTAGGTTAGAAAGAGAAATGTTACATGGTTGTCTTACACAGGAAAACGTAGTGTTATACTTGTAATTTTGTGAGAAAATGATGTCTGGACCCTAGTTTGATAATGTTGACGCAACAGTGGGCGTGGTTGTAGGTGTTTTCTGAACAGTGGGTGTGGTACTAAGTAATTGTGATGTTTGGTCATGGGACCTTGTAGTCGGAGAAGCAGTCTGTGTTTGTCAAAGCTATCTAATTAACTAACATTTATCGGGCAATTTTTGGTGTTTAGAATAATTAGACTGCCAGAAATTTCTAAAAAAAAAAAAAAAAAAAAAAAAAAATCTTGTCGCTTTATTTATTTAGCGGAATTTCCTGTAACTAATTTGATGAAAAGGGAAAATTTGGTGCTTTAGGGAATTTTTCTCAACCGCCAGAGTCAACATTTCATGCATACCCTATATACGATAATCTTCCTTGAAGAAAAAAAAGTGATAGACTTACTGTTTTTGTCGTTGTTCTGGTTGTCGTTTTTGTTGTTGTTTGCGCAAGTGCTATCAATATATAAATTGACAATGAGGCGAGATTTTAAAACAAATGTCGTCCAATATATCTAATCAATGGAAAATACGAATTGCACGACTCTTTTGGATCTGTTGTATTAGTTTTGAAATATTAGGGGGGGAAACACTTAGAAAAATATGTAAAGTCTCCGCAAGGTGTGACATCCGTTTCCATCGTACTCATGTACATAAAATACGCATACGCTTGAATGTCCATTCTCAGTGGTCTCAATGTCGCGATAGCCGAGTGGTTACATCTCTTCCCGTCGTTACCAGGAGGTACCGGGTTCGAATCTCAATCACGGCGCCATGTAAATCATAAGACGTTTACCATTGACCACTGACCTGTTTTTAAATTCTTATGAAACAGAATTTATTCAAAAATATCTACGTCAGAAGAAACAATATCTTGCTGTGACCTTCAATTCAACATTTAGATATATCGATGACGTTTTATCTATTAACAATCATAATTTTCAATCCTATGTCGATTCGATATATCCACGTGAACTCGAAATAAAATACACCACAGAGTCGTCCATTTTGCTTCATACTTAGATATTTTATTGAAAGAAGATATCAATGGCAAACTAAAAACTCAACTTTATGACAAACGGAATGATTTAAGCTTCTCCATAGTCAACTTCCCATATTTACGTAGCAATAGTTCATTATTACCTGCATATGGTGTTTATATCTCTCAACTGATTCGATACGCAAGAGTTTGTTCTTTGCATGACCAGTTTTTAAATAGAGGCAGGCTACTGATAAACAAGTTGATGATGCAAGGTTTCAACAGTCTCGTTTGAAAATCAGGATTTCACAAATTCTATGGTCGTTATAACGCTCTAGTTGCCAATGCAACCTATCATTAGGTCAAATGCTGTTTGACGTGTTTCATGCACATTGTTAGCCCGTTCTTAGCACACTGATTTTGACTACGGATAACTCCGTTTATCTGATCAAGATATAAGGCTCACGGTGGGTGTGACCGGTCGACAGGGGATGCTTCCACTTCCTGGACACCTGATCCAACCTCTGGTGTGTCTAGGGATCCGTGTTTGCCCAGCTCTATATTTTGTATTGCTTGTAGGAGTTATAGGATTGATCACTTTTCGTTATCTTCGCATTTCGTTTCCAATAAGTAGTGAGCGTTCTTTCGTCAAACGGCCAGTATTAACGGCAAACTGACAACTCAATTGTATGACAAACGGGATGATTTCAGCTTCTCCATCGTCAACTTCCCATATTTATGTAGCAATATTCCATTATCACCTGCATATGGTGTTTATAACTGATTCGATACGCAAGAGCTTGTTCTGCGTATAGTCAGTTTTTAAATCGAGGCAAGCTACTGACAAACAAGTTGATGGTACAGGGGTTTCAACAGTCTCGATTGAAGTCATCATTTCGCAAATTCTATGGTCGTTATAACGCTCTAGTTCGTTAATACAACATATCATTGCGTCAAATGCTGTCTGACATGTTTTATACCGATTGTTAGACCATTTTTGGCACACTGATTTTGACTACGGATAACTCCGTTTAACTGATCAGGATATAGGGCTCACGACGAGGGTGACCGGTCGACAGGGGATGCTTACTCCTCCTAGGCACCTGACCCCACCTCTGGTGTATCCAGGGGTCCGTGTTTGCCAAACTATCTATTTTGTATTGCTTGTTGGAGTTAAGAGATTGATCACTGTTCGTTATCTTCACCTTTCATTACAAGTAAATGACACGGTTCGTGGGGAAATGACCTTAAAAAGAAACTCCCTTTCATGGTAGGTGTTTCCACGATACAGAACCATCACTGTTACAGCCATTAACAGAGGTCAAATTTGTGACTCTTCACCTAAAGCTAATGGCGTCTCTCTGAAAGGAAATTCTCGAATGGACCGTAAAACAAAAATGATAGAGTACATTGTATCTCTTAAATTGAGGTTTCTGTTAAACTTACACGTGACCCTTTTGGAACATATTGCTGGATACTCGAACGAGCACACCGCATCAATCCATCCGTAACCCATGACATTCAACACACAATCTGCATTGCTATATAACCATATGTGTTGCCAATGTATGTTGTTTGGTTGGTATCTTCCCCACTTCGTGTAGGTAATGGTTTCATTTAACATGTTCACGAAGCTGTTCTCTGAGTACATGTCGTGCACCCCTATCCAGTAATAGCCGAGGATATTTAACCTGCAAAATGGAGTTTTATGCATTAAATGCCACAGGGAAAAAACATTTTTCATTCTAGTTCACGTTTTTTTAAATCACCAAATCAATGTTGTTTTTTCTACTTTTCAGTAATCGTACTATATCTCACAATATACACAAATACATTAATATGAATATGCCAGTAATAGACTCTGTGTAAATATATAGATATGTGGAAAAAAAGTATTGCAACACCAAAGTTAATCCTGTATTATATTTTTGAAAATAGAGCAATAATTTCGGATTCAGAAACGCATTTCGGTCTTAACTTTTGTTTGCAATATGCCTATATTCAATAATCTGTCGGTCGAGAATTGTCCGTGCGACTATTGTACTCACTTCCAAGAGTTTTGTATACAGTGCTTTACAATTTGAAAAATTAGGTTTACTTTTCTTTCACATCAAAATTATGGATCCTCTGCAAGTCTTCAATACAATCCAATGATATATTATTGGAATGAGGGAAGTACATATGACATTGAGACAAATTTGTCATCAAGTGAATCATCACCATTCAACCAATTGTAGAATCGTCAGAAAGTACAATTGTAGAATCGTCAGAAAGTATCATTTAACAAATGAGGTAAACCATCGTACTAGATCTGGAAGACCCCTTAAAATTTAAAATATCTGCTTGGGAGAATAATGCATTTAACAGGGATGGTAAGAACAAACGTTTACCTGAATAGCTCAGTTTTAAAAGGAATGGTTGCCGCATCCTTCGCTTTCAACGAGAACAGTGCGGAACCTCACATCTTGGAGGAAAGTCCATTGGTCGGACAAGAGTCGCTTTTTGCTACATATCACAGATGGATGAATGCGTGTATGGCGGCAACCTCGAACTGCATATGCTGAGCAAAATATTGTGAAGACGGTGGTGGTGGATCAGTTATGGTGTGGGGTTATGTTTCCTACGACTGTAAGCTGGGTCTTATCACTGTTAGGGGCAACCTTAATGCACAAAATTACCAATGGGACATTTTCGCTTGAAATATTTGCCTCATTTTGACATTCACTCTCTTCGACCAAGGCTAGTGTTCGTGACTGACAATGCCAAGCCACATCGTGCATTAACGTTTGCGTAAAGTCAGTTTCGACAATATCATAGCCTGCTCAAATCCCGATATGAACCCTATTGAGCACATCTGCGACACCATTTGTTACCGAGTTCGTCAAAGGACACCACCAATTCAAACATTAGATAAACTGACATATGGACTGCGTCAGGACTGGCAAACTCTACCATAAATGATTGAAAGCGTAAGACGACACCTAGAGTCCGTCATTTGTGTGAACAGAAGTTACAGTAAATATCAAAACCCTATTTGTTTTGCACGTAACAACATATTAACCTTATTTTATTTATTTCAATCATAATAGACATTTGAATCAGTAGATAGAGGCATAGTAATTTACTGTAAATTTTCCACAAAATACCACGTCTTCTTGTCATTGAAAAAAAATTATAATGAATAACAGTTTTCATGTTTGACGTAATTTTAATGGCATCACTTGATCTCTAGAAATGTGAAAACAGAACCAGTAAATGGTTTCAGAAAACATTTACTGATGCTGCTTTTACGTTTTTAGAGATCAAGTGATGTCATTAATGTAGCGTACAACCATGGTTTCTCAATTTAGACTGAGCTACTTGCTCATGATATTGATTAGCGATGTGGGTCCTCTCGGCTTTATTCCGAGATATTGAACAGCGATTGGCAGTAAAATGATTTGAGACAATGATCAGTTCAAATCACGTATAATTATAACAATATTTGACCAACTCAAAATTACTCACTTCAATTACTCAATATTGCTCAATATTTGTCTTTGTTCAATTTGACTCACTCTGTAATATGTTGACGGTGCTACCGTTTGAGCGAGCGGAGCTTCATGTTTAGTTTTCTCCCAGGGTTTTATGTTAAAAATCATTAAAACATATATACATTAATGTGATTGAAATATTTTTATGCTTTATATACATTTCATTTCTGCTGCCTTCACTGTGACGTGCGAAATGTTCTGAACTGTATGCTCTCAGTAGTCGACTGTCTCTACTTTCCTTTTTTCTACTCTCAATCTTTTCAAGTTACTAATTGTATGATGAAAATACCCAAACCTTTCAAGTTTGTAAACCTGCATGTAAACAGCACTGCCTTGGAACATAAAACACATTTCAATACAATGATAATTTTAAATAAATTGAACTATTGGGCATGTACATATATGCGCGGATCACCCACCCCACCACCACCATGCTCTCCTATCTAATTTTTAAAATAATGAAATTCATATGCTAATCCCCTTGTAACAATGGTATGTTCCAAAAGAGAAAATTAGAACAATTTTTATAGTATTGTACATAATCCTAGTTGTAACACAATGATGACATATTTCAGCATTCACATATAATTATTGAATAAAATTGCAACATATTTAAGCCCCTCTCCACTGTTGTTGTGAAGATACATTAATTAAGATTAATTCACAAAACTAGAATTAATTAATGATTTTTAAGTCGTTAATAGCAAGTGGCATGGTTGGTCATCATGAGGGAGGGGGGGGGGGGGTCATCGTGGTTTGCATTACCGGACATGTTAATTAAAAGGAAATGGATTCAAGCACTTATTATTCTTAGTCGCGAGAAAAAATATATTTTTAAAAAAAAATTCAATCCGACCGAATTCCGTAGATTTTTTGTAATTTTTTAAATAGCACTAATTCAGTACATGTGCTCCCTTACATATTCTAACAATTTTAAAAACCTTTTGTCTTGTTAGAATAATAGCGAGCGCAGCGAATGACTAGAGCGCGGGAAATAATCCGAGCTAAATCTAAACCTCTAACAAGGAAAATTTTTTGACGCCAATCCCAGAAGTCCCTTGTCAAAAATGGCTGAGATCTCGCAAAGTCACACCTTGGAATATGATTGTGAACTTACTTGGATTATCATCCTAATATTGTGGTCTCCTAGCTCCAAAATTCAGTGAACCATTAGGCGAAATGTTTAACGAAGTGCAATGCTGCGCTCGCTATAAATGAGAATAATGTAGCGGAAGTAAGGGTTCATTCGAGCAATGTCTCATTCCTATGTAAAGTATTTAATAATTTAAGGTAAGGTTTGCGACATTTTGACATGTAGCGAACAAAGTCATGTTGCATATCAATATGTTCAGTAGGAATTTATCTTTTAAAAATTGACTTTTTAATAAAAAAAAAAAAAAAAAAATGCCCGTGTCGTTTTTTGACCAGGTGGGTTTATTTTTTAGATGTTTTACATTTTCGGGATCTTTGTACAAAAGGGAATACTAGCGTTATAAAAACTACACGAGGCAAACTTATGGTGTAAAAAGCTGGTAAAAATTTTTAAAAGAGTATCATCTATAAGATTATACTAATTGGTAGAAAAAAATTATTTTAAAACACAAAAAATAGCACTTTTTATATCTTGAATAAAAATTAAATTGGTTGCCATGTCAACAAAAAATGCATAGTGAAGCAGCTTTACAAGGTCTACGTCCGAAAATTTTCACTTTAAACATAATATTTGGACTATAAACATTTAAGAAAGCAGTATAAAATTACTACCCATCGGGCTTTGTTTCCACGGTAACAGATTAAAAAGAATTATATACATTTATTGCATGGATGTTCGGGAGATATGAAGATTTATTCACCCGAGAAAAATGATATTCCCCGAGGGCAACGCCCTCGGGGAATATGATTTTTCTTGGGTGAATAAATCTTCATATCTCCCGAACATCCATGCAATAAATTGTTTATTATACCGAAACAAAGCAAAACTACAAAAGTGCGTTTGAAATTGGAGTCCGCTCATCTATACATTGTATGTAGCTGAGATTGCCCTAACGGTAACACCGCGCCGTCAACGTATAAAAGATTTTAAAAAACCCGACATATAGTAATATGATAACCAGTTTTCGTATTTCCATTCTCCATGAATGTTGATTTACTTGCATGTTTTTTGTATAAACCAAAACCAGGCGATTTAACTGTGTATCAGAGACCCGCATATTTTGTGCCTTACGAACTCTGAAAGTACAATGACTCGAACTTATTGTGACGTCACAATACACTTCGTCTACCTTTACGTTAAATTTATGAAAAATGCACGAGGCTGCCCAAGTGGTAAATATGATGGGGAAATATGATGTTTGAGAGGGAGATATGAAGTTTTGTCCTCCCTTGCACGTGACCGTCTAGACCAATCAGATTACGCGTTGCATGGCTTTCTCATACTGAGGTATAATAATATCTTCAATTTCCCGACAGGTTTTCCACCAATCTAATTAAAATCAGATCCTAGGATATGCGCTCACAATCGCAAAGTATACGGCGCGGATCTAAGAAGTCTGGTTTTAATTAGATTGGTTTTCCACGGTCCCGCTTCATCATAAATTCCATGTTTCATTAACTCGAACCTGTCTTATATACTTTATCTTTGAAATAAATCCCCTCTTCTTGTTCCATTGCTTGATGCATGTCTTTTAACAACTGTAACCTTCGCAACAATATAAAGCCCTGTCAGTGTTGGATCTAGAGGGGGGAGGGGGGGGGGGGGGTAACGTAAAGTTCGAAAAAATGACACTAATAAATCTTTTTTATGTCGACAAAATCCATCCCGTTATGCAGATGTTCCTCAGACAAAATTAAGACTATTTTAAGATATACTAGAGAAGACCCCTCTTTTATTCTTACGTGATCAAAGGCATATCAGTCGCGTTTTCTATGTACATTCCATAGTTCATGCGATAAGTTGCTCCATTAGCGCAAGTATATGTCATAGCATTGAACTATAAAGTGCATGTAATTAGAGAGGTAAAGCATCGTCAGTTTTATTTTTTCTTAAATGCTTGTGAATGTCATAAAAATTCCTAGTTTCGTTAATGTCGAACCTTGTGTTTGAGGATACTATTCACAAACAATGATCGATTATAACAGCATTAAAATAAATCCTACTTTCCCTAGCAAGATTCGCAGATATTTCATGTGATAATTTCATGGTTTCACAAAATATCAGCAACCGGTACCGATCATCATCTTTTACCAGAGCCATGCCGTTGTTTACAAACAACTTTCTTCATGTATTCCAAATGCTGATGCCCATTAGAGGCGATTTCAAGGTCACTACATAATTTTAATGGAAATTAACCGTAGTGCATATTACATATGTATATAAAAAAATTGTAGACTTTTATAATATCAAAGAAAATAATTCATAAATGATCATTTGAGAAGCATTATCATTATTTTCTCATGGAGATTTAATTACACATATGCCGCTTGACATTGGACAGCGGTAGTAGATAACAAGTAAATATTATGACAGTTTCCCTCGATACAACTATGACGTAAGAATTTTTTCATTATGACGTCATAAAGCGGGAAGTGCACTGAGGTATATCAAAAGTTATATCCCTGGATCCAGTTGCACGAACGTTAGTTAAAGTTAACTGGCCGTTAAAATTTAGTTAACGCGCCGTTAAATTTAACGGCAAGTTAAATGGGTTGCACGAAATTTAACTGACGGTTAACGCTCCGTTAAGTTGCTAATTTAACAGACAGATTTAACTGAGGTACGGGAGGTACATTAAACTATTTAACTAACAGTTAAAACAGGAATGGCGGACTTTTTATTGTTTGGCAACTTGTGGGAGGAAAGAAAAGAGCGGGTTTACAGAGAAAGACAAAGCATGGAAGACCTCAGCGATAAACAAATAACCTCAAGATTTCGATTTAAGCGCGAGTCTATTGAATTTATCTCGGACCTTTTGCGTAATGACTTAATGAGAGCAACAGGACGTAGCCAGTCCATCTCGGTTGAGATGCAGGTAATTTTTTTCTTTCTAACTCTCATACTATAGATAGTTTGAAGTTACCAATGTACAGTGGAATTCCACATTCAACAACAACGAATTAGCATATTTTTATATGACAGAATTGAAAAAATTAAATTCAAGTGACGTTGATTAACATGAAATATTATGAACACATAACCTCAATAATACAATATTTAGTACAATGCTAGCTTGTACAGTTAGTGTAATTTAGGCCTTTAAATTGTTTCATACTATGACAATTGCGAATATATGCATACATGTCGTACCTTATTTTCTTATTTGAAAGCAGTTTACGTGCACATATACAAAATTTGAAATTCCATTATAAAGGGGTCTTAGCAGACTGTGTATTACCTTAGAAGTTGATGTAGCTTATAGTTAAAGGTCAACTGAAACGAAATATAACTTTTTCCATATTAAGTATGTATTTGCTTCATTTAGATCGTATAAAATGATTGTGCGGGTTTGTTCGGTTCATTTTGGTCATATATCCGCGATACGCGCGGATAAAGATAGCGCACCTGTGTCAGAGCAGAAAATATTGCGGGAGTTATGCCCCTTTACACGAACCCGCCATATTGAAACTAAAGACGCTAATCAGCAGGTGACGTCCGGTAAACAACGAGTAAATATGGTGTTTTGTGCGGTTCCTGACTGTAAGGTTTAATATAGACAGAGTAACAATGTTTAGTTTCCCTACACACACAAAAAATTGCGGAATTTGGGTGGGGAAATTAAAAACAATGGATTAATTATTGGCCGTCGAAGCACTCTATTGAGGACTGTTAGGCCTACATAATAAGCCGTCCATCAGCTGTCCATGGCATGGTCTTTGCATGGAACACTCAAGAATGCAATGAAAGAAAAAGCCAATCCCAATTCTCTTTGATTACAAACCGCTACACGTAGCTACAAAGACCTGAAAGGGCCGAAAACGGAAAACAGATTTGGACTTTCCCCTTCATAAACAAAACTTCCAGAGCTGTGGAGAAAAGAACGTAAGTTTTGATGTAAATGATATTGGCTTTTTTATTGACATTGATATAGTATGACACGATTTATTTGTTCTCTATACGAATATCCTCTACCCCCACCCGTCACACAATTATTTCATACTGAAGCTTATTTTTATTACCCCCCCCCCCTTCATGCAGTCACACAAGTCATTCATAACTGAAGTTTACTTTCATTCATTTGTTTATATTAGTTTATATGAGTTAGAAGTTGATGACAATGTCCGAATCATTCTTCCCCCACCACCCAATTCCAAGACAATCAACAAAAACAACCAATTCCATTCAATGTCATATGATCCTGCCATTCAAAATGATTAAATCATGAATGGGACAAACACTTATGAAATGACTACACAAACCACATATGGAATAATTGCAAGATTTGTACTAGAGCCACAAAATGACATGAATTGTATTATCAAATTTGTTTTCAAAAATATTACACATTGGTGTAAATTTAATGGATACTTTGAATGTTCAATTGTTCATGTAACATACATGTACATACATATGTATACAAGTTAGGTGAAGGATATCAAGTAAATATCTATGAATATTATTCTAGATTGAAGTGAACTTTTGCAAATGTGTAAATTAGAATCATAGCCAATATGCATGTTAAGTAACTTTGTATAAAATCTGAATATTTTTTCACTCGTGTTCTACACTCATGCCCTTTAGATTTTTTACACTTTGTCCACGATGTTACTCTCGATACTGTTACTAAATTTGAATACAAACTCAATACAGTGTCAAACATGAAAAAATTGTAAATTTTTCTAAAATTCATTATTTTTATGCCATAAAGGTAAATGATTTTAAAACAAGTAAATATAGGACACATATTTGTACTGAGTTTTCTCTGAAGTACAATAATTAATATAAAATCCAGAAATAGGTATAGAAAAATCTACACAAGTAGTAGTACAATAAAAATATCACTAGTCGAGTATACTTAATCAGCTTTATGATATACATGCAACATGACTAAGTACACATGATCCACATTTGATTAATTAAATGCAGAGCATATATTTATTTATCCATGCTGATACTATGCAAATTTCCCAAGTTACATTTCAGATTAAGCCTTTGAATTGATGCAGGAAGTGATCAGTTTGGCTCCTACAGAAACTCCAGGAAGTTAATATAATGGATGTTGTTGGTAATTCTCCTGCCCCGATCACAAATTCCTACCAACATGTGTCAAACTCAGGTGACTGGGACCTGTAGACCTTTTGGATTTAACCCAAATTACATATATGTAAATTGGTGATATATATTATGTACAATATAAAAACTGAACATCAAACTATGTTTACTTGTTTATATTTATTTATATCACTTATGAAAAATGCATTAAGAATTTATCACACATTTAAATTAATACCAAAGGGTATTTAAATCCACAGTACTGTTGTGATGGAATGATTTCTTATCATAGTCACAACGCAGGATAGAAGAACTTTCCAATTGTTTTTCCCAAGCTACTACCAGATCTCCAATATGCATGATGTCTGTAAAATCTGTTAAAAAAATTATGAAGAATTTAAAAATTTCAAATATAATTGATGACTTTCATCTAACCAAAAAAAAAAAAAAAATTGGGGGGGGGGGGATGGGGTTACTTTAAATATGAATGATTTTTCAGGAATTAATTTCTGATTTAAAATTGATATAAAATGTACACATGGTTAGACAGTAAAATGGGTAAAGATAAAACATAAGAAATTGATTGAGGCACATTTTATGTTTATTTGAAAGGAAGTGCATAAAAGGGTCAACAATTCAGTGGGTTTAGATATTGAAATAGGAGAGGTTAATTATGACTATGGCTCATAGTGAATCAGGAGACCGAGTGCCTGCCCCATTGACCATTGACATACTTATTTTCATTTTTATCTACTAATTTGCATTAAATTATTTGAAATACTTAAATAAATTAGCAATTTCAATCTAGAAAATATTAAAGAACATTGGTATTTAATAGTATCTAGACATTTATTTTACAATGCTTCATTAATGACTATGACTATGGCCGTGTCATAGTGAATCAGGAGACCGAGTGCCCCCCCCCCCCCCCCCCCCCCCCCCCCCCAATATTAACTTTGAGTAATCATAACAAAATACATACTTGTGAATCAATTCCCCCTCCTCCAAGGGACCAATATTTTGTATGCATTCATAATAAGCTGTTCCTATAACCAATCTGTTGAGACAGTTTGCCACAACAAAACCTTCGTGATCTGTGATGCAGGACACGCCCACCTCTTCAATCCTATGCACTGCAACATTTGGACTCCCTTCTTGAGGGCATTGCGATGACATTACTAGCCTATATGATCACCTGTTAGAATAATAGAAAACTAGTCTTAGAAATACATGCTGATGCACTTCTGAGCTTTGAGTAATCGTTTCGTTTTCATTAAAAGTCTCATATAAATAATTAGCCTAAATTAACAAACCATTGCATATCGACCTCGCATATCAGATGGTGAACAGGTGAAGGGCATTCGTCCGATTGATCCTCGCTGTTTTCTGAATAACTATCGTTTTCCACTAGTGGGGATGCGTCTCGCTGTACAACTGGTTCGTATTGGCAGGGCTGCACATTAACACTAAGCGATATATCTATTTCAGGAATACAATCTTCCGAATGATTTTCATATCGTGCCGCCATATTGAAATATCAGGTTCGCCTAAAGGGCAGATAACTCATACAATAAAATTTACCGGGTTGAAATTAACGATGTCGTATCTACCTGGATGATCGAAACAAAAATTATTCTTATGTGAAAACATTTAAGGAATGGTATTTTCTTACGGAATTTATTTGAAAAACGAACTTTGAAAATCGTTTCAGTTGACCTTTAAACGATATTTTGAACAAGTCAACCGTTTTTTTGTTTGTTGCAAAAATATTACGTCACTTTGAAGTGAACAGCGACTTCACATGTGACGTAACAATTGTACTACCTTGTAAGCTTATGATCAAATGTACTTTCTCTTTTTCTAAATTACTTCATAAAACGTACCTGATAAGACTATCCTTAAAAATTAATCAGAAAAGGAGTTGAGGGGCTGTAAACTAGAATTTTCCCTTTCCACGTGAAGCTGAAGTGAAGTGTTTGTGCTTTACAGGAATAATTGATCACAGGCACCTGCATGGAGTATGGATATTATCCACCCCCCCCCCTTCCGATTTTTTTTTTTTTTTTTTTGCGGCGATAATTTTCCCCTATCTATTTCATTTCCATTCGTATATACGTTTAACGTGTTGTTTATTGGTGTTTTGTTTTTGTTAAGCTTTAGAGATTAGCCGGGAAGCTTCTAACGGTACAGTATAATAAATGTGTGTATTTTATACCGCGCCGGTGTTGTAGTGTAGGCCTTTCCCCCTCATAGACTTCCCCCCGAAAAAACGGACCCGGGATAGGGCTCACGGCGGATGTGACCGGTCAACAGGGGATGCTTACTCCTCCTAGGCACCTGATCCCACCTCTGGTGTGTCCAGGGGTCCGTGTTTGCCCAACTATCTATTTTGTATTGCTTATAGGAGTTATGAGATTGATCACTGTTCGTTATCTTCACCTTGCATTTTCCCCAATAATTAAGCGCACCAGCATATGATTCCCCCTTATGTACAAAGTCAGTATAGAGTTTCCCCCTGGGCGGAAAAACAGCCCTGGTATTGAATTTTTCCCCTCCTATTCTATACTGGGACGGTTTTTCCTAGGGGGGAATTGAGCCCGGATTAATTCTTCCTAGGTGGAAATTCTATGCCAGGCCCATCTTTCTGGGGGGAATGTCTATCCCGGGCCCGTTTTTCCGGGGGGTGGGGGGTGGGGGGGGGGGAGTCTATGCGGGGGAAAAAGCCTATACTACAACATAGAAGGTCAACCTCCGTTGAGTGTACAAATGTAGTAATTTTTATATCCATCTTGTAGGTAATGCTTGCTCTTCGATTTTATGCTTCGGGGAGTTTTCTTGAGGTAATTGGGGACACGATGGGTGTAGACAAAGGTACGGTAAGCAGAGCTGTCACCAATGTCACCGAAGCTCTCCTGTCTAAAAAAGACCAGTTTCTGCGGTGGCCTACACAAGATGATATGATGAAGTCGCAGAGAGTCTTTTTTATGCGTGGAGGATTCCCAGGGGTAATTGGATGTGTCGATGGTACTCACATAAGGATACAAGCTCCAACTCTAGACGAACCAACTTACGTCAACAGAAAAGGGTGGCACTCAATCAATGTGCAAGCTATATGTGACCATGAAGGTAGGTATACTTCATGCCACAAACCGTGAATTTCATACTTTCCTTTTCAACCGATTATGATTATACATCTTATATGTAATCATTACAATACATGTTACTGTACCATATCCATCATCGTCGTATCAGGACAAATCATCAGCATACTTCATGTAACAAAAAGATATTGTATTTTAGGAAAATTCATTAACATTGACGCTCAATGGCCAGGAAGTACACATGATAGTCACATCTTCCGAATGTCCGATGTCAGTTTGTATCTCGAGAGCCACAATCGAAGCGTTGATGATGGAATTCTATTGGGCGACAGTGGTTACGCATGCTCTCGGTATCTGTTAACACCATACCTGCACCCTGCAACACCCTCACAAGAAGCATTCAACTCGGCCCATTGTAAGACCCGTAGCACCATTGAAAGAGTTTTTGGTTGGTGGAAGAGGAGATTTCATGTTTTGCATGGTGAAATAAGAATGAAGCCGGGTAAGGTTTGTAGAGTCATTGGAGCCTGTGCCATATTGCATAACATCGCACTTTTGTTAAAGGAGGACATGGAGGGCGATGGCCAACAAGACGGAAATGGAGTAGGCCATATCAATTACAATGGACCCGAGGACGGAAGAGTTGTGAGGAATTTCATCACCACAACATATTTCTAATTTCAAGTTGAATATGTGCCATGGTGTTTAACAACAAGAATAACTCTTGGTGCAGCTCATGCAGATTCCAACCTCTCCTGCCTAAATCTTAAAGTTTTGATCTAACTTCTAACTATGCTTCTAAGCTGACATGTACAAATTTAACTGTATTATTTTTACTCTGCTCTGTCTCTTAGGTATGCATATTTATCTAGTCTATGTATATATCCATATTTTTGTGTTTGTGTTGCAAACTTTTTTCAGTGCTGTGCATCTTAGTATAGCTAGTCCCTGTGTATATATATACATGACTTGTGATGTCTGTATACATGTATGAGTCCTGTTTTATTTCAAATTTCTGTAATTATGTCTATGCATGCAATTATATATCATTAATGCTTTGTGTTTTTTATGCTATATAGTCGGTTAAAGAGCTCTTAGCCCATGTTTATTGTTACCTGTATATAGTTCCGACTTTAAATAAAAATTACTTACTTACTTATGAAAATGAAACATTCGCACATACAATGTCTCTCACATACGATAATTTGAGCAATAAATTACTATCATATGGATTTAAAAAGGATTTAATTCTTATACAAGTAATATATCGTCATTTCCCGTAAAGGAATATGTAGCTGTATATATAGTATCTCGGTGCGAGATTCAACCTGATGTACTGTGTTACCAAAGTCAATCTTGTAAACTCTTGAATTGATTAGTGTTAATCCTTTTTGTATAAGTTCACACACATGCGTTCACAACTACCACTCCCTAAAAACTCGTTCTTCAATTTCTGATAAAATACTCATCCTACAAATATCTATCTCAGCAAACACTATTCACAAAGACGTACAAAAGAGTTAAAAGACGAATACGATGACTATGTATAAATGGATTAGTAACAAGGTGAAAGAATGAATGAAATTGAATTCAACAGGCTGATGATTCTCTTCTCCCTCTTGAACAATGTCACTTAAATTTCATTGATAGCCTGTAAGGCAAACATGGCACTTTCATTTTGGCTTACAGTCTGTTTTAAACATTCAATCTCCAGAGACAGCTTTACATTTCTTAATATCAAGTTTTCTTTTTCCATATCGTCTCTATCCATTTCCTTTTTTAATTTCATAGTCTGAAGCTCGAAGTGTGTTTTCTGACAACGTAATACCTGTAATGTTTAATGAACGTAATATATTTTCAAACTCAAGGTTTTACACCATACTAGTAATTTTTAAAAATTTTATCTATTATTATCAATACATGTATATATATATATAATATATATATAATTTTTTTTTTTTTTTAATTTTTTTTTTTTTTTTTTACATATTTTTCTATATTATTATACGTATGTGTCACCTCATATTGCATTTTCTGCAATTCTTCCATTGATACTTTTTTCCTCCTCTTTGGTTCACTTTCTAAAGTTTCGGAGACAGCAGGTTCACGGATTTCATGTATCTCGTCTGCTTGGGGTGCAGTCAGATTACTAAATCAAATGCAATATATTATTTAATTTAATACTTACAAGGAATTGTCCGGTTGGGAAGATTTATGTCAGTCTCGGTTGATGGTTAACGACATTTTGATTTTAGTCTGGACATACCATACTAAACTTTCATTATACTTTTAAGATATACCTTTCACAATTCGAAGTACATGCAGATTCAAGTATGGAAGCTGGTACTGAGTCCACTGGATCAGTTGTCTGCATCTCAGTAATAGTGAGTCCAGAAGGATTTTCCATCACGGCTGTACTTAATGAAACTTGAAAAATTAGTTATACCTCAGCAATGTTATAGTCGAATTGGTATAATCTTTAAACATGTATTAAAAAAAGAAAAGAAATTGCATTATACTACTAATTATTTGCATTCACCTCAAAATCAGAAAATTCGTCGTGAATTGTCATTTACAATCATGTTCTTCAAGTCAAAATTTATATTGTGTATGTGCACATTATGCAATGCATATTTATTATTTTATCCGTGAATATAGATTTATTCAATTCATTTAATTTATTCATTGATTGACTTTGCACGTTGGGATAAAATCACGTTGCACATGATGAGAGAGATATAAATAAACTAAATACTTCTAAAACATTTATATATTTTTTCTTCTTCATAAGTACATTGTACGGTTGAAAAGCTACATACTCGATGTATAACTTTCCACTAGACCTATTTTGCCAACAACAAACTGGCTGGACAGGTATATAGTGTCGCCTTTTAAATTTGATTAGGAGGGGGGGGGGGGTTGATACAACAATTGTCTAAAATAAAAAATAAAAAAATATCAAGCAAAATAAAAGGGATGATAAATACTAAAGATGGTCTTTGGTCCAAACTTCAAAATTCTAAATCTTTGGAGGTCCCGAGTGTTGGGTGTTCGTCCTTCATCAATACACGTATCAACACTTCGCGAAAGTTACGTCCCTTGTCCGCCATCTCCCGGATAAAAATCGTATTTCCCAACGTTGGCCTTTGTAATTTTCCTATCTGTAGCTTTAACATCTGTTATTTTTCCATCAATTGCAGTCAACTACAATATGCCCCAGATTGGGGCAACCCATTAACTTGTATGAAAACTTGGTAATTGGCTAAAATTCAAAGTAATAACATCTTACATTTGGTAAGGTAAAGAAGGAAAACTGGGTTTTTCACCGATTGACCTTTGGCTGACCCCGCAAAGGGACGTAACTTGCGGCGAAGTGTTGATACGTGTATTGTTCAAGCTTGCAATCACTTATACTGTCAAGGGGGAGGGGGGGGGGGTTCAAGATATTTTTCTATGAAAATGACTAAACTTTATCATACGTTTAAAATTAACGGAAATTAAAGAAAATAAACCTTGCCCCCCCCCCCCTTACAAAAATGTCTGATGCCGGAATGCAAGGTGGTCGATATAAATGACGTCACAATTTTGTAATATGTGTGGTGATGATGAGCTGTTTACTTGCACAGTGTAGGCCTAGTCTGAAGCGAGTTAAAGACCTTTGAAGGTTGATCTCATCGAGAATTTATTCGGAAATGTAGCAGACAGAATGTTTATTTCGTTTGTGAATGAAATAACTGGATTTTTCTAACAACATACTAGACTATTACACAGCTCTTAAGTCTCAATGCAGTGAAAGGGGTTTTATAGAGCCTTGCAGGTTTATAAAGGGGGTATGCATACATGTATGATACCAGTCTCACTACCGTAAGTACTCTTAGTTTAATATCGATATATATATTTATATTCACATTTAATGCAAGAAAATTTAAGTTTGTGTTATAATTAGCTCTGAAAATACATTAGGCCCTAAATGGCACCTCCATGCTCTTTATATGACGTCATCAGTTTGTGTGTGTTTTGTCAAACGACAACGTAAATAGAAGATAGACTGTCAACATTCTTATAAAATGAACTTGTAAATAATATTAAATGCAATTTCAGTGCTTCATATATAAGAATTATTATAAAATAATTAAGAGTTTAATTGCATAAAGTCATACATATGCCACGAATGCGTATATTACGGTATTACAATGTATATATATGTACCTGCAGGGGGTGGCATTGACGACTCGAAGCCACCGACAATGCCACTGAAGTTTGGCCTGTCTTTCATCATTCCGATGATTTTCTCCTCAGCGGCAGTCGGTGGCTTAGGCGGGGGGCCTCCACCTGTCATCTTCAACGACTTCTTCGCTTCGCTGAAGGTCTTCTTTGCCCCCTGCTGCAAATTCCCCCACTTAAACTTGACCTGATCTACTGTCCTCCTCTGCACACCCATTGCATTGATGTTTTCGGTCAGCTCCTGCCATTTTGCGTTTTTCTTAGCGTTAGTTATTAGATTCGAATGCTTGGCCTTTAAAATATGTTCATTTTTTTCAACAAAATCCGTCAGCGCTTATCTCTGCTAGGCTCCAATTACAACTTCTGCTCTTCTTTAAAATAGTGGCCATCTTTTTTTTCAGTAGGGAAGGTAAAATGCACGTGCAGACGGATTTAACGAAAGTTTAACAGAGTTTTCTCTGTTAAATAATAGTTAGTTAATTAGGAGTTAATAACTTTTCGTGCAACTCAATTTTAACTATCTATTAGCTAACTAACAGTTTAAAATTTAACTATTAGTTACGGACTTAACTCGAAGTTAATTTAACTAACGTTCGTGCAACTGGATCCTGTTGTTGCAAACCTTACCTTAAAGGACACATCGCATGTTTTTAAACTTTTTAATTTTTTCAGCAAAATTAATTCATTTCATGCCTAAAACTACTTTACATGTGTTTTAAAAGAAACAATTTGCGTAGTTTTCGAGTGTGATAGCGATGAAATTCAAATCTTGCGATATGCATATTTTCTTCGATATTTTACGCGCCATTATCTGTGACGTCATATGCGACCTCGAGCGAGAAGATTTGAAAACAGTTGTTAGCCATTTCATAAACAGATTAGATTTAATTGACAAACAAACAATTATCACATTAACGGCTTGTAAATAACACTGCATTGGGGTGTTTTGTGCCGTTTAAGAGTGTACTTGCTGTCAGTAGAGATGATTTGGACTGTGTTTTTTTTTCAATTTTCGAAGGAAGGTATGAGGGACAAGACGTGAATATTTTTGTCGGCACAACGACTTTGCCATAAAAACCCCCAGTAGAATTTGTCCCTGTACTTTTTCAAACAAGCACTTGGACTAAGACGTATATAAACCGCGAGAAAATGGTTCTATCGAAGCTTCGCACTGTTACATATAGGCCTACCGCATATATGCTTTCCGTTCTGCTTTCAAATTCAATACACACTCGCACCAACTGACCTTCACCTTGTAACAACATATAGGCAGAACTCTGCTAGCAGTGTCTACCAACTGGTAGTTTTAAAAAAGAAATTTAAAGATAAAAGATAATTGAACTTTCAATTATAAATAATAAAATATGATTTTTTCCCAACTTTGAATTGAATTATAATGCTTTCATTTTTTTAAGGAACTCGTACGTGTTTACAACAACAGCACGCCGCTCTCCCACTTCCTATGTAACAACGTGTAGATAACAAAAAAAAATAATGATTAATAAAATTGCTTGAATAAAATAATTTAAAAGTACTGTGATTTTCACAATAAGTTTGATAATTATTATTATTATTTTCCGAAATGCACCCGTGACAGTAGGCCTCGTTGTCAATGATACATAATCGTATTATAATTTAGGCCTATCTAACTTCTCCAAAATAAATTTAATAATAATTGCACTGTTTATTTTAGAAAAGCAACAACGCTAATTACAGTTGTTTACAGAAATGGCATTACCAAATAGTGTTTAGACAGTGATCCCATGTAAACATTATTTACTCGCAAATTTATGCAGATTTCATACTCGCTTTCCTGCTACATTTGGGTCGCTATTTGTATGCACTGGTGGCTAAAAGATATAAGAATCGGGAAATTTGTCAACATCGAAATAAATGTTATCCATGGTAAATAAATTAGGCCCCTAAAACCCGAGTTTTTAAAAATATCTAACACTACTATTACAACAAGTTGATCGACGAAGGTCGCATATGACGTCACTGTACCACGTGACTACCTATCTAATTAACTAGGCTTTTTGAAATCGGAGCTTAGATTTAAGTCCGTATTGTGGTTAATTATCGCAATACTTCAGTGAACGAACTATTACAATTAATTTCTATAAGCATAAGGAAGACAAAATGCATATAATTCTGTATACTTTTAAAACACGAGATGTGTCCTTTAAGGTAGAGACGGATAGCAACCACGTGATCAGTAAAAATCGTGTATATTCACGTGAATTTATTTTCCGGAATTCTGTACACCGTCATAGAGTAGTTGAAAAACATAAAGGGGTTCCGAAAGTACAAGTTGTTGCTGTGACTGACTCGATGATTGAGGGGGTCGTCTCGACGAAAGATAGAGACAATACACGTATCAACACTTTGCGAAAATTACGTCCCTTGTCCGCCATCTCCCGGATAAAAATCGTATTTCCCTACGTTGGCCTTTGTAATTTTCCTATCTGTAGCTTTGACATCTGTTATTTTACCATCAATTACAGTCAACTACAATAATGCCCCAGATTGGGGCAACCCATTAACTTGTATGAAAACTTGGTAATTGGCTAAAATTCAAAGTAATAACATCGTACATTTGGTAAGGTAAAGAAGGAAAACTTAGTTTTTCACCGATTGACCTTTGGCTGACCCCGCAAAGGGACGTTACTCGCGGCGAAGTGTTGATACGTGTATTGGCCATAGTTTAGATTAGGAATACGTTAATGTAATAATAGTGGACCAAATGTTTCGTCCGTACAGAATGGCACTTTTTACCTCACGACCATGCATAGCTGCGCTACGTAAACAATTTTACGAAGTTGTTGATGTAGCGTGATCGTGATGTCCGACTCCGAGTGCTGCGAGTTTCAATACTGTTTATGTAGTCATTGAGAGTTTAAACAAAGTTTCTTCTGAGAAGAGGGATTCGATGGATGCATTCAACGTGGACAACGAGAATATAATTTCGTTTGGTAAGTGAAAAAATATGGCAAATTAAATTTGTATTCAACCCACTTTTCCTCTGCTATTTCACAACGTGATTTTATAATAACATCTATAAACACACAACTTGGAGATGTTTCATTTTCTTTGCATTTATGTATTCCATATGTGCCCAAAATATAACTCCTACATGCTCATGTAATTGTAAATGAATATCATGTATATGCCACATTTAAAAAAATAGGGCTCTCCCAAGTTTGTTTTTTTTTGGGGGGGGGGGGGGTGCACTAAATTTCTATTCGGTATACATGATAGTACTTATAATATCTTGAAATTTCATTGACCTAAGAGATATTTCAAATCTGGGGTTTCATGTTTCACACAAGCATGCAAGTCTACAATTTAAAATATTAATATTTTGTAAAATCACAAGCCCCCTCATAGGCAAATGTATGTATTGTATGAACATAAGATATGTATGTCCTTCTCTTGACCCACACTTGGTAAAGGAGACATGTCTGATAAATCTAGAGTTGACTTGTTTTGATATTATTAGAATGAACTGGTAGTTTATCGTAAGAAAACATATCTGTCATCTCATATTGCAATATGATAATCATGATGTTTATTCACCTCATTAGGGGGGGGGGGTGTATGGGGTATGTACAGTTTAAATAGAAGTTAGCTATAACAATATAAAGTAAATAACAATCATTCAGATGTACTACTACTGCAAGAGTTCACATTGCTGCACTGCACACATTTAACATAGTGTTACATATGTAATACTGATTTCAGACAAGATTTTAAAAATTAACATAATAAATGTAATTTTAAATATATCAGTATTTTAAAGTTCACTGAAGATGCATTGAGACACACAATCTTAAAATTGACATTGTCTGACACAGTATAATTAATGATTAATACTGACTGTGCAAATATTAATTATGATGATTTTTTCCCTAAGTGTCATCCTAAGGACCAGTGCAAGTTGAAATGGGCTTCGAGTCAACAACTTCAACAGCAATTTGCCTTGAAAATCAGCAAGAAAGGTACAGTATTTTCTAAGATAGAATTTTTTATTTTAACACCAGACATTTGTAAAGACAATTCTTAGTATATTAAATAATCATATTCATCTTTTTTTTTCAATATTTGAATATACAGAATATATTTTAACAGGTACTTCATTTACATTGACGATGTCATATCCCCTGGACCCCACAACTTTACAGGTTACAGAGAAAATTCAAGAATTTCTGCACAATGTGGGACTTGGATAGAATCAATAATGTATTTGTGAGCCCAGATATATTGTGCAACATACTAAAGTGTGAATTTAATTGAAAACAAGTACATGTACTCATGTAATATGTATACTATTATATGTCTTTCTTAAAGACAATAATATTGCATAAATGTAGATGAAGTGTCATTGTTGATTATTCTAAGTTTTTGATATATCAAAATCAGTAAACATTTCTAAATGAAAATAAAATACCAATTTTATAACTTTTAATCAATGTGTTTGAATTTCTCATTTTCTACCCCCCCCCCCCCAACACATTCAGTGCATATATACCGTGAACTGGGAGAAATTAGAAATAGATAATGCAGTATGCATGCATTCTGAGTTATCCAATAGCGAGTTTTTGTTTCAGTGTGAGACTACAAGTAGGACTCATAAACTTATGAAGATACATATATATTTGTGAGAGCAAGATAGCTGATATGGGCCTCGAGATCCATGGGTCGAGCCACGGTGGTGGTCTAGAGGTTAGAGCATTCGCCCCGCATGCAGAAGGCGAGTCCCGGCCGCGACAGACCTAAGCCGTTAAAACAGGTAATGAAAGTTCCATTGCCAAACGCTCGGCATCAGGTGCGAATGTTACGGGTCCTCGGATATGACCTTAAAAACGGATTCCCAGTGTCACAGTAGGTGTGGCACGCTAAAGAACCCTCACTGCTCAATGGCCGTAAGCGCTGAGCAAAAACCTAAATTTGAAGCCCTTCACCGGTCTTGGTGACGTCTCCATATGAGTGAAAAATGCTCGAGAGAGAGAGACGTTAAACAAGATACAATCATTCAATCCATGGGTCGCTTGGGTTGAAATCTTTCTATTGGGGCAACCGGCGCAAGCCCCCCTAAAATTTTCAAGTTTAAGGTAAATCGTGGTATGTTGTTTAGAAAAATGTATACGATAAAAGAAGCAATAATTTCCTCCACTCTCGGAGAAATAAATGTCTGACAAAACGTTTTGATTTATTGAATTACTTTTAGACCCCTGCCTCATACAGTCCCCCCCCCCCCCCCCCCCCCCCCCCCCCCCCTTATATCTGTCTGATACCACAGAAGGAAATTTCAAGAACCTTGTATGAATATATAAAGCACAGAAAATACCATTTTATCTTATTTGGATACACCCCTTCCCCGGGTTGACCTCGAGACCTGCGGAACCAAATCTCCTATCAGCATGTAATCAGCGCGCTAGACCGCGCGCATGTGTGTGCGGGGGGGGGGGGGGGGTGTACCCTACAACAGACAAACATCTAGGCATTTGATTGGGTGACAAGCCGAGAATATGAGGCCATACACTGCCAAGATTAGATGGAATACGAAATGGCGTCGATAGATCTATATACATAACCGCCTCCTACATTATAAACATCGTTCTGTAGTAGGACATATTCGTTATTTGGATCCTTGGCAGGGTATATGGACTCGTATTCCCTGTCAAAGTATATATTCTCCCTCGCCTACAGGTTCGGGAGAATATGAACATTGACAAGGAATGTATACCCTGTATATACTCGTATATATGATATTCATATACCCTGCCAAGAATCCATTTGATTATATATAATTATAATTAATTATATATATATATATATATATATATATATATATATATATCACATTCATTGCATTTATAAATTTCTCACTCGTTCACGGCTTCCTGTGTGCTGTTATCAGGAACCTCTGCTAAAATTCCGCCGTCTGCCTGACATAGTCTGTGGGATTCTTTGAAGGTATGTTCACCATGAATTGCCCAATAGCATCTTTGGCTGATGAAGATGCTCTCCCATTGTTCACATGTGGCTGTAAAAGGTAAAATACTTAAATATAATGTATTTCCATGTATGTCAAACAGTTACAAGATTATATCCCTTTTATCAATGTAGTTACGTCAAAATGATAGATGGTGTACTAAGAAAGTGATTATGAAAGGGATTTATCAAACGGAAAATATTGTATATAAGCATTGGAACTGGAAGCCACTTTGTATAGTAAAGTAGTTATTGAAAAGACATCCCATTAATGACGTTATTAATCGTAATTAGATTTCTAAGTTTACATACATTATGTTAGCTGTTGCTGACATTGACCATTCAATCTTAATTTCCTTCAAATTCAATGCCATTATCTAACTCAGGAGATGACCTTCAGTTGGAAGGTCATTGTCATTTAACATTGCCTCTCAACCCGTGGGGATCCGGGTTAGAATATTTCTTCGGTACCTCTTGCTTGTCGTAAGAGGCGACTAAATGGGGTGGTCCTGCGGATGAAACTGCAAAAACCGAGACCCGTGTCTCAACAGGTGTAGCATGATAAAGATCCCTCCCTGCTCAAGGGCCGTAAGCGCCGAGAATAGGCCTAAATTTTGCACCCTTCACAGGCAATTATGACGTCTCCATGCGAGTGAAAAATTCTCGAATGGTACATTTAACAATAAACTACCAACCAACCATCATATAGCTTTCTGTATAGAAAATAAATAAATAAATAAACAAGTTACAATACAGTGTACATATAAAATAAGATACACTCAATGGACATCCGTCTACACAAGAGGAAATTTTATCCCGAGGGAACCCGGGTTAGAATAGATCCTCAGTACTCCTTAGTAATGTGGTTTTATATCTATAGTAACTGTATTTTCCCCCTTTTCTAAATCATCATTATTATTCTATTAGAGTTATTCCCCTTTGTATATAATCCATCCGGGTTTTGCGCGTGACAAGGGCTCGTAGTCCGACTGGATTAGTAATCAGTCCTGCTTATCATTCTTTCGGGGTCAGACGTTTCTATAAGGGGCAGGGAAATTCTTGCAGGTTAAAATGGTAAATATCACTCCCCCTAGACGTTTTGATGATTTACTTGTACTAAATAATTGTTTATCTGAAATACATATCGTACAAACACTTTGAAATCTCTTTTATCCTTGAATTCGGTGTTTATTGTGACTGTTTTGACAGTCCGGTTACATATTGGGGGGGGGGGG
Source organism: Ostrea edulis (assembly GCF_947568905.1). NCBI lineage: Eukaryota > Metazoa > Mollusca > Bivalvia > Ostreida > Ostreidae > Ostrea > Ostrea edulis. Next base: position 26,591,820 of record NC_079170.1, read on the forward strand.
TCGTCCACGGATAATTAGAGCTATTTCAAAGTGTTTTTATTTGTTAAAACACGACCCTGAATTAACATTTGGTGGGTTTTTTAAACAATGTCCCTGTGGGGTGGGTTTCTAACTTTCTTGAAATTTTTCATACCTAGTTTTATGCGTACTCAAAGTAGATTGGGTGAAAAATCCTCTAAATTAAGATGTATTCAGGATTCTAGGGAAACAACACACGTTTCCGATGTCACAAAGATATTTCTAGATCCGCTCCTCCTAAAGGACTGTCAATATTCATTGGGGGCTTGGGACCGGTGCAAAATGCAATAGGACACACATTTATTTTGACTTACATACTGATAGGACTCCAACTCTTTTATAGTCAACACCAATATGACAGCTATGATGACGATACTATTGATTTAGTTCATCTTCACAGTACCCTCGTGTAACATTATTTCAGAGAGGAAGGCTTATTAAGCCTGCGCTTAGATATTTACCCTAATTCTAAACTAAATTTTGAAAAGGGGGAGGAAAGTAGTATTTATTTTGTTGTGTACATATATAATACTATTTGCACTGACATGGATAGTTCTAGAAAGTGATGTTTATTTCATTGTGTGACCGAGATTTTTCTAGAGCCTCGCACTATATTTAGTACAAATATTACGTAATGGTTACATCATGGTCTTTCAAGATTTTACTAGAAAATCCCATGCTAATTGCTATATATATATATATATATATATACTAAAATTCTTTCATAAAAAAGGCTGTGTTCAGACACTTTTTATGCTCTCTGGATTATTATACTGGGAACAAGGGTTTTTGGAGGTTATATTTTAGTATGTGTAGATTCTGTTTTGGTGATTTATTGTTCAACTACCGTAAGTTAATATTTTGCTATTGTAACAATTTTTTTTCAATTATTAATTGTGGGTTGTTCTGACCCATAACAGAATTGGGGGCTCGTCTGGGATCTGAAACAAAATTTATGTCGCATTTTTTTTTCAAGATTTCAAGTTATTATTTTTTTTTTTTTTTTTTTTTTTTTGAATTGTTGAATTTCCTAGACAGCAGCATTTACCATGTTTTCGGTCACAGAATTTCTTGTCTCGCCGAATGTTGTGTTCGATGCCTTAAAAAAAGATGAGTTGATCAGTTTAGCTGTACACTTCGGGTTAGAGATTAAATCTGCAATGCGTAAACAAGATATCAAAGTAGCTGTCGCTAAAAAAAAACTTGTAGAAAAAAATGTAATCGAGTGACACGATTTTCCAAAACAAGCAGTTGAAGCAGGAAAAATGTCAGAATTCGAAATTCGGTTAGAATTAGAAAAACTAAAATGAGAAAGTCAGAAAATGCAAATTTGAGAAAATAAAAATAGAAAATGAAATGGGGGGAAAAGAAAGAGGGGCTGCAGAGAGAGAAAAAGAAAGACAAGAGATATGAATTTGAGCGAGAAAAGTTGCAAGCCGAAAATGAAAGAGCAGAGAGGGAAAGTGTTACGAAATAAGTTGGAGTTATCCCTCTTTGTACATGTATCAGTTTTGTGTATCATGTGACATCTTCAGTGTAGATTGTGATGTAACTGATTTTTGTGTACCGTAGATGAATTAAATGTCGTTCGGTGAACACGTGCATAGTGATCTTTCCACGCTCACAAAGCACTCATTATTTATGAGTTAGTACAGACGAAGCAGAAAGTTTAAGACAAATTAAAAGTACAACAGTAATCTGAAGCCTTGCCTGTCAGAAATGAATTCGATGCAGGTAAAAATATCAGGTTAGTTCCGAAATTTCACAAAAAAGAAGTTGATAAATATTTTCCTCAATTTGAAAAAGTTTTGGTTGGTAAAGCAGCCGAAGTTTACTCGGCGCTGGCCATAGCTGAGAGTTCAGATTATGACAAGGTCAAGGCCGCGATATTAAAAGCTTATCAATTAGTACACGAAGCGTATAGACAAAAATTCAGAAAATACAGAAAATTTGACAATCAAACCTATGTTGAAACCTATGTTTGATCAATGGTTGAGATCTAATAGAATTGATGCCAAATTCAACAACTTTCGTTGTAGACTCAGATAAAAAGGGTGCTTCAGAGTTTCGATCTAGTTCCCAGTCACCACCCCACAGTGGTTCTACGTTCGGTCAAAGGTCAGGACGTTCTGAAAGTTCCTCTGGTGTAGGATCGCTTCCTACTTGTACTTATTGTAAGAAAAAAGGTCATCTGATTAGTGAATGCTTTAAGCTTAAGAGAAAAAAATTATTTTGACAAATCACAGTCACATACTTTTACAGAATTTAGAAATGATAGGAAAGCCTTTGTTTCGTTTTGTTTTGACACTCCTGATGTTCAGGGTTCAAAGTCCAGTTCTGTTAATTCTATGGAGGATTATAAGCCCTTTTTGTCTCAGGCATTCGTTTCACTCAATGGCTCTAGTGAAGTTAAAACTGTTCAGATTTTGAGATATGCTGGTGCTGCACAGACTTTGTTGTTAGAGATTATTTTTGCCCTTGTCTGAACAGACTTCTATTGGTGGGTCAGTTGTACTACATGGTGTTGATCAAGGCGTCATTGATGTTCCCTTACATATAATTTATCTGAAATCAGATTTAATTAATGGACCAATTATCGTAGGTGTTCGACCTACTCTTCCTGTTCAAGGCGTTTCCTTGTTGCTAGGCAACGATTTAACATGTGGCAAAGTTATACCAGATCCTATAGTTTGTCGCGATCGATGAAGAAGACGACAATCTATATCCAGCCTGTGCCGTTACTAGATCGATGACCAGAAGGAAAGAAGTCGAGGCTGACCATGTTCAACCCCTTAACACAACTGGTTCAACTCATGAAAATGACCTCAGTGACACTTTCCTGTTTGACGTTGATGGCAGTTCACACGAAAACATTCAGCCATATAACGGTGAGTCTTCACTGAAAACCAGTGATGATAACAAACCTTCCCCCCAGGAACTACAAAATGAATTCATCATTGTTTTATCCATGTCTTTTAAAACATGTAGTTTTTAGATAATATACACAAATATTGGTATATATATACCAATACTTATGATTTTCCTCTTGGTACCTTTCAATTATGAGAAGAATTTGGGGGAGGGGGGTGTAGCTGTGCAATGGAGAACATATGCATTGAAGGATTATTAAGAAACACTTTGTCCATTATAATATTTGTAAACCTACTATCTGTGATTGTCTCTTCTGACATTGTAATGTTCACATGTAAGAGTCCAGATTGAGTCTCAGATTAATTTTAGAGTGATGGCTGATCAGTTGGACATTTGTCATCATTGGTGAGAGACAATGGGAGTTACACAACTGGCCTAGGAGATTGTTGCTTAATCAGACAAACATCATGCTTGACATTATTCGAGAAAAAATACCGGTAATCCTGCAAAACACTAAAACAGTGATCAGACTGAACAGTCCTAATGAGTTATTTTTATAAAGTTAACCAATTTTTTTTAAAGTAATGTGATTATATATAATTAAAAATAAAATTTACCAATGATATGTGAGTAAGTATTTTTTCCCACGTTATTCAGTAATTTGATTACATGTTTCCTTTGGTGCAATCCATTTTACATGTATCTAGAACTAGACAAGCATGCTCGTGCAATATGTGAGTCAACATCCGGTGTAAACAATAACAAAAGATAATCACACCCACAAACTGCCAATCTCCAGTTTGAAATACAAATTTAGCCCTGCTTCAACTTTTTGAAGCCAAAATTAAAACTTCATGAGAATTTATATCTAAAATAGATATTGCCAATATATGCACAGTTATGAGGGGAACAAGCATACCCATTCCAAAATTTCAGAACAGCTTAATCTTTATTTTTGCAAAATAAGTGCTGCAATCTTAATCTGGCTAGAAAATTCATATATTCCACCATTTTCACCGATTGGCTGCTTTTATACCCAATTGCCGGCCTTTAAGGCGAAACCCATAGTCAAGGCCCTTACTAAGTTTTTCAGTTTTGTAGAGCGCCTAAGACTATTCAATCAGATCAAGGTTCAAATTTCATGTCAGGGTTGCTTCAACAGGTCATGCATGAGTTAGGTGTTAGACAGTATAAGTCTACTGCTTATCATCCTGAATCTCAGGGGGCACTTGAATGTTTCCATCAAACCCTTAAAACTATGATGTTTGTCACATTAACATGTTGAAAGAGTATTTGATAGATGTGACCGAAATTCTGTAAAATCAGTTTCCACTTTAGCCAATATTTAGACATTACAAAATTGTACTGAGAATGAAATTAGTGTAGAAACTTGTGCAAAAGACTTCAACCAGAATGTCCATTTAAAGAACTCCGCAATTCTTGCCAATCTGGATACCAAACTTGGACATTTAGATATTCACCAGAGTCTCATGGCGAATTATCCTTCAATCTTCTCGGATGTTCCACAAAAGACCACTGCCGCTAGTCATGATGTTTTAGTTGGTGACGCTTTGCCCATCAAGCAGCATCCTTATCGTTTAAATCCATTGAAATTGCAGTACTTAAGAACAGAGGTGCAGTACATGCTGGACAATGACATTATCGAACCAAGTAAATATGATTGGAGCTCGCCTTGCATCTCGTACCGAAACCTGATGGTCCCTACCGATTATGTACTGACTTTAGAAAAATGAATTATGTCACGAAAACAGACTCTTATCCGATTGATGACTGTATTGACAATATCGGAAATGCCAAATTTGTCAGCAAATTTGACCTGTTGAAGGGTTACTAGCAAGTGCCATTGACGGAGAAAGCCAAAGAAATTTCTGCATTTGTGAATCCTGATGACCTCTTTCAGTACAAAGTGATGCCGTTTGGTATGAAAAATGCTCCAGCGACCTTTCAGCGGATGATTCATTCCCTCCGTCATGACCTTAAAGGATGTAAAGCCTACATTGATGATGCTATCATCTACAGCGACAAATGGGAGGAACATCTCCAAATCCTGCGTGCATTCTTCGACATTCTTGCAAGAGCAAATTTAACAGTGAACATTGCAAATAGTGACTTTTGTCATGCTACTGTAGAGTATTTAGGTCATACAGTAGGTCAAGGTAAGACAAAGTTATGTTACATCTATTATGGCTAAAGTGGAGGCTATTGCAAAGTTCCCGATTCCTACAAACAAGAAAGAGTTATTGAGATTTTTGGGCATGACAGGTTTTTACAGAAAATTTTGTCCAATTTTTTTTTCAACAGTTAGTCCACTTACCAACTTATTTCAAAAGAGATGTCAACAGAATTATTCAACCATTGAAAAAGAGAGTCTTTCTTTATTGTTAGCTTTGCAACATTTTGATGTTTATGTGAATGTTACTGTATGTCCAATTCTTGTTTTTACGGATCACAACCTTCTCACGTTTTTGCATAAAATGTCATACAAGAATCAAAGACTCACAAGATGGAGTTTATTATTGCAAGAGTATGCTATTGATATCAAACATATCAAAGGCAGAGACCATGTATAGCAGATGCCTTATCAAGAGTGTCTTGAGTATGTTTTGTTATTTTGTTGTTGCATTGATTGATGTGCATTGTATATTTGAGTTTTCATTGACATTCAAACTGTTTAGGGGTGGGTGGGGGTGTTGTGTACATGTATAATACTATTTGCACTCAATTGACCTGGATAGTTCTAGAAAGTGATGTTTATTTCATTGTGTGACCGAGATTCTTCTAGAGCCTCACGCCATATTTAGTAGAACGATTACGTAATAGTTACATCAAGGTCTTTCAAGATTGTACTAGAAATTTCCTTGCTATAATATATATACTAAGATTCTTTTGATAAAAAAGCTCTGTTTAAACATTTTTTATGCTCTCTGGATTATCATACTGGGAACAACGATTTTCGGAAGTTATATTTTTGTGTGTGTAGATTCTGCTTGGGGATTTATTGTCCAACTACCGTAAGTTGATATTTTGCTATTATTATGTAAAACGTATACGGAACCAATAGGGAACTTTCGGGATGTGCCGGAACGACCGATTATATTTGACGTTTATACACCACGGTCACGTGATAATAACCAATTGTAGGGCAAAGTTGACATTGATATAAATGGTGTTTCGCTAGTGGACAGCCCGTAAAGAGCTATGCGCAGTCCTACGATGATGATCCAAGTCACTATTGGTGCTTAGTACCTGGGAATAAGTAAGATGGAAGGGAAAAGGCGTATTTAGACGCGTATCACTGGATGCAAGGCGTGAAGTTGTACCGACATCCTCAAGATATTCCCTATATTTATTTCCCTCGCCAACTCATATGATTTAATCAAATGCATTTTCCTATAAAATGGTTGTAGTGATTCCTTACTTTCAAAGATAGCATTTAAATGCAGGAATTTGATAGTAAATGAAGTAGGCCATGCTTGTTTACTTATTTGTTATTGTAATCCGGAAGTGACATGCCCTACAAATTATGTTCAACGCGCGATAAAAGTCAGAGTGGATCCGTATCTCGAAAGTCCCGTTTTTTGATGCACCAGATGCGCATTTCGACAATAATGTCTCGTCAGTGATGCTCAAGCCGAAATTTTGGAACTTCGAAATAACAATAAACTAGTAAGCGCTAAAAGGAAAACTAGAGTGCCAAAAACTGGAGCCAAATTCATCCAAGGATAAGAGCTATGCATGAGGGAGATAATCCTTAATTTTGAAATGAATTTCTAAATTTTATAACAGCAGTTAAATATACATCCGTATTTTCAAGCTAGTAACGAAGTACTTAGCTACTAGGCTGTAGAGACCCTCGGGGACTAACAGTCCACCAGCAGATGCCTCGACCCGGGGGTCGTAATGTAAAACTTATACGGTACCAAGTTTGATGCACCAGATGCGCATTTCGACAAATAATGTCTCTTCAGTGATACTCAAGCAGAAATTCGAAATAACAATAAACTTGTAAGAGCTAAAAGGATAAGAGCTGTGCATGAGGGAGATAATCCTTAATTTTGAAAATGAATTTCTAAATTTTGTCCTAGCAATTAAATATCCGTATTTTCAAGCTAGTAACAATTTTCTTTCAATTATTAATTGTAAATAAATTTTATCAATTGCTTAATTGCCTTTTGTTAGTCAATTCTGCTGCGCTATATTAAGGGTTTGTTCTGACCCATCAGAATTTTTTTAAAGAAATACTTTTATTCAGTATCCTTAGGCCATTGGTAGTTAAATGTTTTTGGTAGGCATAAATTAATACGTCGTGTAAATTCCTAACGCTCGAATGGTAGACTGGTTTATCTTCACTATGGGTGTTTGTAGACAACTTTCAGTGACTTTTCTACCTGTGTTTTAAAATGTTATACTGGAGTGTATAACGGGTAAAGTTAGGTTGTGTACTTATTAAGTCACTGAGTTAACTATTGCCTTTTTGACATATACCCTGGGTGGAAGAGAACATCTATCTTTGATTTTCTTTGTTTTTGGATTGTGTATACATATAACGAAATTTCATTTTTTAAAGAAGTTCAACATCCATTTAAGATGGAAGATGACACTTTAGATTTATTTGCGGATATTAATGTAGTCAACGCCATTCTCCAACAGTGCGAGACAGATTCTATTGAGATCTTGATTGATGCCAAGGACACGATATGCCCCATATTGGAATGTAAAGGGATAACGTTTCCCTAGAAAACTGAGTTTAGTAGACATTGGGAGGAGAGACATAAACTTCAGTCTGTGAAGTACCTGTGTCCCGAGACCAACTGCCTAGCAGAATGCAGAAGAAAAGCTGACATGTGGAATCACATCAAGGGAAAACATGAAAGTAACCGCCTGAAAATGGAGTATATTCTCGCCAAGTGTGAGACCATGGGCAGGGAAAACAAGGGTTATGTTGGTTGAATTAATGAGGTGATCCCATATCGAGAACGTTATCTCCACCACCATTTAGAATTTTGAAACTTGGGCAAATGAACACCATTCAGGTTTGTTTTTGCGGTAAAAAAAAAATGAAAAATTTTAGACATCTGTAAAGGCAACTTCTCCTCCGTCTGTCTCTCGTTCCGCCCTTTGAAATATGATCCTACGTGTCTGACTTACATATTCATGTGTTGCAGACATTCCGAGAACGCGCTAGAGACTCCTTCTATCATTATCCTTTCTACAATCTTATATATAATAAATTGAAATCAATATCGTTGATTTTGAAACTACATTAACGAATAATTTTATCAAGAATTCATCAATTCAAGAAACACCATCGATGTTATACAGAAGGGAAATAATTGGGAGAGTTCCTTAAATATTGATATAGAAATTTAACGCTTCTGTTTTATTAGAAAATAAATGTTGTTTTATAGATACATGTATTTTTTTTTTAATATATTTTTTTAAACATACAGTATGTATATGTATATACTGTATATATATATATATATATATATATATATATATATATATATATATATATATATATACATTCTGGGGGGAAACTTGTACAAAATGTCTATATAACAAGCTACCCAAGGTAAATGTATATATTCCTTTCTGAGAGAGAGAGAGAGAGAGAGAGAGAGAGAGAAGAGAGATTCATAGTCATTTTCTAATTAATTATTAAAGGTACATATATATTGAAATTTTATGGGGGGGGGGGGTAAGAAGGAAAAAACACTCAATGAAATAATTGATTCCAGCAGTTCCAGCAGGTGTCAAACAAATTTTTTTCACCATTTTTATATGCAATATGTCTCTGAGTTTCATAAAACGTATTCATTAGCGATATCGCTGCATTTACATCCAGTGTCTTCCCTTTACATATCATAGTGTAGATATAATATTTCAACCAAAGAACAATATTATTTTGTATAGTTTTCCTCTCATTCAAAAATCCAAATATTTTTGTTACTGATATTTGAAGATTGATTTTATGTTCAAAACAAACTTCAAATTCTCTTAAGAAATGCTGAACACTATCACATTACCAAAACAAATGTTTTTCTTCTATCTGACAGAATGTACAATTCTGATCTCTAATTTTGATTTTGAATAAGTATGAGTTTGAAGCTAAAATTTTGTTCAGAATTCTATAGTGAAACCATTGCCGTTTAAAGGGCAGTCTGAAGATCATTTTCTATTCTGTGTCATTTAATTCAAATATTTCATTCCACTTTCTTTTACCAGTAGGTTCTGTGCAGATTTGATTGAGAAGAGTATAATATTGTCTTGATTTTTTTTTTTTTTTTTGCATCGTAGAAGATTATATATATTTGGATTGAGCATCACTGAAGAGACATTATTTGTCGAAATGCGCATCTGGTGCATCAAAATTGGTACCGTATAAGTTTTACATTATGACCCCTGGGTCGAGGCCTCTGCTGGTGGACTGTTAGTTCCCGAGGGTCTCTACAGCCCAGTAGCTAAATACTTTGTTACTAGCTTGAAAGTACGGATGTATATTTAATTGCTGTTATAAAATTTAGAAATTCATTTCAAAATTAAGGATTATCTCCCTCATGCATAGCTCTTATCCTTGGACGAATTTGGCTCCACTTTTTTTGGCACGCTGGTTTTGGCCATATTTAGCTCTAAAACTTCATAGTTATTTCGGATTTTAAACATTTCGTTTGAGCATCACTGAAGAGACATTATTTGTCGAAATGCGCATCTGGTGCATCAAAATTGGTACCGTATAAGTTTTACATTATGACCCCTGGGTCGAGGCCTCTGCTGGTGGACTGTTAGTTCCCGAGGGTCTCTACAGCCCAGTAGCTAAATACTTTGTTACTAGCTTGAAAGTACGGATGTATATTTAATTGCTGTTATAAAATTTAGAAATTCATTTCAAAATTAAGGATTATCTCCCTCATGCATAGCTCTTATCCTTGGACGAATTTGGCTCCACTTTTTTTGGCACGCTGGTTTTGGCCATATTTAGCTCTAAAACTTCATAGTTATTTCGGATTTTAAACATTTCGTTTGAGCATCACTGAAGAGACATTATTTGTCGAAATGCGCATCTGGTGCATCAAAATTGGTACCGTATAAGTTTTACACAAGGGGTGGATCTGTAGCTCTCTGTTCCGTCATAATATATTTTTTCAGAGAGCTACAGTTCTGCAACTATGAGGGAGTAATTAAATATATGAATTCTTATTATATCACGTAATTTCGTTGGTTATAGGTATCATATCCAGGATATTACTTTCAAATATGACATTGTTTTTATGTTTCTACTTGAGTAAAACATTTCTTTTGATATTATTTTGTATTTTTTACATTTACATATTTAAAGAGAAGCCGCTTTTAATACATTTTATCGTCTTCCTTACTGACTGTAGGTTCACTCTGTCCCACTTAGGCCCTCAAAGTTCTACTAAATGTACCTCCTACACAGGAGAGATCTTATCTCGAAACTGGCGTATTTAGTACCAATAGCATTACCACCGCTGCTGTGGTCTAGAGGTAGAGTGTTCGCCCTGTATGCGGACAGTCGGGGTTCGAATCCCGGCCGCGACAGACCTAGGTCGTTAAAACAGGTAGTGACAGTTCCATTGCCAAACTCTCGGCATCAGATGTGAATGTCATGGGTCCTCGGAGATGGCCTTAAAAACGGATGTCCCGTGTCACAATAGGTGTGGCATGCTAAAGAACCCCCACTGCTCAATGGCTCGGGGCTTACGGCCTTTGAGCGGGGAGGGATCTTCACCGGTCTTGGTGACGTCTCCATATGAATCAAAAATTATTGAGAGGGACGTTAAACAAGATACAATCAATTAAAAGCATTAAAGGATATGTTATTCGAACATTTTATATATAAACATTTTATACCCAGTTTTGCCCCCACCCATCTTCCCAAATCTAGGGTTTCTGATCCGATCCGCCCTGGCCCCCACCCTGGATCATGAAATGCTCTACATGACTATGCAATTTTTTTCTTACAGATGTGATGTTGTAGAGAAGAATATATTTGGAAATTTGTCAAGTTTTGGTAGAAAATGTGAAAACAGTTGTAATCATTGTAGTTTTCGGTAAAAAGTGTTCAATTGTTTTTACGCAACTAACTTACTGTTGTGTTCCAGTTTAATAGTGTATGAAATATTTGTAGAATACAACTAAAATGAAACAAATCTATAGTTTGATACATACATGTATGTCAAATAATAATAGAAAGAAACAAACAACTGGACAAATACACATAACCACATACACTAATTATACAAGTGCCACATATATTCATGTCAAAACACACCAATAATGCAGGTCTATGAAACATTTTACATCCATTTCATCACATCACCAGAAATCATTTAAATACATACATAAATATGCATCGGTATGACTTGTACTACAGAATCCAGTACATAATTATCTGTATATAGCAATCAAACCATGAAAGTGAAATTATTTTTTGTAATCCATAATGAAATTGATTTCAATTCAAAATGAGGTTGGAGAGAATGTGAATCCAAATGAGTATGATAAATACATGTATAACTGAAAACAAAATTTAGGAAGTTATTTAAAAAAGATGTTCATCATACATGTGCAATATTAATAACTTTGAAACCGAATGCTGCGTTATCAACAAGAGTGGAAAGAGCTCATTTTTAACAAGTTAGTGCAAGAGGATATACTAAATCGAATATGATAAATTGGGCTAAATTATATGCATGGATTTACATTTAGGCATTGTAGTGATTATTTGTTATACGTAAATCTAAAAAAAAAAAAAAAAAACCATGGGTTTGTACACAGGTACATTAAACACTGTACTCATCAACATGTGTGTATTACACTTTTTGTGTAAAAGCTCATATTCATATTGCAAAGGAAACTCACCTTTTTGTCTGAATGAGACATAATACATATTGCTATTGTTTGAATTTTATAAAACAGTTCTTTATATGAAAATGCAAATAACCTTAGCAAAAAAGCATAAGATTCACAGCTTGTGTAGGAATTCTAATATATATTAAAAAAAAAAGTAACAGAAGTGACTCGCAATAAATATATAATATTTACAACATGTAAATGTATAAGCTCAATGAGAATCCCAAGCTAGGCACTTAAAAGTTTCAAACGGTAATGTTGAAACCACTGTTAGAAATAATGAAGACGCATCTCGCCGAAAAAACTAAATGCATTTCTATATGAAAAGATCGTTCAACGAAAACAAAATGTGGGGACAGGGAACAACGACAGTAAAACCATGCCCCCTTCCCCTCCTTCATCCTTTGTACGTTCGGAAATACATGTAGCATATACCTGTCATTGTCAATTGTTTGTTTGAAGTACAAACAAATTGAAAGCACAACTACTTTTCATTGTGTGTAGCGTGCTGTGGACCGCAAACCAATTTACATTCATGCTTGACACAATGGCAATGTATATCTAACACTTGTTCTAACCATATGTATTTCAGTAAACAGTCGTCGTAAAATTCCAGGCGGTGTTTTGAAAACTTGAAACCGGACATTGTCTTCCGTAAACGCAGACCTATAATTTTGTACCTTTTGTCTGTTCCCTCCCCCTAGATCATTATTTTCAGTTTCAGTTTTGAAACTAAATAACGAAATCAAATTTTATTGTGTTAACGATGATTCTGAAGAATATCTTGGTCGTTTAGAAATAGTAAGGTAAGCCTCTAAATTCTTACATATATGATCGGGGAGGTGTAATCAGTTACGCAATATCGTCCCTCTGGGACACCGATCTCTGTCCTTCGCTGTCAAAACATAATCGTACAAATGTTCTTTTTCGTTCACGATCGACGCGGATCAGTTAATTTTGTTTACTGTATTGCACACATTTTTGCTGTGTCGGACAATTTGTTTTTAATGTTCCAGCAGTCAAAACACAAATAAAAAACCCTCATGACTCGTGTATAGCTTAATGACATGGCTTCTAATTATAGATTGCACCATGCAAAAGTATTGCTTTTCTTGACCTCTAAGCGCTATGCGAAGGTAACAGAGCAAAGGCACCCTAGCCAAAACGGTTTCATGTACAGATTCTTATTCATTTTTAGATTTTGAATTACTTAATAATCACTTTAATTATGACAGACGCAGATTCAAACGGGAATTTTAACTGAAGAATGATCTGCTTCTCTGTCCCACTTTTTCCCAGAATGAGGACAAAAAAAGGTCACCTTTTTATACATATTTTATCCACTGTCCAACGAACTGTATTTCGGACAAAATGCCCCTGCGGATATGAATGTTAGCCCGTACTAGATCGGTTGCAAAATTACGACTACTTTAAACACGACTTGTTTACTACAGCGATGCATATATTTGCCCATAGGTGGCGATAAACCGGAAACGTGATGATGAAAGCAAACTCCAACTGTCGACAATAAAGCGCAGCTACACTTAGCGCTTTAAAAAAGCACTACCTTATCACGAAACACACCCACATAATGTACTTATGGCGTTCAATAGTTTCGTCACAAACATATACATACTATAAAATTCTTCACAATAAAATTCAAAATTCTTGTCGATGCAATTGTAAATACTCGGTCATTTCCGCAAGTATTTCTCGCTCACAAAAATGGTAGAGTAGTGACGATTGCTTGCCGGTGATGAAACAATGTTGACTCCGTCCCACTCGCGTTATGTCAGCTGAAGGACATGCACGCATTGATGTTTTGTAATATCTAGTATAGCAGCAATCATTATGAAGCCCACATGCAATTCTCCACTTGACCGATATAGGTCCACAAATAAATATCAAAGTTCTATATTTAGAGCGATTCTACAGGTATGTAGGGTCGTTGGACTTTTGGTCTGTTGCAGACGGCTTTACACTATCCATTCTTTAATTACTTATGTTTCAATAATTTGACACAACACAATTTCTGTTACATGCGCCAGTTACTGTATTAGCAAATTCTGAATTAGATTCGCCATCCAATACTAAATACATGTATGTACATCGATGAAAAACAAATTTTGTGTTGATGTATATGATTTTTGGATTGAGCTACAGCATAAAAAAAATCCATTTACAGTAACAGCATATACTCCAATATTTTACAATTCTAACTTTCTTGTGGGCAGGAAAACATTTCTTAATAAATCCATGTTTCACAATAATATTAAATACCTTAATGGCCATATTGATGAAGTGCGTTTATTCCTGACTTATGAATCTCTCTGTAACATTTATCCAAAAGTAAAAATTATTTTTTAAAGAATATATGAGTGTTGTAAATGCTATTAAAGCATGTGTAAAAAAAAAAAGTCAAGTTTGATAATAAAAAAATCCATTAAATTAACAAACCCTCTGATTATGTCGAGTATGTAAAACTTATACGGTACCAATTTTGATGCACCAGATGCGCATTTCGACAAATAATGTCTCTTCAGTGATGCTCAACCCAAATGTTTGAAATCCGAAATAACTATGAAGTTTTAGAGCTAAATATGGCCAAAACCAGCGTGCCAAAGAAGTGGAGCCAAATTCGTCCAAGGATAAGAGCTATGCATGAGGGAGATAATCCTTAATTTTGAAATGAATTTCTAAATTTTATAACAGCAATTAAATATACATCCGTATTTTCAAGCTAGTAACGAAGTACTTAGCTACTGGGCTGTAGAGACCCTCGGGAACTAACAGTCCACCAGCAGAGGCCTCGACCCAGGGGTCATAATGTAAAACTTATACGGTTCCAAACGAAATGTTTAAAATCCGAAATAACAATAAACTTTTAGAGCTATTTTAGGGGGAAACAGAGTGCCAAAAATTGGAGTCAAATTCGTTTAAGGATAAGAGCTATGCGTGAGAGAGATAATCCTTAATTTTGAGATGAATTTCTAAATTTTATAACAGCAATGAAATATGCATCCGTATTTTCAAGCTAGTAACGAAGTACTTAGCTACTGGGCTGTAGAGACCCTTATAGAAACCTTCGATTTACGGCGCACAAAAAGCTGCGCACGATTTAGGCCTGATATCGTTGTATTCCTGTGTTGCTGTCTCATAAATTCATTATCAAAACATTCTTAACATATTTTCCTACTGTACTTGTGTCCAAGTATACCTTCCAATATTAAAGCCCATACGACCCGAAAACCCACAGCTTCAAATGATTTCGTTTGTTGACGTAGCCATGTTAGGTAGCCGGGTCAATTCGAACCCTGTTGCTGTTGGTATCTATTTATAAAATTCGTTATAAGTTATTTATTTGCTCTTCGTTTATTATCAACACGAATAATTAATAGAAATTAAAAAATACAGTTTTTCTAAAGGTAAAATAAGCTCTTGATTTATGAAAATGCTGCAAAAGTCCAATATGATCCTTAACACTCGTGTGGCAGGGATGGAGACCGGACCAGACTAATGAAAGCCGCATTCTCGTGAGTTTAGCTATTTGAATAGTTATTATTTAAAGGAATTTGGATGATACATTATTTAAAATATTTGTGGGGATATTAGTTCACATCTAGAAGGTATGTGCAAGTATGGAAATGAACCGGGATTCCAATTGACCGTCTACCTAACATGGCTACGTCAGCAAACGAAATAATTTCAAAGCTGTGAGTTTTCGGGTCGTTTGGGGCTTTAATTGATATTTGAAGGTATGATTGGACACAAGTATAGTAGGAAAATATGATAAGAATTTTTTATATTAAAGTTTTGAGATAGCAACACAAGAATACAACGATATCAGGCGTCAACCGTGCGTAGCTTTTGTGCGCCGTAAATCGAAGGTTTTTATCAGGTGTGGATCTGCAACTCTCTGTTCCGTCATAACATTTTTTTTCAGAGAGCTACAGTTCTGCAGCTAACTCTGGGTCTCCCTGAATACTTATCACTTACTTAATTTGTGCATCAGTTGAATTCAGGTGATGAAACAACGTATGAAAAAAATATTTACTTATGCAGTGATGAATATTCGTCACACTCCCGCATGTAAACAAGTTGTTTCGTGCCTTACTATGTACGAGAGTTCTTCAAAGGGAAATAACTCGTATGTATCTAGAAACTGGCGTATTCTGATTATAGATGATTAAAAAGAGCAGGTGTCCTTTACCAAAATTGTAAATTCTATGATCCAATGACAGGGTTTTAGTTCCGGGTGGACCAAAATTAGTATAGTGACCATGGTTTTAACAGCATCATATAAAGTTTATATTTCACCATGTTGAAAAGTTTCAGGACATTGTTTCCAATCCATATTTGTTATTTCCTTACAGAAAATGTATTATTTAGTTGTACAAAAAATAAAGAACAATGCATGAAGTTTTTTTTTTACTGTTGTTCCTGCTCATTAACATTGCAGACAGAATTCATGAAGTCAGCTTAGTGCTTTTCAGTACTTTGATTATTTTATGCTTTGTCATTATATACCATGGTTTTTTATGTTAAGATGGTGACACTTTATTACATGCTGTAGCTTTATCATGATAAAATGGTGTGTTTTACATTCATGCTGGTGTATCTGGGGTGCATTTTCAACAGATGGAGAATTGAGCATACTTTACCAATCATCATTAATTATTTTCATCATCACTTCTACTAACGCAATCGGCAGTTCGCAAAATGAGCTATTCGATTTGCGAGGGGTTCCGACTGATCACCTAATCATCTCATCATAATGAAATATCCAAAGCACGATATGGAAAATATCTATTCGTTATAAAAACCACCATCTTATAAAGATATAACACAAGCGTATATTTAAAAAACCAGCATGAATATAAAAATCACCATTTTATCATGATAAACCCACATCATGTAATAAAGTATCACCATCTTAAAACATAAAAGAACCACAGCATATGATGAAAACGCACCATCTTATCATGAAAGAACCACAACATGTACTACAAAAGAACCACATTATTATGAACGAACCAAAGCATGTAATAAAAAGCACCACTTTATATGAAAGAACCACAGTTTATCGTGAAAGGGCCACAACATATAATAAATCAAAGTACTGAAAAACGGTGGCGTGGGTTGCAAAAAGCTTAACACATGTGAACTTAAAACAGTACAGAGATAGTAATTGCCTGAGTGAGGAAGCATTAATAGTTATTCATTTTGTAGTTAATTCAATAATGGTAAAACAAGGTAAAAGAGTTCATGGATAGTTTA
The DNA here is from genome assembly GCF_947568905.1 of Ostrea edulis. Taxonomy (NCBI): domain Eukaryota; kingdom Metazoa; phylum Mollusca; class Bivalvia; order Ostreida; family Ostreidae; genus Ostrea; species Ostrea edulis. The sequence goes on from NC_079170.1 coordinate 26,608,884, forward strand.
TTCAATCCAAAAGAAGAAACATGTACATGTATATATAGTTTTAAAATGCAGTTTCCAAAATTCAATTATGATCATGCCTTGTAAATGAGCAGATGTGGTTTCTCAAGTGAATAGAGGAGCATGAAACTGATATCCATGCACTGTTTTCCTTTTGAGCTTGGGAATATTTTAGGACTTTGATTGATTGTATCTTGTTTAACGTCTCTCTTGAGAATATTGTACTCATTTGGAAACGTCACTAATACCAGTTAAGGGCTTCAAATTTAGGTCTATGCTCGGCGCTTACGGCCATTAAGCAGTGTTATTCTTTAGCGTGCCACACCTACTGTGACGCAGGACATCCGGTTTTTATGTCATCTCTGAGCACCCGTGACATTCTCACCTGATGCCGAGCGATTGGCGATGGAACAATGGTAAGAATGTAAGTTTGAATTAATGAGGTGATCCCATATAGAGAACGTTATCTCCACCACCATTTAGAATTTTGAAACTTGGGCAAATGAACACCATTCAGGTTTGTTTTTGCGGTAAAAAAAATCAAACATTTTAGACATCTGTAAAGGCAACTTTTCCGTCAGTCTCTCGTTCCTCCCTTTGAAAAATGATGCTATGTGCCTGCTTTACATATTCATGTGTTGCAGACTTTCCGAGAACTCGCTAGAGACTCCTTCTATCATTATCCTTTCTATCATCTTATATATAATAAATTAAAATCAATATCGTTGATTTTGAAACTAAAATAATGAGTAATATTACCAAGAATTCATCATTTCAAGAAACATCATCGATGTTATACAGAAGAGAAAAAATTGGGAGAGTTCCTTAAATATTAATACAGAAATTTAAAGGTGTTTTGGTTATTTAGAAAATCAATTTTGTAGACGATTTCATAGATGCATGTATTTAGTATTTGATGGTGAATCTAATTCAGAATTTGCTAACTCAATACAGAAACTTGCGCATGTAATAAAAACTTTGTTGTGTCAATTTATTGAAACATAAGTAATTAAAGCATGAATAATGTAAAGCAGTCTGCAACAGACCAAAAGTCCAACGACCATAGCTACCTGTAGGGGTTCCGAGTGATCACCTAAATATATAATTATAATGAAATGTTCACAGCACAATATGGAAAATCTCTATTCGTTATAAAAACCACCATCGTATAAATATATAACACCAGTGTATATTGAAAAAACTTCATTTCTGAAAAAAAAACATGAATGTAAAAAGCACCAATTCATCATGATAAAACCACATCATCTAATAAAGTGTACCATCTTAACATAAAAGAACCACAGCATATAATGAAAAATCACATTGTAAAAAAGCACCACCTTATCATGAAAGAACCACAGCATATAACGAAAAAGCACCATTTTATCATGAAAGAACCACAACATGTACAACAAAAGAACCACATTATTATGAACGAACCACAGCATGTAATAAAAAGCACCACTTTATATGAAAGAACCACAGTTTATCATGAAAGGACCACAACATATAATAAATCAAAGTACTGATAGTACTGAAAAACGGTGGTGTGGGTTGCGAAAAGCTTAACACATGTGAACTTAAAACACTACAGAGATAGTAATTGCCTGAGTGAGGAAGCATTAATAGTAATTCATTTTGTAGTAATAATTCAATAATGGTAAAACAAGGTAAAAGAGTTCATAGATAGTTTATTCAATCCAAAACACGAAGCATGTACATATAGTTTAAAAATGCAGTTTCCAAAATTGATTTAAGATCATGCCTTGTAAATGAGCAAATGCATATTCTCAAGAGAATAGAGGAGCATGAAACTGATATCCATGCACTGTTTTCCTTTTGAACTTGGGAATATTTTAGGACTTTGATTGATTGTATCTTGTTTAACGTCTATCTTGAGAATTTTTCACTCATATGGAGACACCACCAAGACAGGTGAAGGGCTTCAAATTTAGATATATGCTCGGCGCTTACGGCCATTGAGCAGTGAGGGTCCTTTAGCGTGTCTCACCTACTGTGACGCGGGATATCGATTTTTAAGGTCATCTCCCAGGACCCGTGACATCCACACCTGATGCTGGGCAAGTGGCGATGGAACCGTCACTACCTGTTTTAACGATTTAGGTCTGTCTCGGTCGAGATTCGAACCACAACCTTCCGCATGAGGGGCGAACGTTCTACCTCTAGACCACCGCAGCGGTTTAGAACTTTGAGAATGATCACCTTGTAAAATGGAGAATGGCATTAGAGTTTGTGGCCTTTCCATTTTGAAATATCCATATGATTTTAGCATAGCATGGCACTCAAAACTTAAATACATGTATTAAAATCAGAACATAGATGTTATTTGTCGTATTACAGGTCAAGATAATAAACCTTTTCGCTTCATGATCTAATTGCCTGATAAGTAGGATTTTATTTTGTACCGGTATATATGGAATAGACAAATAAATATCACATTTATATACTGTTTCTCAAACATTTATCATGTGTTCAAAATATTCTTACGTGGATTGTTAATCTCTAGATTCTTCACGCGATTCAGATTGTTCTCGCGCTATCATGTTTTTTCAAAGTGAATTACAACAGATGCGTGAAGTTCTCAAACGATATCTTAAATATACCTCATATGTTTGAAGTAGTTCTGGAATTTTGATTAATGTCATACAATTAAAAAAAACTCTCGTATATTCTAATTGCCGAAGTAGTAGAATTCTCAATTATGAAAGCTGAGGGTAACAAACAGTGATCAATCTCATAACTCCTATAAGCAATACAAATAGATAGTTGGGCAAACACGGACCCCTGGACACACCAGAGGTGGGATGGATCAGGTGCCTAGGAGGAGTAAGCATCCCCTGTCGACTGGTCACATCCACCGTGAGCCCTATATCCTGATCAGGTAAACGGATTAATTCGTAGTCAAAATCAGTTTGCCGAAAACGGCCTAACAATCGGTATGAAACACGTCAGACAGCATTTGATCCAACGATAGGCTGTATTGACGAACTAGATCGTTATAACGACCATAGAATTTGCGAAATGCTGACTTCAATAGAGACTGTTGAAACCCCTGTACCATCAACTTGTTTGTCAGTAGCTTGCCTCGATTTAAGAACTGACCGAATACAGAACAAGCTATTGCGTATCGAATCAGTTCAGAGATATAAACACCATATGCAGGTGATAATGGAATATTGCTACATAAATATGGGAAGTTGACGATGAAGAAGCTAAAATCATCCCGTTTGTCATACAACTGAGTTGTCAGTTTGCCGTTAATGTCTATTTCCAATAAAATATCTAAGTATGAAGCAGAAGTGGACGACTCTATGGTGTCTTTTATTTCGAGCTCACATGCAGGGATATATCGAATCGACATATGAATGAAAGTTAGTATTGTTAATAAACAAAACGTCGTCGATATATTTAAATGTCGAACTGAATGCCACAGCAAGATTTTTTCTTCTCACGTAGAAGTTTTTGAAATAAATTCTGCTTCATGCAAGGTGAAGATAACGAACAGTGATCAATCTCTTAACTCCTACAAGTAATACAAAATAGATAGTTGGGCAAACATATGAATATAGAAACAGATCAGCTAACAAAGGAGCACAATTCCTGCCCATGGGAATTCCAATAGACTTTTGGAAGACCTGATCACCAAAGACCACGAGGATATCGCTAATGGGGAACTCTAGGATATTTTTTATTTCAACTTCAGAGTACTTGTGCGTGGAATCAGAGTGGTGTTTAACCAAGTAATTTTTTGGATGACTAATCACTAGATATGAATATGAATATTTCCGTTTTCCATTTTAGTTGAAGAACTCATAAAATCTTATACCTTGAAAAATCATGAATGGAATTCTCGAGTTTTCAGAAGATATTATGACTCAGACAGAGTGTCTTAGTTGTGTTTGTTCCTGTATACATTTTTTCAACTTATCTAAAACATACATGTAATGTCAACGTCTCAATCATGTGATATTTCTCGTATCTTCAAATAAATTCCATCTATTTTAATCATTAAAATATTTATCATGTTCCTAGATTTGCAAATAGTTCTCAAATTGTTCAATGATTCTTAAAATGTTGATAGAATATATACAGTAAAGTCTCAACCATAGACACCTCAAAACTACTTAAAAGGGTAATAGAATGTTGAAGTTCTCAAAATATTTTGACTCAGTCAAAGCATATTATTGTATTTCAGACTTTCAGTCGTGTATATTCCTGACTCTCTGTAAATCTTCATTCTATTTTCTCTCATATTTGTAATCTTAAATTCTAACTCATTAGTTATTCCTCGGCGCGGGCTCGAATCCCGCTCGGGCCGGTAAGTGAGAAAGTTTCCCAGTTTACTTTCGAAAGGCCGGTGGTCTCTTCCCAGGTAGATTGTATCTGGGTTCTTTCTTCCACCAATAAAAACTGGTCGCCACCATATAACTGAAAAATTGTTGAGTGTGGCGGAAAACAGCAAAACAATCAATCTTTAAATAGTTCACAGTTATGTAATCTTAACAAATTAAATGATCAAGTTTTCAAACAATATCTGGAAAATTTTCATGTTTTTAAATATTTCATATGATGGGTGATTCAATAATTGTTTGAAGTCTTGGAAATCTAAATCACTAATTCTCAAACAAATAGAATGGAGTTATCAAGAAGATGTCTAGTCCAAGAGTAGATTTGATCAGAGTATAATGTCCCATGAGGATCAGAGGTGGCTAAATGAGGCGGTCCTTCGAATGATACCGCAAAAACAGAGGCCCTGTGTCACAGCAGATGTGGCACGATAAAGATCCCTCCCCTCTCAAAGGCCGTAAGCGCCGAGCATAGGGCTAAATTCTGCAACCCTTCACCGGCAATGCTGACGTCTCCATGAAAAGTGAAGATAACGAACAGTGATCAATCTCATGACTCCTATAAGCAATAGGAAATAGAGAGCTGGGCAAACACGGACCCCTGGACACACCAGAGGTGGGATCAGGTGTCTAGGAGGAGTAAGCATCCCTTGTCGACCGGTCACACCCGCCGTGAGCCCTATATCCTGATCAGGTAAACGGAGTTACGGTAGTCAAAATCAGTGTGCCAAGAACGGCCTAACAATCGGTATGAAACACATCAGACAGCATTTGACCCAATGATAGGTTGTATTGACGAACTATATCGTATAAAACTATCTTGAGTGAAACGTTAAACAATATAGAAGCAACCAGCAGAGTATAGGGAGGATGTAAAGCTCAAAACGAAAATTTGTTAGAATCATTTCAACTAATTGCAGCAAGTGAGTTAGAGGATTAACGTTTTTAGTATCGAGAGAGTCTCTTTATTTTGGAAATAGGTTGGGGCTAACTTCAAATTTTGCCGCAAAACAACATGAATAAAAAACAATGTATAAAGTGGACTAGAATTTTACTTCAAACTATCATAAACATATATTTCCTGCTGAAATTACAACACAAGAAACACTCTAAATTGCATTTACCTGAATGAAAATCTATTTTAAAAATTGTGTACCAATGTTGTAAATGACCATACAAGACTTCGGCATATTTGTGTATGAATCGAACATTTATTCCATTGTAACATCATCGATGGTCCTCTTTGTACTTTTGGGAAAATTGAAGATTTGGGCCCTCAAAACAAAACAATAATTGTCAATTTTAATTACATGTATATACTTTTATCTATTCAATTTGTAAAAAGAAATGAATGTTAAGATGTGATTAATGTTGTGATACGCAAGAGTTTGTTCTGCGTATGGTTAGTTTTTATATCAAAGCAGGCTACTTACAAACAAGTTCATGGTGCAGGGGTTCCAACAGTCTCGTTTAAAGTCAGTATATCGCAGATTCTGTTGTCGTTATAACGATCTGGTTTGCCAGTACAACCTATCATTGGGTCAAATGCTGTCTGACGTGTTTCATACCGATTGTTAGGTCGTTCATTGAACACTGATTTTGACTACGGATAACTCCGTTTACCTGATCAAGATATGGGGCTCACGGCGGGTGTTACCGGTCGACAGGGAGTGCTTGCTCCTCCTGGGCACTTGACCCCACATCTGGTATATCCAGGGGTCCGTGTTCGTCCAACTCTTAATTTGCATATCCCATGGGAGTTATGAGATTGATCACCGTTTATTATCTTTACCTTTTTATTAAAGTCTGTGACCTGTCCAATTTCAAATAGCCATATAATTCTAACATGCTGTGGTATTTAAAAAAGAATGAATAATAAACCGAGAAGAGACAAATAATATTTTCTTATTTCAGGTCTAGATAATGAACGTTTTTCTAATTCCATGATATGATTACCTGATAATAAGAAGGATTTTATTGTGCACCGGTATATATAAATTGGCCAAAAGAATATAACATTTATATATCATTTTCAAAAGAGTCATTCATTATGTGCTTAAAATATTCTCCTATTGATTTTTAATCTTTAAATTAGTTCCTGGCATGTTATTTCAAAATGAATTATAGTAGATTGGTGAAGTTCTTAAAGGGGAATCACAGCTGAAGATGAATATAACTGACCGTGATAATATCTTCAATTTGTTTAAATTGAATTACAAAAAGAAAATCATTGAAGTACCTGTGCATGTCAAGTGGTCTATGGAGAGTGTGTGTAGCTGTCATTTTGTCATCAAAAAATTAATCAAATGAAAATTCCTCAATATTATATATTTCAGTAATAACACCAGTATGTAATTATTTCAAACACTTTTTAACCTCAAAACAGGCACATGAATGTGTAATTTTGGTGCTTAAATAATTTTTGTCTTCCTTATATATTTCTTTGCACTAAAAGCGGTTATCTAACGTAATTTTATTAGGTTTCTCTTGTTGTGGTTTGATGGGGGGTGTCTGTTTTTGTTTTGTTTTTTGTTTGTTTCTTTTTTAACAAAAAAAATCTGTTTATTAGTTATTGATATACATGTATATTCCTATGTCATTGAGAAATTTTGAGAACAAAAAGGTTGTCATCACTTTCACAACTAATATTCCTATACGAGATATCTCAAATATGCCTCAAAAGTTTGAAATAGTTCTCAATTTTCTATGAATCTCATGTAACAAAATTATCGTATATTCTAACTGCTGAAGTATCACAGTTCTCAATCATAATATCTTCTAAATCATTAATAAAATGCTCAAGTTTTCAGAAGGTACCTTGACTCAGTCAGAATGTGTTACATTGTAGTCGTGTTTGTCCCTGTATATTTTCTTTTTCAAATTATCTCGAATATACATGCAATGGCAACTTCTGAATCATCTAACATTTCAGTCATTTAATCTCAATAAAGATTTATTAAACTCTCAAAAGTTCTCATATATTCAGCCGATTTCAATTTATTCTAATAATTAAAATAGATCTCATATCGTTAGATTTTTAAATAGTTCTCATATGTTCAAATATTTCTCAAATTGTTCTAATTTGTTCAATAATTTTCATTGATAAAGTCTCTTTTTATATAGAACCTCAAAACTGCTAAAACAATAAATAATCTTAAATCTAAAGGTAATGGAACGTTCAAGTTCTCAAGATATTTCGACTTAAAGTAATTCCACCCTCCTGTGATGTCATCATATTTTGCAATATCAATGATTCATTTAGGTTTATGCATGATAGGAACATAAATTTTGTTGGAGTCTTTTCCGATAGTTATTGTAAAAAATCTTGTTAAAAATAAACTATTTTAAAAGTGTAAGTTATAGATGAATAATCAATGATACGTTTCAAAATATTGAATCCAAGGGCAATAACTCTGTTTCTATTGATTTCTTTATCAAGTCTATTATGCGATAGATTTTCTTTATTTTTTACAACATTTAGTATATTTTTGTGAAGATACAGTTTCATGAAATTGTTATGAATGCTACTATATCGTCATAACCAGTTTGTATGAAATTTTGATTTAGGAAAAGTGCAATTTTCTGACGGTGATAGTATGATTCGGTTTATGTATGTCTCGTATCTTAAAAAGTGTGATGACCTATGTATTTTATTTGATAATTTGTTAGTTTTAACTCTAATGAATGGAAATAAATACATTTTTCAAACTTGTATCAGATAAAACTGCGAGTATGGAGTTACCTTAAAGTACATGTATATTGTATTTTAGTCGTATATGTTCGTGACTTTCTCCATTTTTATCTCATTTTCTCTCATTTCGAAATCCTTTGTTATTCTTATCTTCAAATAATATACAGTTATGCAATCGTAGAATTTATTAATCAAGTTCTTAATCATGTGTTTAAACTACTTTCTTATATTGCGTTATTCAATAACTTTCCGAAGTCTAGGAATTTTCAATTACTAATTCTCAAACTAAAAGAATGTTGGAAGTTATCAAAAAGATATTTAGAGTTGACTCGATCAGGGAGGATGAAAAAATCAAAACGAATCTACAAATTTAGAAAAACAAGAGGCCCACAGACCTCATCGGTCACCTGAGTACTTAATTGAAAAGTATCACTACTCTCAAGGGCTATGAAATCTAGAGAGAAAAAATCCTGTTCTGAATTTCTAAGTTAAATTCTAATGTTCAGCAACAGTATAAAACAAGATGTTTTCTTAAAACTTCAATGCCTTCAAAAGTGCATACACTGATGAAAGGCTTTACATAATATAATAGGTGTATTAACGTTAAATCATTCAAAGATGTGACTAATTTGGGCCAATCCTAGAGTCAAAACCCTGAGTTGTGAAATACACCATTTGTGTACATCCTTTTCTGCTATTCCTAAGTATGCATTTAGATTTTATACAGTATCAGCAAACTTACACATAAATACTATCTACTAAGTTTGGCCCCATCCTAATAACAAAACCCCTACACCTGGGATCATCAAATTTACAGTTTTGGTAAAGGACGGCCTGCTCTTTCTAAATATGAATATGTACAAGCAAATATCCATTCAGTTTCAATTTAGTATCAATAACACTAAAGAGGATGTTATTTAAGTGTTTTACACATAGACACTTTATAGTAAGTTTCGCCCCGCCCTGGAGTCAGAACCCCTACCCCAGGGATCATGAAATTTACAATTTTGGTAGACGCCTTCCTGCTCTACATCACTATGCATTTAGTTTTTCTTAAATATGTGCTGGTGTAGAGAAGAGGATTTTTGAAATTTGGTCAATTTTGGACAGTTTTTGCCCCGCACCTAGGGCCCCAGTGATGTACTCAGGTGACCCAAAAATCTACTAATTGCAGGAAGAATAGTTACAGGATGAAATGTTTTAGCATCGAGAGAATCTATTTATTTGGAAACAAATTAGGAACCGCTTCACATTAGGGAAAAAACAACACTCTCGTGAATAAAAACTGCACAAAGTGACCAACAATTCATGTGTACTGGCAGCTGGAATTTCCTGTTGAAATCAAATGAAGTAAATCTTTGGGGATCTTTATGAATAAAAGAAAGAATTTCCCATGCGACAACCATCTGTAATTTGATGGTAGCACAAAGCCATTGTCTTATATCGTTGACCGATTGATTCCCTTTTGATTTGAACTGTCCACGCACCTAACATATTTATCTTTTACTGAAGGAAACTCGTCGCTTTGCGTAATGTGTACAGTATCAAATTCAAAGATGCCGAAATTCGCGAGATGAAGAAATAATTGTTATAAAATAGCCACATAGATTTAATAAGCTATTATTGATACTCTCAATTAAATAAACAACTCATAACTATCGTACATGTACTAAGACCTTAATATCAACATGAATTACTCCACCAATTACAAAGAATTTCAAAATTAACAGACGTTTGAACACAAAACCATCACAATCAAACAATTTAGAATGTCTAAGGAAAGTATATCTTTATAGTTAAGATAATCAATATTCTAATAGTATATTGCATGGAAATGTACTGTACATTATATTCAGAGATACCATTTTATACTCCGTGTATTTCAAAGGCTTTCAAAGGCCGACGCAGAAACCGCAACTTCAAAGGTGCCGACTATTAGGTAGGCCTACGCTTGGACTTTTTAATTCTACGGTGTCCCGTGTGTTTAGAGAAATACATGTGGCCCATACTTTATCTAAATATTACGGAAGTCAGGGTATAGAATTAATATTCATTTAACTGACGGTCGCCACTTAATTTATGTGGCGGTCGCCACTTATTATCTGGCGGCCGCCATATAAATTAACTGGCGACCGCCTTTTAAATTATACATTGCGGCTGCCAGTTTCAAAAACAATTTAATTTATATTGCTGAGTGATTATTTTGGAAAGATTTCGAATAGTACGCAAACACGTAGCATCGTTTTTCAGAGTGAAGGGACAGTCGGGGGAGAAATTGTCCTCTACAATTTTTGACAAGCAGAAAAAGAACCTAAAAAGATCTCTTTTGCCCAAACTTCGTATTCCTAAATTGGAGGGAGGGGGTTCCGTTCGTCCTTCAATTTATCAATTCATTTAAATTTATTATTACATTTTTACCATTCACTACAACCACCAAAAGAGTGGGGTGGGGGCCAATCCGCCAATTAATCTTATTTCACATGTGAAAATAACTTAGTTTGCATTTGAAAATAACAGAAAATGAAAAGTGGAGGGTCAGTCCCATGGTTCTACGTGCCCGATACGTTGGCATGTTAAGTATATACACATGAAGATTGCTCGTGCGCGAAAGTGTCGACATTTGATATCGTAAACATTTATATAACTTTGTAAATTAAGAGCACAATCGAAAAACAAATATTTAATGCTCTTAATTGTAGATGTATATCATATACATATTACTAAGCATTGGAGAGTGATGACACCCTTTCATTTTGAGAGAGAGGAGTTGATTAACTGGCGACCGCCATATAAATCGTTTAAATTGAGTGGCGGCCGCCATATAAATTAAGTGGCGGCCGCCACTTAATTTAACTGGCGGCCGCCAGATGAAATTAATTGGTGGCCATCAGTTAAATTAAATGGCGGTCACCAGTTAAATTAAGTGGCGGCCGCCACATAAATTAACTGGAGGCCGCCGGATAATAAGTGGCGACCGTCAGATAAAATGTGGCTACCGCCAGTTAAATTAAGTGGCGGCCGCCATATAAATGAATATTAGTTCTATACCCTGGCACCTATCGGCTTCAGTAAAATATTAATAGCACTTTTAAAATGTAAATATTATTTTCGTCAGCTCTAGAAACTTTTCTTAATTTTCTGCCTTCAAATTTCCGCCGCTAGGATCCCCGTGTATATATACATGAACGACAACTGCACAGCGACAGCATAAAACAGTGGCTATATGAATAGCCACCGTCTAAAAATATCCCATGCAGACTTGAACCGATGGGCTTGGTAAGTTGGAGCATTTGTTCAAACATCGTTCTTGATACCCTCAATCAAATAAACAAACCAACAAACAAATTATAACTATCGTGCATAGACCAATGGCAATTAATATCAATATGAATTACTCCACAAATTACAGAGGATTTAAAAATTTAAAAAGTAAAATTGAAATTTTCACCGTTTATTTGAAGTGAAATTTCGGAAATCATGGAAATGTCTGCTACAGAGTTATGTACAGAAACCATGCGTATCAGTTATATTATGTGGAGTGGCAGCATAATTAAAAATTTTGCCAAATATCGATCTTTGCATCCTTACGTGTGGTTGCCGAATATTGTTGAAGTGTTCACCTATTTCTAACACGAACTGCTAGGTGGGAAACGAGTAAGAGTAAACGGGGACATCACTGTGTTCAGTCGTATGTTAATATAAGACTAGTTTTATCTCTATAGCTGTAACCCAGCTAAATATGTCAACTTATCTAGTAAAACACGCTTCGAATTCCGTACCCCCTTAAGGTCACTATTCCGCACCCCCCCCCCCCCCCCCCCCCCACCAAATGTGGGGTTGTGCACGGTAGTATCTACTTCAGTGGGCGTTACTGTATATATACATGTACACGGGAACCCTAGTGGCGGATACGTACACCACTGAAATTTCAGTTATTAACAAAAGCACAAGGAAGAAAAGGGATTATCATCGGTGTATGTAAAAATAGTTAACTTTCGTAAACTTACCTACAGAATCCTCTCCGGACACAACTATGAACATAAAAATAAGATAGCAAGCAGTCTCTACGAAAATCATTGTATGTGAGACTCGAACAAAAATTGATCCTTTTCCTTTAACAATTGTCCTGTGCTATCAACTGATTTTATTCAGTTTCTATCTACCGATTAATAATTAAGTGCAGTATATGACAACGTTTATTGCATTTTAGATTGTTCATTCGCATTGAAAATGACGTGTGTATAATGTCTTTGTTGTTGTTGGTTGTTTTTTTATTAATAATTTTTAAGGCTACAAATTTTAAAAAAAAAGTTACCTCCTGAGCTTTTGAGCATAATTGCGCAGGCTGCTTTAATGAGGTATTTACATGTTCAATCCTGATCCTTCCAGTACAAACATATTACACATCTATTACTGAACCCTATCCAGTTGAATTTTTTTTTTTTTTTTTTTTTTTTAACATCCATTCAAAATTTGAAAGGGTTTGGCAGGGACTACATTTTGTGGTGGTAGGTTTGATTAGTCAAAATGTTCTAAATCTGCATGATTTTACAGTTTCTGTTTCATCCAATATATCGTCTATTTTTACACCCCTGTACGTGTGTTTCAGTTTTATCATTTATGATACAAGTAGTTGAGACTTGAAACTAGTTCAAATGTTGTAATTTATAAATTAGGTTGATATATTTTTCCAAACAGAACACCGACTCTTAAAAATGTCTAAAGCAATTTACTCGAAATTTTGTAAAAAAACAATTCAGTATTTTGGCCAATAATCTAAAAAAAAATTTTACTTATAAACCCACTTTTTTAGTTCCATTTTAAATTTGAAGATAAGACTTTCAAAATTAAAAAAGATCAGATCTACCCCAATATTTTCTCAGAGAGCTAAAATGCTGCAGCTAATATACGATCGAAGACGTAAAAATAGGTAGCGATTGCTATTTCGCAATTAGATGCAAGAGTCGTGGGTTTTTCGGGTAAGACCTTAAAAGGACCGATTCACAAGTTTCCCCCAAATTTTGTTTTTCACTATAACTGATCAAAAGCGTTTTGGGCGAAAATTCATTTCCCTAGTAACATTGATAAAGTGTCCGTTAAAATATATCATTTAGTTTATAAAAAAGACATCAAATGGTTAAAATTTATTTAAAAAATATATTGAATGAGTGTGGACTCTCATATTTGTGGACAACAGAATCTCTATATAATCCAATTTGGGTAAAACAGGAAGTTAAAAGAATATTAATAGACCAATTTATTCAAGAATGGAGGAGTAATATTTATCGTTCTCCCAAATGTTTAAATTACAGACTTTTCAAAGATTCCCTGATATTCGAGAATTATCTCTCTATTCTGCCACGAAAATACGCACTAATTTTATGTAAATTTAGATGTAATAATTTTAAACTACCCATTGAGTATGGAAGATGGAATGATACTCCTAGAAGTCAACATTTCTGTTATTTATGTAATCATTACATTTTTGAGTGTACACAGCATAATTTAACAAATGCCAGAAAAGCTTTATTGTCTGAAAATTTAACAAAGAATCCCAATATTATAAAATTCCACAAACTATTTACATCAACAAATCTTGCACTGCTTAAAAGGTTTATGTAAATTTCTATTGGTTGTAAAAGAAAATGTGGACCTTACGTAGCTTTAATAATTTCATTAGGATATAACTTGGTCTCCTGGTAACGTTCATTTGTTGAATCAATGTTTCTCCACTTTATACATAGCAATACAAAAAATATTTATTCCTGTACATGTTGTATATGCAGTGTTCTGTATTTTCCAACCTCCTCTCTGTAATGTATGACTATACATTTATGAGAATAAAGAATTGATTGATTGAAATCTATTATCTAATGTGTTTAAAAATTATGTTATCTACCATGGCAGAAGCTCGTGATAAGAGAGTTTATAATTTGTTTTGAAAACAAAGATTGAGGTGTGTGTTATTATTGATTTTACGAAGTTTTCAAACCAAATGGATATCGATCTAACTTTAACATAAATATCTTATTTCAAGTATACTTTAGGTAAAATGTGTCATTTAAAAGTTGAATTTGTCACTGTACAAAATTAAAATGCTTTAAATTACAAAATGAACATTTCACTAAAAGACTCGAGTCTTTGTTTGCATAACAGAGTTACATGTAAGGCTAAAATATTGTCCTTATCCTTGCATTAACAAGGTACAAAGTTTGGTTGTTGATATTAAACAAGTTATAATTTTTATTTTTAACATTAAAAAAAAAATTAAAAATACGTGAACCGGTAAGTCCCTTTAAAGAGGTTCGCACCTCAGATTTGGAGTAATGTCAATTTTTTGGGAAGTGTATTTTTGATTTCTACATTGAAGGAGAATTAGGAAATTAAAAAAAAACAAGATGTGTTTTTGAAACACAAATGCCCCCGATAATGGCCAATTCCAAAGATATCCAAGGTCACAAGGAAAAATATCTAGGTACCAGAAGAAAGATCTTGTCACAAGAAATGCTCATGTGCAAGATGAAAGCTCTAATATTTACCATATAGAAGTTATGACCAATGTCAAATTTTTTAAAAGTAGGTCAAAAGGTGTAGTACCCACGGAAAGGTCTTGTCACAAGGAATACTCATGTGAAATATCACTTGCACTTACTGTTCAAAAGTTATCAGCAAGGTTAAATTTTCAGACAGAATGACAGACAGGACAAAACCAATATGCCCCCCCCCCCCCCCCCCCCCCCCCATCTAGGGAGCATAAAAATTGGGGTCGCATTGCTTGTTATTGAGCTACAGTGTTCTAAACATGACCTTTTTGCACTTAAAATTGACTCAATATTTATTGAATTAAACTTGATTTGTCCATTGGTGTCAACGCGACATAAGCAACACAAATCTATCATTACATAAAATCGATACATAAGCATGTCTTCTAACAATAGTTTAATACAACATGTAGCAATGGAAATAAGTAATGACCTTTCTGCACTTGAGATACGAAAAAATTCATGATATCAAATTTGAGAGTTGAAAGAACATATTAGGAGTAATGTCAATTTCTAAAATTTCACATAATTTTTTAGGTCTTGTATTAAAATTTAACATGGAACAAAAAAGTGGGGGTTGGAGATCAAATTTTTTAATTATTGGCGAAAATACTGAATTCATATAAAAAAAAAATTGAGTAGATTAATTTAGACTTATTGAAGAATTGGTGTTCTGTTTGGAAAAAAATACATGTATATCAACCAAATTAATAAATTTAAACATTTGAACTAATTCAAAGTCTCAACTGTTTGCATCTTAAATTATAAAACTGAAATACACGTAAATATAGGAATATGAAAATAGAAGATATATTGGATGAAACAGAAACTGTAAAATCATGCAGATATCGAACTTTTCGATTAATCAATCCTTCCGCCGGAAAATACAGTCCATGTCAAACCCTTTCAAAATCTGAATTGACACAAAATTGTTCAACTGGATAGAGTTCAATAATAGATGTGTAAAATGTCTGCACCAATGGGAACAGTATTGAACCAGTAAATACTTAGTTGTAGCATCCTGCGCAGTTGTGCTCAAAAGCTCCGGCTAAAATATTGCATTGAGAAGGTCAAAATTTTGGCTGTCAACATTAAATGGGTTAATTTTTTTTAAAATATATTTAGCATCCAAAATGAATTTTTTTCTTAAAAAAAAAACAACAAACAAACACAATGTGAACCAGTCCCCTTAAGGTGGATCTTTCATAATTTGCATATAGATTTTCTAAGGAAAGACTTCATCATTTCTCTTGAACGATTTAAACTACATGTATATATATTTTGTATAACCATTTTTACGGCAAGAATTTTCATGTGATCCAATGGTGTGTGACCTTGACCTAGACGTTTGACCTGCTATTAATAAAAATCTGACGTATTTAATATACCCTGAACTATTTAAGATATATCTTTCATATATTGTATGTACACATTTCTTCTGGCAAGACATTTCATTTCCTTTGACCCTGTGAATTTGAACTTGGAGTTTGACCTACTTTTAAGAAAACATAACCTATAAAGCATCCGGAACTATTTTAGATAGGGCTTTCATACTTTTTATATAGATTAATTATGGAAAGACCTTGTGACACTTTTAAAAAAACCCACATATATAATATCCTCGGAACTATTCAAGGTAGGGCTTTGAAATTTTGTATAGAGATTCATTATGACAAGATACAATCGTGTTTGATCATGTAACCTTGACCTACATTTTAAGTCCTTGGATTAATTATCTCCTGCTGAACTATTCAAGGTAGAACTTTCATATTTTGTGTTATCCCTTGGTGATTGATATTGTGACCTCTACCTGAAAGTTTGATCTACTTTTAATAAAAATCTTACTTATTCAATATCTTCTGAACTATCAAAGGTAGAACTTTCATATTTTGTAAATAGATTTCTTATTGCAATGTCTTTCATTTTATACCATGATCTATGGCCTTAGTCTTATCCAGAACAGAAATATTATATCAGTCACGTTGGTATTGAAGCATCTCTTGTGTTTTGTGAATTCATTTTCAGTTATGCTGCGATCCTGTTTGGGTTAGGTTGGGGCCACATAGGGGGAATAAAGATTGATAAAAAAAATATTTTTAAGGTATACGTGTCGTATTTAACCGTATTTTGATAGATGTTAAAAACCAAACCAAAATTTTCTTAGCATGATAAACTATGCAAATATAAAATGATTTGGCAATTATTAAAAGAGTACTGGTCTACTCAATACAAGGAGAAAATGATGATTTTCTAATGCATTTTTATGAAGTAATGACTTTACGGTGGTTGAGCGCAAGAAAAATATTATTAGAAACAGCATGGGAGTTACGGTATATAGTCGTACGGAATGGTGATTTCATGTTAAACATAAAATTTAACTCCCCTTCCATTGCTAAGTGATTATCTCTAGCCCGTTATCCGTCTGTATCGATAAATGTGTGTCCCGTTAACAGCCTGTAGGTCGATAACGCTTTCATGTTGCCTCGTAGTTGTTTACATTTGAAATTCCATGTGCAATGTCACGTGATCATGAATATTTCGAAATGGGGTGTTCCTATCCAACTCGGAAAATACCTACATGTAATTAAAAAGGAAATTAGCTTGATTACCTTTTAATCCGATTGAGTTAATTGCATATATTGAATAACTTATATAGCTTGATATAAAACACATGGTTTTTATTCCTACTGAGATATCCAAAGAATATGGCATATATTGCTTTTAAAATGACATCAGTTTAACAACGGCAGGGTCAACGTGACTCAGGTGAGCAATGTGGCCAATTGGGCTCTTGGTTTGTTTGGGGGTTTTTTTTGGGGGGGGGGGGGGGGGGGGGAGAATATCAGCAATATAATGGTATTTCATCACTTTGGAATTTCTAATGTCACCGTTTTTATGTCAGTTTAGGTTTTTAAAATTCGGCATAGCAGGAAAAAGATGCTAGACACAGAAACCCTGCAGCGTTATCAAATGTTAAAAAATACATTGCAATGTTTATTCCCAAAAGATTGCAGCAGTAATATCGATAGTAAAAGGGATTTTTTCCCCCATCATTTTGAGACAGGCAATTTCCAAAATAGAAATTTTAATGAAGCAAACATTCCATTATATAGTTCAGAGCAATTTATACATAATTAATTCTGGTAATTAAAATTTAAAAAGATCTTTGACCTTATGATTTTGACTTTCTCCAGAATAGAAAGGGCATTTTAATCATATTGGTATTCGGGCATCCCAGTGTTGTGTGAATTTAAGTTGAGGCCAAGATGGGGTCACATTATGGGATGAAAAATTTTCATTGGAAAAAAGGTTAAAAAACATTGTTTAAAAATCACAACAGTGACTCAGGCGTGCAATGTTTAAACCAATGACAAGTACTAAAAATGCCAATACAATAAAACATGGGGGCTTCCAAGGGCTTAAAGGAGGGTCCCAGCTTCTCAGATTTTTTCCGCACATGACCGGTAATTGAAATCCTGGATCTGCTCATGGGAATGTCATAGGATGATTATCTTAAAGATATTTAATATAATCCCAACTATGCCAGCCAGGTCAAGATAAACTTTACAGGTGCGTTTTTAGAAATAAACATTTTTGAAAATACATTAACATGTTAGAGCTTCATGAAGAGTATATCCGTGTTAAGTGCTGTAGTTCACACCAACATGAAATTCATTTTTGTAAACATTCTACTTTCACTTTAGCATGCTAGGTCAAACACAAAAGATATTTATAAATGAGATTGTTTATAAACATGCTTACCTTCATAATATAAATCATTCACCCACTGCATTGTCAACAAATCAAAACAAGACTATTCTTGGTTCAATCAATCTTCTTGAATCTAACTGTACATAGCAATAGCAATACTATGTACCCAGATCAAAAGTAATGTTAACATTGACAATTATCCAGCAAATCATAAGTACAATTAAAATGGTAAATCTTTGTGACCTTGATTTTATACAGATTACTAATACAACTACTGTATGTACGTGTACTGTCTGGTGCTTGTTTGTAAAGATATGATTCAATGAAACAAAAAAATTTAAAAAATCAATTCAAAAAAGATTTTACTACTAAATGTAAATTGCATAATTAGAAAACAATGCTTTACTTTGTACTGCTCACTCTGTTCCATAATCAGACAAATTATATAATTACATTCATCTAAATTCACATTATTATCCACAATTGTATGTTAATGAACGGCACACACGACAATGAAAGAACCTGGTACAATTTCACCAGTACAGGACTAAGCACTGAATTGAAATTTCCTTTTGAATAGCCTCTTCATTTAAGCTTGTTTAGATAGAATGTTCATATGTTTTGCATATTGAAATATTTTTTCTCCATGATGATTTAGACTTCGTCATCATGACAGTCTGTCCTTGAAGGTGAAGGTCGCAGGTCTGTCTGGTACCATTAAAACTTGGAACTTCATGTCAAGGTCACCATGGAACTCCAATTTAAAATTCATCAACATCTTGGATAAAAGAACATACAGTTCTTGTTCTGCAAATCTTCTTCCTTCAAAAATAACGCAAGTCTTAATTTCCTTTTTGAGCTGAAAATTGTATTTTGAAAATATCACAAATAAATAAATAAATATTTAAACAAACTAAAATGAAACTTGAAAAGTACAAATGTACTACTTAGATGGGAAACCAGCCATGCAAAATTTTTACAAAATGCAATATGTATGCAAAATACACAATCGCTGAGTGAAACCACAGGCAATTATATCACTTGGGTTCAAATTTAATAGTAAATTTTAAAAATCAGAATATACATGTAAGCAATGGTCAAATTTTTAATATTTCAACAAACATTGTGTTAAATGATAAAGTCCTATCTTGAATACTGTGAGAGGAGTTAGAGAGAAAAACCAATTACCCCTATAATAACAAGAGGTACTGTGAGCAATGCTCACTAAGAATACCCCCCGCTTACCCCAATCTCCCAAAGGGTGTTGGTAATAGGTATAAACTACCTCTTTTCTGAGTGTAAAAAACAAATGGCATGACAAACCGAACCATATTGCTACTTCAATGTCCAGTGTGCTTGACCTTTGACCTTTTGACCCCAAAATCGATAGGGAACATCTTCATCCCATGGGTAGTCCATATGTATGATATGGTGACGGTAGGTGGAAAGGATAACGCTTTAGAGCCCGGAAACCATATTGCTACTTTGATGTCCAGTGCGCTTGACCTATAACCTTTTGACCCCAAAATCGATAGGGAACATCTTCATCCCGTGGGTAGTCCATATATACGATATGGTGACGGTAGGTGGAAAGGATAATGCTTTAGAGCCCGGAAACCATATTGCTACTTTGATGTCCAGTGCACTTGACCTTTGGACCCCAAAATCGATAGGGAACATCTTCATCCCATGGGTAGTCCATATATATGATATGGTGACGGTAGGTGGAAAGGATAATGCTTTAGAGCCCGGAAACCATTGCTTCTACAGACGGACGGACGAACAGACAGACGGACAACCCGATTCCAGTATACCCCCCACAACTTGTTGCGGGGGGTATAATAAACAAAAACTAATTTCATCTAAATCGGCATAATTCTCATGACTTCTCCAACATTGGGTACATACTGATCTGGTATAGACCCAGGCCATGCGAGACAGGACATACAAATTATATATCATCTCTTAAAAGGGATGTAACCCTCATTTGAATAAAATTTTAATCCACTTTAAAAATTACCCAAGGATAATTTATGGCAATTTTGGTTAAAACTGGCCCATTGTTTCTAAAGAAGTAAAACAGGGTATGAAAAGTTAACAGCAACAACAACGCCAAATACATTTTGATCATTAAAACTCACTTGAGCCTTTGGTTCAGGTGAACTACTAAGTAAGACAGAATAACCCGACATTAACCTGCACACATCCTGGGGCCGTGTCCGAACGGAGTCAGCAGGTAAGGGTGGATGTTCAGAGCTGATCCGTCCCTCAGCCACCGCTCCGGTAGAAAGCGGTCCGGTTCAACAAAGTAATCCGGAGATTTGTAGTGAACATAAGGGGCCAACTCCACAATAGTCTGTTTAATGAAAATATAATATTGAAGATGTGTCAAAAGAACTTGCTCAAAACTGTCAGACGTGAAAACTCATGGTGTTGGCTTGAACAACATAAGAGTATTCCTTTGATTTACATTGTTACATATAAGTATCCCTGCATCACTTCATAATGGTGTGACAGATCGGTGTATAGGTAATCTTATCTATTTTTATACACAGCTGGCCACCAAAATAAGCATACATGTCACCAATCTGATTAAAATCAGATCTTTGATCCACTCCATTATTGTTATGTCGATACACAACATATTGTGTCTCAACTTATCAATAACAATAACAGAACAGATCAAAGATCTGATTTTAATCAATAACGGAGCGGATCAAAGATCTGATCTTAATCAATAACAGAGTGAATCAAAGATCTGATTTTATTCAATATTTGAATGGGGTGGATCTAAGATCTGATTTTAATGAGACTGACAATGTCACACAATTAGATATATTACAATGTGGTGCTTGCATCTGTTAAAATATCTCCAAGACACCTTTTACTCTTCAGTCCAATTTTCATTGAAAATTGAGTGTGCTTATCTGAGGGGAGTGTAAACCATTGGAAGAAATATTTTCATCATTTACTAAAGAGGATATCACGCAGAGCCAGAGAGGTGTTTGTAGTTTTCATTTCTAAAAGCCTAAAATAAGCAGTTAGAAATTTAGGGAAATTAAGAAATACATGTACACAAATGTTGATTCACATGAAATTTTCAATGTCTGTGAGGCAAATCAATATAAATTTCATATCTATTTGGTTAATATGCAAATCAATAAACATGATAAATTTCATATCTGTGCAGCAAATATGGGTATAAGAATGTTTTCCTCTATGAATAAAAATCATTGTAGTTTGTAAAGTTAACTTGATTGTAGTTTGTAAAGCTCAAAAACTCAATAAAAATGTTTAGAATAAAACTTCTCTTTTTTTGCACATTACTATTCTTACATGGACTATACTGCATATCCAATTCTTCACAGTGGGATCCTTTCAATGCCCCAATTATTGACTTACCCTGCTGGCAAGAGATAGCCCCAAATACGACTTACCCTGCTGGCAAGAGGTAGACAAATTCCTCACTTTCCCTACTGGCAAAAGGTAGCCCAAATAATTCTCATCTTACCCCTGCTTACATGATATAACCTGCTGGCACGAAATGGTTCGAATTCTTATCTTACCACCCAGTTACACCATATAATAAACTGGTACGAGATGGTTCGAATTCCCATCTTACTCCCCAGTTACACCATATAACCAGCTGGCACGAAATGGTTCGAATTCTTATCTTACCGCCCAGTTACACCATATAATCAGCTGGCACGAGATGGTTCGAATTCCCATCTTACCCCCCAGTTACACCATATAACCAGCTGGCACGAAATGGTTCGAATTCTCATCTTACCACCCAGTTACACCATATAATCAGCTGGCACGAGATGGTTCGAATTCCCATCTTACCCCCCAGTTACACGATATCACCTGCTGTCATGAGATGATTGGAATTCTCATCTTACCACCCAGTTACACCATATAATCAGCTGGCACGAGATGGTTCGAATTCTCATCTTAGCCCCCAGTTACACAATATAACCTGCTGACACTAGAGAGCCCAAAGTTCTTACTTACCCCAGCTGGTACAAGATAGCCACCAAGAATTAAATCTTTCTTCAGAATTCTCTTTATTTCAAGTCCAATTGGCAAAATCCTGTAAAAATACATTAACATAATAATAAAAAAATTGAAAACCTTTCTGAACAATTGTACAACAGGCAGCTATGAATAGATTTCTCAATCAGCTATATTTTGGTGCAGACCACGTAACAGGATTGATACATTTATAAAAGGAGTTCTAAATGCCATAAGCCATAGTTTGGTGTTTACCATGTGCCAGGATGGATATCAAAAAATATTCTCTATCTGTTGGTCTGTCTGTTTGAGATAACACCTAGCTATTGCTACACCTGAATACCATTACACTACACTACAATGCACAGTGTTCTAAAGAACACGCATGACCTCCCCAAGGACATCATTAATTGTGATAGATACAAGTAAACCACCCCCACACAAGGACATCATTAATTGTGATAGATACAAGTAAATCACCCCCACACAAGGACATCATTAACTGGTTTAGATACAAGTAAACCACCCCCACACAAGGACATCATTAACTGTGATAGATACAAATAAATCACCCCCACACAAGGACATCATTAACTGGTTTAGATACAAGTAAACCACCCCCACACAAGGACATCATTAACTGTGATAGATACAAGTAAACCACCCCCACACAAGGACATCATTAACTGTGATAGATACAAGTAAACCACCCCCACACAAGGACATCATTAACTGTGATAGATACAAGTAAATCACCCCCACACAAGGACATCATTAATTGTGATAGATACAAGTAAATCACCCCCACACAAGGACATCATTAACTGTGATAGATACAAGTAAATCACCCCCACACAAGGACATCATTAACTGTGACAAAAACAAATAAACCACCCCCACACAAGGACATCATTAACTGTGATAGATACAAGTAAATCACTCCCACACAAGGGCATCATTAACTGTGATAGATACAAGTAAACCACCCCCAAACAAGGACATCATTAACCGTGACAGATACAAGTAAATCACCCCCACACAAGGACATCATTAACTGTGATAGATACAAGTAAATCACCCCCACACAAGGACATCATTAACTGTGATAGATACAAGTAAATCACCCCCACACAAGGACATCATTAACTGTGATAGATACAAGTAAATCACCCCCACACAAGGACATCATTAACTGTGATAGATACAAGTAAACCACCCCCACACAAGGACATCATTAACTGTGATAGATACAAGTAAACCACCCCCACACAAGGACATCATTAACTGTGATAGATACAAGTAAACCACCCCCACACAAGGACATCATTAACTGTGATAGATACAAGTAAATCACCCCCACACAAGGACATCATTAACTGTGATAGATACAAGTAAACCACCCCCACACAAGGACATCATTAACTGTGATAGATACAAGTAAATCACCCCCACACAAGGACATCATTAACTGTGACAAAAACAAATAAACCACCCCCACACAAGGACATCATTAACTGTGATAGATACAAGTAAACCACCCCCACACAAGGACATCATTAACTGGTTTAGATACAAGTAAACCACCCCCACACAAGGACATCATTAACTGTGATAGATACAAGTAAACCACCCCCAAACAAGGAGAACACAACCTAAATATCAAAGTCTTATCCCTACCAATAACAAAGTTAGTTGATGTGACAGACAGATGAACAGACAAAGAACAAAACAATTTCTGAGCATAGTTATGCTTTACAAGTGACATAAACACACTTCAACAGTATGGCAATCACCTTTGTGATTCTTTAACACAGGCTTTGAGGTAGGTCATCTTATTGATGTGTTCTCCAGTGATTGGTTGACCATCTTTCAGAGCCTCTCGTACTTCTTCATATGCTTTCTGCTGCACCTCTGGATTCTTGGCTATGCAGTACATTGCAAACAGTAACGTGGGCACAGTCTGTCAAAACAAAGAATCTCAGAAAATGTCAAGTATGTTTATTTCAAAAACAATCTCAAACACCAGAAGAATTTTGAACCTTGCTAGCAAGACAACTATCTAATTTGTGGTTAGCTTTGAACGTATTTTATTGTAAAATCATTACAAAGGGATCTGGCACCAGTTCTAAAACCTTACACCGCCCTCTCCCTATATACATGGTAATATCATGAATACAAAGTCTTCTCAAAATATGCATGATTATTAATTAACATTAAGAATATGAGTATACATGTACTAGGAAATAATCCATATTAATTTGTATCCTCTTATCTATCATCTGTTTGCCTAGCTGTATGTATATAGATATTCAGAATTCTCTACTGAATATTAAGAAGAATCAGCGTATTGCAACAGAAATTTCCTACTGTATTTAATCCATCCCCAAACAGAGACAGGGTGATTATGCTGACGTCTTTAAAGGACAGCTCCTTCTTAGACAGGAGGTACAACAGGAAGTTAAACTGCCCATCCTCCAGCCTACCCTGTGTCTGAAGATTGTCGATCCTCCCCACTGTTTCATCCACCAACTTCTGACCATTTCTGTCAATTACACAATTATGAGAACCTCAGTTAATCAGTAAACATTAAATGTCATATCTTTAAAATGTAATGCTTACACAAACCCAACTGTTCTATACCAATATGAATGGTTTACATGGCCATTTGAATGTGTATGTTACATGTACCTACCAAATATTGAACTTTGTTATGGAAATATTGGGTAATTTTGGTGTCAGAAATACTTAAACAATTGATTTTTTTTTCAAAAACAGTACATCTTAGCACTCTAGTTTTGGCACAGCTTATTTATTATATTTAACAAGCGTATCATTTATATTAATTATAATCATAGAAATTTTGACACTTTTTTTGGTGAATTTTCCTAATTTGCCAGAAAAAAAACCCCAACATTTTCAGCACGCTAAAATAATCTGATATACGGTAACCTGTATTAAGAATATCATCTACACTACATGTATTTCATTTTTTGGTGCCAAACCTGTTCACTTTTGGCAGGTTTTAAAGTCAACATAATGAACATACATGTATATGTAATGCAACCCATTTAAAGTTTTGTAGATTTAGTTATAGATTAGCAGCAGCATGTCGCATCTTACCTGTAATGTGTGTGTCGACTTTTGGAATAAGTACATGTATTGACACATGCCTACTTAATGACATATGAACCGTTTTAAATTATGAAAAATCGGTCTAACATTTCACCACATAGATTAGATGAGGAAATATTAATTTATCCTGTTTAACCATTTAAGAAATGAACAGCACTTTTGAGTTGTTCATGGTCAATATGATCGGATTTGGATTTGAGGCAAATTCTGTGAATCGCGCTAGCGATTCACAGAGAATTTGCCTCAAAACCAAATCCGTTGGTATTGACCATGAACAGTTCAAAAGTGCTGTTCAATTTTTATATTTATATTCATTTACTAAAACACCGTTTCTTTATATTGCTTCTATTTTGTTGCATAAAACGAACTCCTAGTGTCTGTCACAGTCGTAATTGTGACGTACGTCAACACATAGACACGATGTCACATTTTGTCTCACCCTGCCTTTTATCTACATTGCAAGGTGCACTATATTTTGGAGGTAGGAGACCGCAAGATTGGGATGATAATCCAAGTAAGTTTACAATCTTAATCCAAAGGTGTGACTTGCGAGATCTTTGTAACAGATGTTGTATTTTTTCAAATCATTACGCTCTCTCTCAGTCCCGTGCTTTAAACTAACTCGTTCATAATCCGTTCATAGTCAATATGAACGGATTGTGTCGCGCGCTGAAATTGGTTGGTTCATAAAGGAAAATGCGATTTGTTATATAAATATATAATAGTGACCACATAAATTCTATGCAAACTCCCACCATATGTTACACACCTAAAGAAGTAGTCCTCCTCATTGAGTAGGGCCTGCCACAGCTTTGTGGTAAAAATTTTGTGTAAAGGCACAGAGAAGTTAATTTTTGTGGACAGTTCAAATATAGCGTTGTTACTGGTGATCATGCGATGGATGTGGGGGGTGGGCGTGTCAACCAGACACCCCAGGCGAGTCTCAAAGCAGGTCATACCAGAAGCTGTAATGATAGTAAATAGGCCATACTGAAGATGTCAAATACAATACAAATTCTCAGTGAAACGGGACATTTGTTGCCAACTACGACATAAAAACTTTTATAGTTTTCGACAGTGATTAAAATGCGATACAAAATCTCAGTGAAACGGGACATTTACTGCCAACTACGACATAAGAACTGTTATAGTTTTCAACAGTGATTAAAATGCTGGAATGTCTTAAAATACAAAGGAAAATAAATCTGAGAGCGAAATATATTTTTTATGAAAATTATGTAAAACTTCATTAGTAATGAATCATTTACTTCCATACAATAATGTTTCACTCATTCTTTCTATATAAACAATTCTAATGTCAAAATGACATCAAAAGATTGCAAAATATGTGAATTTTAATATGTCAGTGTTGATTTTTACCAGGGGTATGCATTATAAATTATAAAACAGTTTTAGTCATTTTGGTAACAATCAACAAATATGATTTTTGCAGCTAATGCCCCTTTAGAGGGAAAGCAACACTTTAAAAAAAACTATTTCTTTATCAGTCTAGAAACACTATACAAGTTAGTACTGCATACATTGAAAAGAATATGATAAGCTACTCTCAAAGCTGCCTTAAAGTAATTTACTAATTACTAACAATTCCTTTTTGATTTAAAAGAAATTCAACATCACAACATGATAATGTTTCTTACACTCCAGATTCCACTTGGCTGCCTCATAATTAAAGTTCTCTATCTCTCCTTTGCTGTTTCGGATTTTCTTTATCCGGTCTGTAAAATCATTGACCACTTCCTCCACAAAAGGGAGGTACACTGTGACAGCCTTTGGCCTCATCATCATCTGCTGTACAGCACTCCGCAGTCTATACCACTCCTCACCATTCCTGAAATATTCCACACCCAACACAATGAGGATCATATGAAAAAGAATTTTCTTTGCACAAATTAGTTCATATCATATTGTCCACATATAATCTACTCTATGGTTGGTCCTAGTGTAATTACCTGTTCCAAAATTTTGTTGTTATTGAATTTTTAGAACAGTTTAGGTCTTGGTTAACTTTTGATCAACTGATATTTCTATCAGCTTGCTATCTCTTTAAAAGTATTGCTATCTTTTAATGTAACTGAGAATTTTATGGGTAGGAAGAAATGTAACAAAAGCACACTATTGAAGCTTAATCTTAACAAGAGGCAGAATTGCTCACATAGCTTGAATAACTTCAGCCAATCAAAAGGCATATGGGTAGCCAATTAGTTATACTGAAATTTTTAAAATTTCAGGTGAATATTTCTGCACGACCATTAGAGGAATATTCACATTTAGCATGGTGACTGAGGATGAAACTGTTCTGAAGAAACTGATCTTATCTCAGACAATCAAAAGCCATGGTGGCCTTACTAAAATTTAGAATGCTATGGAAAGTAATAGCTAGCAAAGCTCGCGTTGCGAAGGATTACACAATTGAGTCATGTGATTTGCTCTTCATCAGCTGAAAAATTATGGGGACTACCCATATTGCTTCCAGAAAAATGTCGCTGTCACTGCGGTATACTTCACTGCCAACCCCATAGATAAAAAAAATTAAAAGTTTGTAAAGTACCGTAAATGTTTTTAAATTCCAGACCTGTAGGCTTTCTAATACCTTTATACATTTTGTTTGTTGTGGATAATATTGCTTGATTTGGAAGAAAAACAATCGTAACTAATAATGACGTCACAATTTACTGTTTTATCGATAATGTTATATTTCCCATTTTAAATGAATAGACGGATTAAATGCCTGAAGTCGTGTTGCAAGATGTTATTGGTCTTCGCTCGTCTTAATGGTCACACCGTAAAACATATAAAATTTACACTTCCAAGAGGAACAGGTGTATAACACTAAATATTGATGGCATAGGTTCAATCTTTTTTAATATTTGTATCTTTTAGTATTAAGCTAAACTGAAACTAACGTGTTTCCGAGTCCTGGAGATAAGTTTCTTTGCTCCCTGTACTGTTTGGTTGTGTCCAGGAGTGGAGCCACATGGGGCTGCTTGTCTTCATTAAGGAAAACTGTTCTGACATCATCAGGATCAAAAATTCGAACAGAGGTTATGCCTGCTATATTTTCTTTCACGATGGGTCCATATTCTTTGTACCGTGAAATAAGAGCATCTTGATATCTGTCTACGGAAAACTTCTGAAAGGGACCTGTGATCATAAACATAGCTTTAGTCATTTGATATGTTTTACAAGAAAACATTTTCTTAATAGCGAGCGCAACGAGCCAGCGCGGAGCGCTGGCTCGTACTGCGAGCTCTAATGACTAGAGCGCAGGAAATAATCCGAGCTAAATCTCAACCTCTATTAGAGCAAAAAATTTTTTTTTTACGCCAATCCCAGAAGTTCCTCGTACAAAATGGCGGATGGTTCGATTCGTAAAATAATAATAAAAAAAATCTTTGAAGTATTACAAACCTTTCTTATTTGAAAGGAAAGGATGACAATCATATTCTTCCCCCTTTCTTTTTCTTTTTAAAATATTGTCTAAAGAAATGTAAACAGTCACGTCACAACTACCAGGCTACGTCACAACACGCTCGTTGCATTTCCCGCTAAACTGGTTCCTACATTGGCGAGAAGAGCAAGACAGTAATCCTACATATTGACAGTGAACGAGATCAGTTTTCCTTGTTTTCAATATAAATTTTTTGAAAATGTATTCAGATATGCTGCGCTCGCCCCAACGGTCACACCATAATCATATTAACTGTTAGACCAGTTTAATCACCTGTGATAGGATAGCGAAATTTGTTCTGGGTTCAAATCCTAACCTAACACACACCATTCACCTTCTCTTTCTTTTCTTTTAAACTGCAAGTTTTAAAATGAAATAGAAAATTTCAGAACTCATGACATTTAATATAAAGAAATTAGCTAGACAGATTTTGATCTTTCATAGTCTATACCTTTCCTGTAGTGTAAAATTGTCCCAAGATAAGGGAGACCCTTTGGTCCGGGGATGTCTTTATATGGTTTGACACTCTGAACTGTACTGTCACTGGGGCCTGCTGCATGATTTGGTTCTGCAGTCGCCACACTCATCCATCGGTGGCAGTACCCGGTGAATAATTTTACTTGAAAATTAGATCGACTGCATAGCACTTTTCGTCCCATAGCCCTAGGTAATTATAGAAAACGTCAAAACTAGCCCGTCATGACTTTTCGGTGTCGCGGCGTCTGCCAAAATGAGGTATCTGTAAAAGTAGATCTAACACAGCATCGGATTAGTGTGTTACAAACCTGTGAATAATCAGTCAAAATTATGAAATCATAAAGATTATACAGAAATAAATTCTCTTAGCTGATTTTTTAATTCTAAAGATGGCAGCTACGAGAAAAGTAGTATCCTATGTTTTAAGAATAATAAACAAACTTAGGTACTAGCCTAGTTTTACACCTTACTCTTAGAAAATATAAAGCTAGCACATCGGATTTTTTGGTTATTGTTGTTTTATATGAAAATGCATGCGAATAAACAAATACATAATAGTTATTTGAAACGATATTTTGAAGACGGAGACGAAATTAGTTTTTCTTTTTATTTCGAAAATTCGAAACAAACAAGGTCCTACTTATTAATTTCCTCTTTGAGTCACGTGACTGTTTCTGAAGATGATTACTTTGGAACAATGACAAATTTCTGAATTGTTTACGTTCTTTGGGGTGGAAAGACGTATTACTGCAGCTGTAATTGAAATATCCTAATTATAAATTCCAGCCATGTAAGTCTTAGATGTGAACTTTTGCGGAAAACGAAATTCAAAGTGGTTTTACTGGAGAGAAAGCAACGAAAATGGCGTCATCGAGAAATGTGAAGCAACCTCCAGGAGCAGGGATGTATGATCCTGCAAGTAAACTCCAGTCAAACACTCTCAAGGTATGCTGTCTTCAGTTATGCGCTGGCATATAGACGGTTTTGAGATACCGTTTGGTTCTCGTTGCATGCAGTTTAGTAACGAAAGTCAGTAGCCTGAAATGAGTTAAAAATTACAGGTAGAACGACCCGGTTTAACGATAGAATTCGCCCCTAGGTTTACAATGTAGCAAATTATTAATCTTGAAGTTTCAATGTATGTTGTTGAGATATATCGCATAAGTTCGATTAATAACATGAAAATTTGCCACTTGTTTTGACATAACATTATAGCAAAAAAAAAAAATTACCTTGCATAAGTTGTTGGCTTGTTTCTTGATCTCACATATTCGCATTATTTGTTTGTATGATGATATTAAATTATATTCTATATCTTTTAAATATTATTCAACCTAAATATAAATGGATTCTGCAAGTATGAGTCTGGACTGTGTATGATCCATTATAACTAATAAATTTATACCTTTGGTTCTGATTTTTATTTCTGACCACCTTAATGATTTGAGTGGAAGTGATGAGTTATTACATCAAAATAACTTTTAATAACATTTTAATGGAAGTTCCCTACTTTTGAGAGGATCCATATTTAATTAAGTTAATTTTCCTTTGTTTTACATGCCTTTTCATAAATATAATTGACATCAAGCAGATCTGCTTCATCTTGCTACATTATCAGTATAGGGTATTGAGACACAGTCAGATTAATTCATACTAACAACTGTTTATGTTCCTGTTAGACAAGACATGACAGGAGAGAGAGAGGAAATGGTTTGCTCTTTGCCAAAATGTGATGCAACTAATTTACTGCAATAAGCTGGATGGTTTTTTAGCCATTCTACCTAAAAACAATAAGACAATTTTTTCACTTTAATAAACCACCTAAAAATACCCAAACACTAACTTATGAGATTTAATCAAGAAAAATACTTCAATTTGTATCTCGGGCATGAATTTTATGATTTGGAAGTTAAAGTGAACTCTTCAATATTAAATTCATCTCTACCCTGTAGATGCAGAGCTCTAACAACACTCAGTGTTAAATTCATCATGAAATCATAACAATGCCCATGCTCTTGGCATAAACAGACACAATTTTAAAAGTGACTGTGTGCAAAATGAACTTTAGGAGTAAACAACATTGTTTAAGAATGAGTTTTATGATTCATTTCCAATAATTAATTTTTATAAAAATTATATTTGGAACGGCGATAAATTGCCACCTGCCACCCCTTATTGAAAACCTTGTATGTTATTTTGTATACATGCATGTGTGCATGTACTATGTTTATTGTATTTTATTTTAATTTAAATTTTTGATACAGCCAGTCCCGTGGGGATACAGGTTAGAATATGTTCTCAGTACCCCTTGCTTGTTGTAAGAGGCGACTAAATGGGATAGTCCTTTGGATGAGACTAAAAATTGAGCCCCGTGTCACAGCAGGTGTGACACGATAAAGATCACTCCCTGCTCAAAGGCCATAAGCGTTGAGCATAGGCCTAAATTTCTTCACCAGCAATGGTGAAGTCTCCTTATGTGTGAAAAATTCTAGAGAGGGATGTTAAACAATATACAATCAATCATTAATACAGCCATATATATATATTTAGCATAGGGACAAACTCTTCCTTTAAGAGTAGGACATCAGGACATAAGTAAGAGTTATTTCAAAATTGAAAATCGCTGACGTCTGTATTTTTTTTATAATACGAATATTCCTGCTGCGACTTCACTAAAATTAAAAATGGCTAACAAAGCTGAATCATTTGATAAGATTGAATATTGTTTTAACGTCCCTCTTGAGAATCTTCCACTCATACGGAGACCTCACCATTGCCGGCGAAGGGCTGCAAAATTTAGGCCTATGCTCGGCGCTTACAGTCTTTGAGCAGGGAGGGATCTTTATCGTGCCACACCTGCTGTGACACGGCCCGGGGCCTCGAATTTTGCCCCTTACAACAAGCAAGGGGGTAATAAGGCTCTATTCTAACCCATAGGAACAACAACAACAGTCAAGAAATCTATCCCTATTCCGGGAAAACGGAATTATGGGATTATTAATTTCAAATGATTTTAGTCCATAGTGAAAAATTCTCAAGAGAGACGTTAAAGAAGACACAATCGATCAATCTTATGATTTTATTCTAATCAACTTCATATTTAGGGTAAAAAATAAAATAAATTTAATATATTTCTGCCTAGTGCCATAAATTTGAAATGAATAAAATTCGATTATTTTTCAATTAATCAATCGAAAAGGTGCATCCGATTAATCCGATCATCGATTAATTTATTTTTATTTTTCGATTGCCCAACACTAGTTATCATTCTTTAAATTTTCAAGTATGGCTAGAACTGGGATAGAGCTCCATCTTTCAGCTTGGTATGGAATAGAAATTAGTAAAATAAAATATACTCACTGTTTAAATGTGTTTCTTATCTGCATTGTTCTTGCAGAGACACCCGAAGATGGACTTGAACAAGACAGACCTATTGAGGTTACTCAGTTACTTAGAAGGAGAGCTTCAGGCTCGTGATATTGCCATAGCCACCATGAAGGTAAAAGCCAATTATACAGACAAAACAACTTTAACGATGTATGCAAATTTGATTACAATTAATTAAGTATAAATGGTTTTGTGTTAGAAAGCTATAAAACAAAATCTGTCGGACATTTTATTCATTGAATTTTGAATGGGAAAAAATATCTGTTTTTGAAACACTTATTTAATGATGATTTATGTTCTTTGAATCGTGAAAAAATTGTTTCACTGAGTGTGATGCAAGTACCAGCAATTTTATTCAGTCGTAGCACGATAAAAGAAGATCCCTCCCTGCTCAAAGGCCGTAAGTGTCGAGCAAAGGCCTAAATTTTGCAGCCCTTCACTGGCAATGGTGACATCTCCATATGAGTGATAGTTTCTCTCGAGAGATGTTAAACAATATTCAATCAATCATTCAAACACCATCAGAAATTGACCATATGCTGACATACACAGTAATATCACTTATCTTCTGTGATTTCATCTTTGGACTGTTCTTTTTCATATTAGTTTAGTTTTTCTTGTTGGAAAAGACGGGGGAGGGGGGTGGTTAAGTTTTTCAGCAAAACTAGATCCCTCGATAATTAGGGATTTTACTTTATTACAAATTGTCAGTATATGTATGTGAGGAAATTTTATTGATTTGTTGTAGGCTGAGAAAGCAAAGCAACTGTTGTATCAGGCGAAGTATGGACGATTTGGGCTTGGAGATCCATTCTCAGCACTGCAAAGAGATTCCGATAACCTAAAAGACAACACCTTTGATGAGTCTGCCATTAAGTCAATGTATGACAATCAGTTAGCTCAGCTGGAGAATCTGATAGCGACACAGAGGAAAGCTCAGCTGAAAATGAGGGAGCAGTTGTCAGTGGCTGAGAAACGATACCACAAGGTGAATTTTCTAATTGAAGCTAAGTAAGGCCACGCTATTAGCTTAAGGGGAAAAGTGAATGCATGTGCTTTACTAATGTACACCTATCAAGTATAGAATAAGATATTGCAATGTATTTTAAACTTTTTATACTCTTTATGATGAAGCCCTAGTTAGAGGACTGGCTTTCAGTAACATGACTTTGTAGAATTATATTTCCATTGGTGAAAAATCGCGTATTGGCTATCACTTTGAAATAATTGTCCTAAAGACGGTTACAGAACAATTTAAGTGTTCATGTTACACAGTATATAGGAGACTTCACCGGACCAGATGAACATTGGCCAGTCAGGTTTTATTGCTTGATGTCTTGGCTTGGACTGAAATCAATGATACAGTTTTTCCTGCCAATATTTAATTATTCTATCGTGTGTATAAATTGTGTAATGAGTTGTCTGTATTTGTGTACCTTCTGTTGGTATTTATGTAGTATGTTGTCCTGTCTATAGGTTTGTAATGAGTTGTCTGTATTTGTGTAGCTTCTCTTTGTATTTATGTAGTATGTTGTTCTGTTTCTAGGTTTGTAATGAGTTGGAGGATGAGAAGAGGAAGCACGCCCAGGACACCGCTCAAGGAGATGATGTGACGTACATGCTAGAAAAAGAAAGGGAGAGACTCAAACAGGAGGTAAGTAGAAATCCAAAGAGACAATAACTCATCAGACTATCAAGAGGTGAAGGCACACTAGGGTTGATTAGGAAATGGGAAGAATATAGAAGGAGTTAGGTACCAATGTTTTACTGTGATTCAAAGCCAAATGAAGAGAAATTTTTAAACATATATCTGGAACTGGATATAAACACTGTAAACCAGACTTTTCAGTGCTCAACACAAAGTTTTATAAGATTTAGATCGGTAGATTAAAATTTTACTACACTTGACCTCAACATCACTGTACCTGACCTCAACATCACTGTACCTGACCTCAACATCACTGAACCTGACCTCATTATCACTAGACCTGACCTCAATATCACTTGACCTGACCTCAACATCACTGTACCTCACCTCAACATCACTAGACCTTACCTCATTATCACTAGACCTGCCCTCAAAATCACTAGACCTGACCTCATTAGTGGTGACGTCTCAATATGAGTGAAATATTCTCGAGAGGGACGTAAAACAATATACAATCAATCAATCTCTCTCCCACACCATACATGTAGAAGCAGGTTTTTTTGCAAAAGTCACCCACCATCGAATTAATATCCCACCAGTGTGAACTACCCACAGATTTTTTTTTTTTTAAAACTGCCTGAA